>NC_132911.1:140812192-141127961 GCF_047675955.1 Chlorocebus sabaeus | reverse complement strand
AATTAGAAGTTATTTGAACAAAACCAAAGATACCTCTTAACTGTATCATCCTTGGCACCTAGAATATTACAAGGCACACGTTAGACACTCAGTTTGTGGCCAGCCAAAAAATATAATATCCAACATGACCATCAGAAATGGTCATCGGAAATCAAGGCAGATATATTTTCTTACCAAATTTCTCCCAGCTGCAGAAGCTTAGCTTATGACAAATGGTGCTGAAATATGGAATTCTCGTAGTTTCTCTAGGTAGCAGTTTTGGCAGGTTTGTGTGCAACCCAAATTAAACAGGACCCTTGAATGGAACCTTGTCATATGCAATCAAAATATGTCCAAGGGTTCCAGCCAAATGTAGTAATAAATACCAATGGACAGGTCGGGACAACTTGAAGGAAATGTGTCAGTTGGAAAATAGAGAAAATCGGCTACAGGGCTCATTGTGGCTACTTTTATTAATATATCCACCGAGGCCACAAATGATGCCAAACAAAAGTAGGCAAATATGATTGAGAGAAAATGCAAAATAGGAAATATTGGAGGGAGACAGAGATTTATTGCAACATCCATTGCATTTTTATAGATATCATTAAAAGAGACAAGTTCCTACTCATACAACGTTTTAGCTCTTGTGTTCTTTTCTCCCTGAAAATAATGTAGAATTGGCTTACATTTTATTATTGTTATTAATATTACATGGAACAGTTATTGCAGTACTAATAAAAAGTAATATTTTGTGCTTATAATCACTCTTTTTAGGAGAAGAATAAGCCTCTCTTGAAAGTCCAGAGTAAAGCATTTGCATCTTCATTTTATGAGTATAATTAGCACATTTGTCCTTGCTGTCATCAATGATAATCAACATAATAATAACTCCTTATGTTTATGTAGCCATATACAATTTACCAAGCATTTTCCCATCCTTTATAATGTTATATCCACCATATCTCTGGATTTTGTTAATGATTCTTAGGGGAAAGCAAGACAGGAAGAAATGTCCCCACATTTATTAATGTTTTAAGAGAGGAAAGTAAAGATTCAGAGAGGGGCACAGCTAGGTCTGTGATGATGTTTCTAGTCTCTTAGACCATGAGATTCTGAGTTAGGCAAAGCCATGTCCAGGTCATGTCCCTCAAAACAGTTCCATTCTTGATGTTGTCCTACCTGTCATTTATTGCAACTTTTTACAAATATTGCTTGCTCTTCTACCTTCTCATGACCAGATAAGTCTATGGTGTAACTTGAAGTACAATCCAAATATTAGTCAAAACACTCTCCTCATTTACTTAAACAAAAATGGATGTAAATCCTTCTTATGACTCCCTCCTATGTAAGCTAGTCTCAAACCAAGGGAGTTTTCTAGAGACATGCTTAGCTGATATTATAGTGTGATGTAAATAATAGAGTTTGAAATCTCTGCTAGCTCTTTGGAGTCACTATCTTACATAGTGCAGACTATTTTGAAAGCAGAAACTTATTGAAAGAGTATGGAATTGGATAGACATGATTTGGAATTTAGGTTTTACCTTTAACTACTAAGTTGAATGTACATAGTGTCCCTGAACAGTATTAATTAAAAAGGAATTAATGACACCACTTTATCTTCCAATTGTGAAGAAAACCAGTAAATTAAATATCAGAAAAGTTTAATTAAATCTACCTGTTACAGGATTATTATTATTATATTGTTTTTCCCTCAAATAGCAGTTCAATAATCTCAGACTTTTTAGTTGAGCGGTCAAGTGTGCAGAGATAGATAGCCATTGGTCTCTACATTCTCAGCATTCTCATTATTTGACTCTGTCTCTCTATGGACTTGGGAATATTGGGAGTTGCTTTGTCTCTCTGGAAGTTAGACATCCAATGTTTGCTGAGTTGCTCCTAAAGGTTCCATTTCACCATTACTTTGCCTCTACATGGCATCTCACAACTCAGGAGAGAACACAGTGGGTATCTCACTCTAGAAAACTGCTTTCAGGTTAATATAGATGAGTCAGGGAGGTCAACATAGTCCCAGAACCAGCCATGATTGATACTTTAAAAAATAATAAGCATGTGAATCTAGTCACAGGTTGCAGCCAACAAGTCAGAATTCTGCATAAAGAACAAAGGATGAGTCAGCATTCAAGGAGAAACAGCAAGTGAACTGAAACCTGACTTACCCATATAGAAGAATCTCCTCCATCCTTTCTGCCGTCACTGAAACTTGTACCTAGTTCTATCACGGACTCCGTTCACTTGTGTTTTTCATATCTGGCCTTATCTTCCTCCTGGATAGAGTGCGAGTTTTGCCTTATTTGCTTTGATTTTTACTTTGCTTAGTGCCTGACATCTTGTAGGTATTCATTAGGCACTTTCTGGGTTTGGCTAGAATGGAGAACCAGGACATTGATATCCTGATACATTATAATTACATAAAGCAAACAATCAAATATTGACCAAGCTTCCATTTGACTTATGCCATCTTTTCATTTTTGCCTCAATTATATGTGATTTATGAATTATAGCTACTTGTTAAACTTATGAGCCAGATACACATACTATAATTATTTCATTAATAGCTTTGTATGATAATGCATCAAAGAAAATACCCCTCTCTGTCTTACACACACAAACTCAGATGAAGAAATTGAGGATCAGAGATGGTAAGTAACCACCTTAAAGTCACACAGCTGGTGTGCATAGTTTCATTCCAATATTGGTGGACTTTTTGTAGGTAACATGAATGAGTTGCTATATCCCAGATGCAGTGCATTTTCTGGAACTTATGTCCTGGGTCTCATTTACAAAGAGAACACAGGGACAGCAGGCAGAATCAGATGCTTGGAGAAGTCATTTCATTTCCCAGCTTCATCGCCCACTTGATTTTTCTAATCACCATTAGGACTATGTAACAAAATAAAGAAGAAGAATCAGCAGTATGAACACAGCCAGGAGTTCACCTCACTGCTTATAAACCTTAATTAAACCTAATTTGTAAATCTTAATTAAATCACATATACAGGCATTAATAAAGCAGTATAATAACATTGCTCTCTCAGTAAGACAACACACTAATACCACATACATATTCCTGGAAAATGTTCTCATGTGGGCCGCATCAAAGTATAACAGGGAAGTAGATAAACAATCTCATTAATTGCAATCAAAGGACAAAAAGTACAAACTGATTGCCTAGAGAAATCGACTTTGCCAAATTTCCTCACAAACAGATATGGTGCTAATGAAGTGACAGTGTGAAACAAGTGAACATCTGAAGAATTCAAAAATTCAGTTGGAATGTCAAGAGAAGGACACAAATGGGGAAAAGAAAAGTCATTTCATGCAAAAGTCAAATCTTCCAAGATTGCTCTTAAATTCATTCATTCCTTTAGTCAGCAAATGTACATTGAACACCTACACTACAAGCTGGCTGTTGGTCTTAGAAAGGAAGAGTTAGGCTGGGCGCGGTGGCTCAAGCCTGTAATCCCAGTACTTTGGGAGGCCGAGACGGGCGGATGACAAGGTCAGGAGATCAAGACCATCCTGGCTAACACGGTGCACGGTGAAACCCCGTCTCTACTAAAAAACACAAAAATCTAGCCGGGCGAGGTGGCGGGCGCCTGTAGTCCCAGCTGCTGGGGAGGCTGAGGCAGGAGAATGGTGTGAACCCGGGAGGCAGAGCTTGCAGTGAGCTGAGATCCGGCCACTGCACCCCAGCCTGGACGACAGAGCGAGACTCCGTCTCAAAAAAAAAAAAGAAAAAAAAAAAAGAAATAAAGAGTTAACATAAGTTAGATTTGCTTCTTGATAAGAGGGTAGATAACTCAGATTTAGGGACTATTTGGGGTCAGCCACTTTTATAATATTTCTTACTCCATGTCCTTTCTAAAAATCCACGACAACTTAAACGTTAAATGTTATTAATAAAACTTAACAGATAAAAAATATTTGAGGTAAGTATTGATCATGGTCACATAATTCATGAGTAATTGGGCAAGTGGGGACTTAAAGAGCCCTCTGAGTCCCAAGGCCACGCATATTACAAAATACACCTGCAGACCACAAGGACAGGTGGACTTGTTTGCAGGTATTGGACTCTTGTCCCGTCTTCACCTGAGCACAAGAGACTACATTCTTAAGAAATCACTTCTCAGCCTTGATGAAATTTTCTAATTGGAATGCTGGCACTACCAGACATCAACTCTTACTCTAGGGACCATGTGGATCTCTCTTCTTCTCAATGTCTCTTTCATCTGAATGCCACAAGACAGCTACTGTTTTCCTCATTCTTGTTGACACTTCCCTTTGAGCCCTTCTGGTCCACCCAGTATACTTTTTCTAACAGTGGTTTCATGATCCTCAAGCTGGAGCATGACTTGACCCATTCAGAGTCTGCAATCATTTGAATCTTGCCTGATCTTCAATCTTCAGCTCTAGAGCTAATCCATTCTTGCCACTTAACAGGTGTGAATGTCTTTGTTCATGCCATTTTCTGTGTTTTGTTTGAATGTCCTTCTCTCACCTCAGGGGACACCCAACTTATCCAATCCTGGGTTCAGGTGACACCTCTATGAGTCCTTTTTTTTTTTTTTTTTTTTTGCTACAAAAAAGAAAACATCTCAGGTTTGCACTTGGTCCAGTTATCCATTAATGAAGTATAGTTCCTGTTTTTATGTTTGTGTTTTCACCATATCGTCAGTGTCTCAAAAGAAAGATTCATCGTTTTTATCTTGATATCTCCAGCATAGGGCATGGGAAACCATTTCTATTGAAAGTATGAATACAACTTAAAAGGTCTGTCACAACCTGCATGCAATGAATGCAGCTATTTCTCCAGTGCCCACACTTGCCTGAAACAGTAGAGACAGAGGCCAGACCTTCCCGATCATAAACAGAGACCATGACAGAGGCACCGCTCAGGACATAAGTTCATGTGACTCATATCGATAGTCTTCTACAAAACAAAAATAAAAATGAAAAAGAGAAGCCTGGTTTACACAGGATGTCCTTATGCCCTTCAGGTGGCAAAATGCTCGTTTTCCCTGTCTGTCACAACTCTGATCAGAGTTCGCCAGGTCTGATATCAACTCCACTTTCATGTACCGTAGTGCATCTATAGCCTCCTAAATGATCACTCGAGCTGAGTCATGCCTTCCTTCAATCTATTTTCCTAAGAGTTCTTCAAAGAGTCTCAAAAGCAAGCAGGCAGGCAAACAAATAGACACAAACAACATCTAATCACATTACTTCCACAGATGAAATATTCTGATGTCATCTTGGTTAATGCCGTAAATCCTTTATATTCCTTGTAAAGCTTTCCATGGTGCAGCCTCTGCTGACCTCCCAAGCCTTCCTCCATCCTCTTTATCAACATTGCACAATTCTAGCCAGACATTAGTGTGTTGTGTTCTCTGAACAATAAGTCTTCTGTAGCATTAGCCTTAAAAAAAATGTATAAACTCTATTGGTAAGATCATTTGTTGATTTGTAAAAAAATTAAGCCGAAAGCACAGTTCCCTGATATTCCTTCTCCTGACAGCTTAGCCCCCATCAAGTTTCCCCTATTATTGATATTTTACATTTGTGTAGTACATTACAACTGATGACCTGACATTGATACAGCATTGTTAGCTGAAATCCATAGTTTGTCTGAAAGTTCACTCTCTGTGTTGCATCATTCTATGAATTGTTCTCTTCTCATGTATTGCTCCATTTGTGCAGAAGGCACTGGTACCTGTTCTTTGTTCAGCTCAGTCATCCTTCAGGTTTCAACTTAGATGTCACCACTTCCAGAAAGCCTTCCTTGATACCTAATACTGCTCCCAGGTCACATGGCTCACAAGTAAAGGGCTAGTCCTATTTTAAATAGGTGCTCTATGTGTTCCCAACATGATCTCAAATTACCTTTATTTCAGCACTTACATCCTTGTATTGTAATACCATGCTTACTTAGCTGCCATGGTCTTAAGGGCAGGGGGTATACTGATTCTTATATTTCCCAGTAGCTAACAGGATAACTGGCAAATAAGACATAATCAATGAATTTTGTTTTGTTGACTAAGTAAATGTGATCTTTCATTTTTTCCCAAGACATGCTTAGAGTCTTTAAACAAATGGAATTACATTTTGTCTCTGAGATTTATATCAAAAAGTTTCCTGCATAAAGAAAGAGTTAAAATCTCCAGCTAACATATCTGCAGAATGACCTATGCCCTACTAATAGCTGTATCCAGGTTAAAAAAAAAAAAATTGACCTAAACCTTATTTACAAGGGAAAACATTATTTTTCTTTACCTTACTTGATTGTTGTGAGATGAGAATCGGAGGAAGAAAGTGTGTACTATAAAATGCTTCCACAAATGACAATGCATAGAGATGTCTTACATCTTCCCTTTCAACTCTCCTTTGGAAGGAACAGAAACCATCTGGTGTGGGCATCCTTACCTCTATTTATCCTTGGCCTATGTATGACCCATGACTTGCTGGGAAACAGTAAGAGATGCCAACCATATCTTTTCTCTAGTTACTTTAAAACATATTTAATATCTTTTGTCATTTTCAGTGATCTGAGAGTACAAAATTGAAGATGCCTCTGGAATATGAAACTTACTCTTGAGATGTGAAATATATTTATCTTAAAATTAATTACTATTGAAGAGAGAACCTATTAGACTTCAAAATATTAATTTATCATCCAGGAGTGCATTACCTTTGTTCTAAATTTTAGCAACTATTGTATCTTAAATAAAGACTGATGCCTTGAATAAATCTGTAGAAGAGACAAATGTGAAAATGCAACAAAAGTTGTAGCTGAGCTCATGCAAAGGAAACCTGTGTGTAAATCCAACTGGGATGGGAGAGACAAGGAACAAAAAAGAGAAGAGATCTCTAGGTGGCAAGAAGAGAATAAAGCAATAGGTATGCCAAGCAAAAGAATTGTATGCCAGAGATAGTATCCAACATATAATTATCAAGTTAATTAATGAACCAAAGGAGTTCAGCTAGTTTAATAAGCTCCCATATTTAATTTTTATCATGCATTCAACACTTACTTTGAGCCATCAATAAGCGAAACCTCAGCATGTACTATTTCTTTATTTTCTATGTCCTACCTTATTATCTTCAATTTAGTGACAAGAAAATTGTTATTCACAACTGTTAACTAATCTTTTGAATGTATATACAGAGTAAGTCAGATATTCAAGAAGCTAGTCCCATCTGTCTGATTCTCATCTGTGTTCCTAATCACAGCTTTGGAGCCTATGATGGTAATATTTTCTATGATGGAATACTCATTCTAAGTATTCAGAGTTACTAACTCTAAACCATGACACATGCTGGCATTATGTGGTTTACTTAAGACCATACCACTTTCTGTGACCTGATATTTCTATTGTCTGTGAAGCCACAGAAATTAACAAATTATACTTTTCATATCACAATCATCATTTTAATTTAATTTGATCACATTTCAAAATTTTTACCCAAGTTCACTGTAAAAAGTGAGTCAGATTCTAATTAGTGCCATTGCTGAGAAAACTGGGCAAAATAAAAATAATAACAGCTACCTTTCATTGACTGTCTACTGTAACCCTATAAGCTATAAAATGTCTCCATTTTACTGATGAGGAAAAGGAAGTCATTCAGCTTATCAGTAAAAGAGTAGGATTAGAGCCACTTTCTGCTGTCCTCCAAAGCCTGTGTCTTCCTCTGGGGCTTTGTTTTCAATGTGGTTTGCAGCAAATATTGCTGAGATTCTTTTCTGGGTCAGAAGGTATCTGGACTTTGGTAAAAGCAATTGGCAAGTTTCTTCTTACCATGGAACCCTCATTTAGTATGAAAAACATGAGATTAACAAAAAAAGACACATACATAAAACAAGTATAAATTATAATACGTGCAATGAAGCAATGTCCTGATTTCAGGTGCAGGGTGTCTGGCGAATGGGGAGGGGGACTGCTGTCTGCCTACACAGTGTCTTCAAGGGAAGCTCCTCTAAAGTTGTACCCGATGCCTGCAAGATGAAAAGATGTTTGTCATATAAAGAGCATAACATGAGAGATTTCAGGCAGAAATGTAAATACTTTGAAGTAACAAAGAAAATAGAATTTTTGAAGGACTGGAAAAGGGCATAACAAAGCTACAGTGCAGATGAACAGGAAGAAATGGTGCAAATTGGGGGTGGAGGGTAGGAAATAGAAACTGAATTAGGCTGAGTTTATAGGTCATAGCCAGAGCTGCTGGGCATGTTCTAACTCAACAGGAACTCATCGGAGAGTTTGAAGCAGAGGTGTGACGTATACCGAAATGTGGCAAAATCTCTTTGGTTTTGGATCACAAATTTAAGAAAATAATCTGAGTTTCACTACATTTAGTAGAATCTGCTCATTAGAAAACACTTGTTCATTTCCTTGGACAGGTAAAGACCATGGAGGAAATGAGGACAAGGCAAACCACCATCCATATAAAGAAAGGCAAGTTTATTTCACAAAGTTGTAACATTAAAGGGGCAACCGAAATCGTACAGTTGTCCTGCTACAATGTAAGGGCATTTCTATAAAGAAAGCTAGGTTCTACCGGTTTTTATTAGTTCAAGGAAAGATTTCAGAAGATCCAAGGATGTAATTGAATTAGTATTTTCAGAATGCAAAAAGGAATTTACATGTGTATGTTTACCAAAAAATTAAAGACTGTTAAAAGTATTAGTTTTCCCAAATACAAGTTCCTTATCCCTCCATAATTTCTTTAACTCTTCTAACCCAAAGCTCATTTACAAGCTCCCTGGTGTCTGGACCAGAGATAGGTATAGGTCAACTATCTGAACAGTGATAGGAAGAGATGGCCTTCTAGAACCAAGGAGGAGTAACCCCGAGATTGATTCAGAGGACTTCACGTGCTTAGTATTCTCATCTGCTGTGGCTCTCAGTGGTGCTGGAGTCACTTCATCTCATAGCTTGAGCAGCTGTGATAAGGACAGGAGAAAGGGTAGAAGAGGGCAGCTCCCAGCAAAGACCCCACCCACAAGCCTGGAATGCCACGACCATAAATGGGAACAGGCATTCCTGTTTTTGCACCCAAATGTTGCCTTTTGGTCCACCACATCGCCCTATCTTGTACTCTATAAACCCCAAGCCCCAGGCTTCACAAGGAGATAAGAAGATTAACAGAAGAGCAGAAGAATGGAAGAATGGTGTGGCAGAGAGAAGAGAGGAGCATCTGTACGCCCAGAGCAGTTCATCTGGGGATGGTCAGAGAGGAGGTTGGCCACTGGATTGGCAAAATCCAAGAGAAGATAATCTTCCCACTCTACCCCCTTTCCAGTTCCCCATCCATCCTGCTGAGAGGCACCTCCACCACTCAATGAAAGCACACATTCATACTTCAAGTCTGTGTGCAACCTGATTCTTCCTGGATGCCAGACAAGGACCTGGGTACCAAAAGGGCACTGAGCTGGCTAATACTTAAGCAGTCCATGGACAGCAAGGCTAAAAGAGTGCACTGTAACAAACACCCACTTGGGCTTCAGGAGTCACAGGCTCCCACCCTGGGTGCTGCCATGGGGCCAGAGCCCAGGGGTGCTCACCCAGCTCCTGCACCTGCCAGTCTACATGCTCCCCTTCTTGTAAAGGGTTTGAGTGTCCATGGTGACCAAACAGATGAGTCACACCCCATCACATGTCCTGCAAGGGGGGTCAGGGAACTCTCCAGTTTCAGTTGTTGTTTTCTCAGGGCAGAGAAAGGGAAGTCCATTCAGTGACTGCTCCACCTAGGTGAAGCTGGGTTATGGAGCCTAGTTAGTTGTTCCCCCCTCTCCACAGGGCAACACAACCACAAGCCAGCATATTCTCCTCATCTTTGAATTAAAAGTTAAAAAGAAAACATCCCTCATGATGCCTAATACTTGTTTTTTTCCCACCTAAATTATATAAGTAAGTCCAAACTTGTTCCATAGTAATCTAGGTATCCTGAGAGCTGAGACTATTGTGAAAAATAATTGCTGCTTCTGACAACTTCTCCTAGTCTGAGTTCCTGAGGTCTGAGTTGCTCTGGGCAGAAGCGTGGGGCACGGAGGACATGGCTTCCTACACTTCCTCTAAGATGGAAATCCTGTATCCAAAGAAAGCAAATCTGAAGGTAAAATGTGCATAGACTCGTTCATCAAATGTTTGAAATTAAACTGCCAAAGTGAAGAAACTGAGAAGGAAAAAGATAACTTGAGAGAGTCCGGCAATACAAAAGTCAACACCCAATTCAACAAGCCAAGATCAGAAAGAGGCAGAAGCACAGCATGAAGACATGTATTCTCTGTGGGAGCCTGAGATTTGAAGTCAGGAAAAAGTGTGGAAATCTGAATTCTGCCTCTTATTACATCTGTTTCCCTGGAAAGGATACTGCACTCTCTACCCTCACTTTCACCCCTGTAATTGAATTTTCTAGCATCAGGTGAGTACTTAATCATGAAACCAAGATTCAAAATACTTGAAAGTATTTCAAAGTATTTTACATCTGTATTCTTACTTAAATGTTGCAACAAACCTATTTAATCACTATTACTTTATCTCAAATTTGCATATGATACCAAGTTTATTGCTAAAGGTCACATGGTTACTGAATGGTGAATTCAGTACTCAGATTCAGACCTCTGATTCCAGAGCCCAGTTTCTTAACATACCTCTGGATGAATCAGTGAAAAATGGCAAATAATAAATGATAGTAGTAGTCATGGCTGCTAAATAATATTGTTTCCCCATTTTTAGAAATTAAATTTTGGTATTTATTAAAATGTTTTTCATGTTTTAATCATTATATTTATGTTTGTTATTATACACTTGAGTATGTACAGCATATTTATAATCGTATTTTCCATAAACCTCATCATCTCTGCTTTCTGCTTTTTAGGTCACCTTTTCTTCATTCTTTTACTATCTAGTAACTTAATTGGATGTAGGGCATCATACATTTTACGTTGTGAAGCATTTTATTGCATTCTTTAAAGATATTTGAACTTTTACTGGCAGGAGGTCAAGTTACTTGTGTATTAGTTTGATCCTTTTGAGTTTTGCTTTTGAGCTGTTTTAGGGAAAATCAAAATTAGCCTTTATTTTAGAGCTTTGTGAGCCCCACTAAGGAGGTTATGTTGGCTTGCTACTGAAAGATTCAACAGGGTGTCTCTTCTCCAGGTGAGAGAAATTCAAATCATTTCCAGTCTTGTGTGAACCTTGGGTTTTGTGCATCTTACAGCTCACGGTATTCCATGTGAATTGGGTAATCAAGTACCTAAATTATTGCTCTTTGGTAATTGTTTTTTTCTTTGGAATTTGTTCTTGTTCATATTTATGGGTTTTCTTTCTTTCTATGGAGGGACAGATTAGTGTTTAGACAAAGACTTAAGAGTTCTTTGCAGAATCAACAGGTTTTAGTGTCCTGGTCTCCTCAAACTTCCATCTTTGACTTCAACTCAGCAAGGTGGCTGGAGTCTGTTTGGGTTTTCCTTCTGTGCTGGAATGTGTGGATTACCTCTGGGTCCAGAAAGCAGGGGTGCTGTTTGGGCCCTCCATTCTTATTTTGCTTTCTCAGACAAGACAGTCTTGTGATGCTTGCTGTCCAATGTCACACACACACAAAAGGTTGTTTCTTGTAATTTGTCCTATTTTCTATTTGTGCTTGACAAGAGTGAAAATCCAAGCTATTTTACGCTTTCTTAGGTAGAAGCAGATACCCATTAATATTATTACAAATTTCTCATGAAACAATACTTGGATTATCTTTCTAGAGTATGTTAAACCCCTTAGGCAAACGGAGGGTAAAAAGAAATAGTAGTGGTACCACCCAGTCGGGAAAGGTTAAAGTAGACAACGAAGACTTCTTGGAAGAAGTGGAGCCTGAGCTGGGTCTCAAAAGCCAGACAAGTTTTCAGATATCAACATTCCTTCAGTGCAATTAGCATGGCAAGTTTCAAGAGAGCATAAATGAATGATTGGAATTGCTTGACTTAATGAAGCCTTAATAATAACCCTAATTCAGTTTATTAAGCATCTATCACTCATAGATGAATAGCTAATGCCTTTTCTAATAAAACAGTCATAATAAAATAAAGGAAGCCATAACATATATTATTTTTCTTCTTTTAATCACATACTTTCTAAGTGGGGATACTGAAGCCATTGGAATAGCTCTACCAAATGTACTTTTTCTTTTTTAATTTCAAAATTTAATTTACTTGATGATACATCAGGAACAATTAGGTGCTGTTTTCTTGTCCTACGGATAATTAAATGGAAAAAGATTCCAATTTCAACTCCATATATTATGCTCTGGAAAGTGACTCTTCTTATCATTGGAGAAAACTAAGCAAAGGAACTGGATTTTAACGGCCCCACCTAAAAACAACAACAACAAAAAAAAACTTCTTTCTTTTGGGAGCCCTCGGATTCAGACACCTTCATCTATGAGTTCAGCCTAATAAAATAATAACCTCTGTCCATCAGTGGATATAGATGACCCTTTTTCCAGTTCTGCTTACAGAAGTTAAGACATAGTGGCATTTTCTAAAAGAAATGCTGAGAGAACAAAAGATGACGTTATCAGAGGAAATTCAAGTGACACTAACTCATTTAATTTCCCAAATAATAGCTTTCTTATCCTACTATAGCTGAGTGTCTGTCAGTCCTTGAAATGTAACACTGCTCACAGCATCCTACCTCACTATCCTGTCCTGCTTTTTTGGTAACTCTAAGACTGCCTCCACTTGGCTGCTGCAAACAAGCATCTGCTCAGTCACTTAAAAACGGTGCCTTAGAAGCCTGGCCGACTTAGGGTCAAGACTAAGAGAGGTAAGGGAATTAAATTTGCAGCCACCTGTAACACACCAGGTATTGTGCCATTTTAAAATACAGTATCCCGTTTAGTCTGTGACTAAACTCTGAGGGACTATCTCCATGTTACTGTTGATCAGTGAAATAAGGCGAATTGCCTAAAGCTATATGATTACTGATTGGCAGAGACCGGGTGTGGTGGCTTGCACCTGTAATCCCTACTACTCAGGAGGCTGAGGCAAGAGAATCGCTTGAACCTGGGAGGCAGAGGTTGCAATGAGTAGAGATTGCACTACTGCACTCCAGCCTGGGTGACAGAGAGAAATTCCATCTTAAAAAAAAAAAAAGAGTAGCAGAACTAGGTTACCGTTTTCCTGATTGACAGGTACTCTCATACACACACACTCTGCCCAAGGTATAGGCACTAAATCACATTTCCGCCTCAGCATCCCTCCAGTTTCTCTTCAGTTTTTGCAAGACTGAATGTGCCTATTCTTCTCTCACTTATTTCACAAACATTGATTGAGCTCCTATTACAGGTTATGTCTGAGGCTACACACCTCAAGATGCCTTGTAATAAATTCCAGCTTCTGTACTTCAAAATATCACCAACTAGTAGAAAATGTGGGAATGGAAGTAATGAGTTAGTGATTTACCCTAGGGCATAAGAAATGTAAATATTTTGGAAGAAGAAAGTAGAAAACCTGCCCAGCCCGATTCAAGTGTGTGCAATGGTGGAGACAGATAGATCTCTATGAAAATTGTTGGCAGTGTACCTTAAATAAAAAACAGAGTTTTCCAGACAAGTAGAAAGGGGGAAGGTCTCCAGACAAGATTGATCCATCATGGAGGAAAGATAAACACTGCTAATTCAGAAACTTCCTTTTAGTGTAGGTCAATGATTATATCTGACTTAAAAAGGTGAAGGTCTGTAGTGGGATGGGGGCTAAGAAAGGACGAGGGTTGGGCTGATTTCTGTTTTTTTGCTCCATCTGGAATGTTTTCTTTCTTCCTGTGCAATTTGTCTGACTGGTAAGCTTCAACTCAAGTTTCCAGGATCATGTGAAAACCAATAATTCACTTATTTATCCATGTTTCTAATACATGTTATAAATGTCTCTGTTTTTGCCTTTATCACCCAGTACAATAATTATGTGCCTGTCCACCAGCCCCTGGAGACTGTGAGCTTTCTAGGAAAAGAAGGGTTGTGTCCTACTTAGCTCTTACTTCCGGAACTTAGTGTAGTGGCAGTACCAGGCAGAGGATGAGTATTTGATGGCCATTTGCTCAATGTCCTGGTAAATGAATATAGTGAGAGAAACACAGTGATGTGCTCCAATTTTTCCCTCATACCTATAGAATTTTTTCATATATTTACAGGCTACTAATGTAAATAATGCAACTTTTCCCTAGACCACCCTTTCACCCTATCTTCCCCTATAGTAAGTTTTTTTTTTAATAACATTTGTCCCTTCGTGAATTTGTTTTTGACTAAATCCAATGTTGCTCTTATCTCTCTGAGTTTGTAACCCCTCAAAGTCCATTTGTATTATGTCTTTATTCATTCTGTTGCTTGCTATATATTATAGCTCAGTATAATTTGTGAATTACATTAATACACTATTTACTCTTGCTTTGAAATCTCATGTAGTGTACCTCTTTTCATGTAGCTTATCACCAAGAATAAAGTAGGTGCCTACGAAATTAAATGTTCCAATGTCATTTAATTTGGAAGCGTTATGAATATAAAGAAAGAAAAAATGAAAGAAAAGGGTTGAATAGATTTTGCAAAAAGCAGATGCTTATAAAATGTGATGTGCTGTGAAAACACATGCTGGAGGAAAATAGATAAAACATATGTGCATTGGAGGTGTGAAATAATTGGAAAACAGTCATTTAGAAGAGAAGAGCAAAAGCATTATTAATACATAATGCAGAACTTACATTTAACAAAAATAACATATATACTTAGGAAAGTAGATTATTGGAGCTGAAAACCAATCTGGGGACTATTAAATGTTTCCTTCCATTTTTATTGATAAGGAGAGAAAGCCCAAGGGACTTTGTCAAGGGCATACCCCAAAGAGTTACAAAGAATATTCTAGAAGCCAAGTTTCATTTTCCTAATTAGCTGTTCTTTCCCAGTCTTTTACATATGTAAGACCTTATGGGTTATAAATGAATGATACATAGATCTTTTTGAATTTTATGATACCATTATTAAAATAGGGAGGATAGTTATCATTTTCTTTATCTGACACATTAAAAATCTAAGGCTCAGGGAGGCAGTGATTAGTGGAAGAGCAGGCTTCTAGTTAGTGGTGAGGTCAGATCCCAAACTTTTTTTCTCATTCCAAGGCCAACATTCTTGCAAATATACCACACTGATCCTGACATGAAATGACTATCCAATTACATTAGAAAGAAACATGACAATGAACCAGACCATCTTCAATCTAAAAGTCAGAGAGACACGAAAATAAAGAGACTGAAAAATTTTAGAAACTTGCCAGTGATTGCAGACTGGAGGGTGAACAAACATTAACACTGCATTCAGATAGCCCAGAATTGTAATACAGCTTTGATGTTTCTGGTCAATATTGACATTGTTGTCAAGACTACCAGCCCCATGTAAACTACATTGTCACTTGGGCAGGCCTACTTGTGGTCATTGTAATGGGCTGGAGACATAAAATGTGATCCAGCCATTTCCTGGTATTCATCTGCATGGGTAAAATGGCTACCAGGAAGCAGGACGGTTTGGCTTCTCGTATTTCTACGTTAGCATCAGATTCTGGGAATCAGAACACCAGGTCAATAGCATTAAGACATAGATCTGAATCTCTAGAATAGCTACAGAAACAGCTGACAGAAGAGGAGATTCTCAAAGTATACTGGAGAAAAAGTAAGATGGAGTGTATCAGCATTGATCAGAAATAGGTATTGCTTTGAAATAGTCTTTGCTTTAGGTTGGATGTTTGCACCATTTTATTTTCATAGCACTTCATAAAAATGTGCATTCAATGGAAAATGAACAATAAAAAAAGTGTATACTATTCTTACAGATATAATAGCAACTAAAACAAACATCATGTGTTTTTATATGAAGTGTCTCTAGATTTGGATGTAGATCAACTCTGATTGAACCCCACTACCACACATAACTACATTGCTAATTATAATGTATGTACATAAGAATTTAGGCAGAAGGTTTTAAACAAGTAAATACTTGATTTGCATTAGAGAATACATGGAAATTCTTAACCAATTTCCTACTGTACTTAATAGCAGTGCTACTTTTGGCTGATCACTTAATTTTTCTGAATCAATTTTCTTAACTTCAAGTGTAATAAATAACATTTTCCTTAATACCCAGAAGGTTGTTATGGGTATTTGCATAATTTCATATGTTAAAGTAGTTTAGAAAATATGAGAGAGTTTTCAAAATGCCCAAAGACAGAGATATACTAGACCACAATTGAGCTAAAATCAAGAGTAACTGTCTCAAGTATTTGATATTTTGGGTGGGAAATAAAAGTAGAGATTTCCAATATATACTTCTATGTACTCTAAATGAAGTTGCAGCTAAATTTATGCTTTTGAATTTTTTTCTTTTTTTCCAGTTTAAGCAGACTCCAGGCCAGTAACTGCAGAGGATAGGAAAGGACAGGTTGGTTTCAAGACTCCAGATAATGATATCCAAAAGGGAAAATTGGAGCAAAATAATATGGAGCCAAGGCAGAAAAATGTCTAGTGGTGGAACTTACCGATCGGTAAGTTTCTCTGGGCCCATGAGTACCCTGGGTACAATCAATCTATGTGAGCCCCCGCTTACCCTCATAGGGAACAAGATGAGCTCTGGTGTTTATCTCAGTTACATGGCTGAATGCCTGGGTTGGATCAGGGAGTTCAAAACAGATTAGCTGGGGCAGGTACAGGCTACAGATTTACTCTGAGAAGAAATGCAACAGCCAGTTTGGAGAGATAAGCCAATGACCAAAGAGGAAAAATTAAATAATCATCACAAAGTCATGAAAGTGGGAGAAACAAGTGGTCAAGATCAAGATGACCACAGCAGCAGCATGGTGTCCGGGACCTGGAGCAGCATGGGCCTGGATGAGGATGCCTATGTCTGGAGGGTCTGTGCCCCGCTTTGAGAAACTGGCTGCCCAGTGCATTGGCAGTGAGAAAGGTAGAAAAACATCCCCTCTCAAAGATGTCTACATCTTAATCACTGGAACCTGCAAATATATTACCTTATAGTACAAAAGGGATTTTGCAGGTGTGATTAAGTTAAAGATTTTGAGATGAGGAGATTATCCTGGATCACCATAGATTATGTCCAATATAATCACAAAGGTCCTTACAGAGAGAGGCGGGAAAGTCGGTGTCAGAAGGGCAGTGCGGAGATGGAAGCTGAGATTGTAGAGATACATCCAAGAGCCAAGGAATGTGGAAAACCTCTAGAAACTGGAAAAGGCAAAAAATGAAATAAAATAAAATATAATTTTCCCCGGAAGTTTGCAGAAAGAACACAGTCTTGCCGACATGCTGACTGTAGCCCTATAAAAATCATTTTGGATATGTGGCCTTCAAGAATGTAAGATAATAAATTTGTGTTGTCTTAAGCCATTAACTTTGTGGTAATTTGTTACTGCTGCTCTGGGAGATGAAAACGGGCAGATGAGTCTATTTTCAGGATTCATGCAGAGTCTACAAGGGCTTTTCGTGGGTATTTAACAGATTTGAGAAAAGGCAAGAAATAACTAATGAGGAAGTGGGTTCTAAGGACATGAGAAAATAATTTTTAAGACCACCTTGAAGAATATTTTGACAACCTCAATCTGTATTTTTAATATCCTAAATCCTCCATTCTCTGAATAACCTCATTCATTTGAGCATATAAAAACTAGCTGTTGACTTCTTAATTAACAAAACTAACTTAGATTTTGGTACCCCAAAAATCAGTGGTTCTTTTACTTGTAAATTCAATAAAGTGGGAGTTGCCATTAAATAGAATATTTTTTAACCATAATTAGTATAGGAGAAAAAATTTTAAAATAGTCTATGTTAAATACAGAATTATTTTCTCTTAGAAGACTTTTTTTTTTAAGAGTGATTTAGCCAAAAATATCTTATTTGGAATTTTTGTATTGCTTGTCCCACATAGCTTGTAATAACAAGAGAAAAAAGCATTTTCCAATAATTTGTAATTATTTTTTCTCCACTATGGAGTATTTAGAAAGGTTTATTGGGATTTTGTAGTTTTTTACTAACATTAACCATTTTAAACCTTTTTAAAAGTTCTTTCTGACCAGTTCACACATTTTTTTTCCTCCTCTCAGAAAACTTTTTCCACTTACAGGAGTATCACAGGCCTCGCTATGCACTCTGCCCATGGACAACAGGTACAGGGGCAAATACCTGAGCCAAGGTGGGCTTGAGAATCTCTCTCCCTGAAACGTGACCCCTGACCTGTGGATATACTACCTACTTATGAGTTGACAAAAAATATATACGCATATTAAAAGGCTGTATTGGTGACCTCATTGTAATGCATGCTCTTGTACTTTGCTGGTGGACTTGCAACTTGGCACAAAACTTCCTGAGGACAACTTTGCAACATAAAAAGAACTACAAATAAAGTAAAAGTCCTTAGCCCAATAATTTGTCTCCTGATTTAATAAAAATAAAACATTCAGAGATGTTTACAAAGTTGGTACACAAGAATGTTTACGGTAACATTGAAATTTATAGCTATAAAAAATGTGGAAATACCCATAATGCCTAATAAAAAGTGACCATTTTGGTGTAAAGTATGATATTTTCATAAGCTAGCATAAGCCATTAAAATCATGATTTTGTGATATTCTTTTTTTTTTTTTTTGTTTCACAGTATGTCAATAACCAAAATATAAAATTATCATAAGCCATCAATTTGATAAAAAATACATATTTATGGATAGAAAAAAATGTTTACAGTGGTAGTCTGGCAGAATTTAGGTTAATTTTTATCTTGTTATTTATAATCTTCCATATTTTGCAAATTGGCCACAATTAAGGTAGATCAATATCCTCTAGTCATACAAGCCAGAAACTAGGACGTGCCTCTTGATTACTTGGCCTCCCTCCCTCAGGCTTCATTTCTAATCAATTTCACTCCTGCTTTACTTTTTAATCCATTTATTTCTCCCTATATTCACCCCTGACACTCAAACCCAAACTCCTGTTATCTCTCTTCTGTGTCGTATGAACCTGCTGTGTGATCTATCACCAAACCCTCTTGAGCCTTTTTAGTTCATTATGTACACGTTGGCCATATGATAATAGTAAAACATAAATTGCATCATGCAAATATCCAATTTAAAAACCTCAATTCGCTCCCCATAAAACTCGGAATAAATACCAAATGTTTGGTTTTACATATAAGGCCCTAGTGATCTGAATCCTACCTACTTCTCAACTCCATTTCTGACCACTTCCCCACAGAACCTCGTGCCAACCTTATTCTTTGATCAATATGTCTATTATTCTTATAGCCACAGGGCATTTGACTTTTCAGGTCCTTCCAAGAACTGAGACTTCAGCTTCAAATCACATCCTCAAACAATTCTTGCTGGTCTTTCTAAATCCTTCTGGTTCCTCCTCACTTTATAAGCTTGCGTGATGCTTCACACTTCTCCCTCATAATGAACAGCACAATTCTAACTAAGTAACTTTGTGTCATGGTTTGGCAAGCCTGTTTTCTCTTCTACACCATAAGCTCTGCGGGTAGCATGTCTATGTTTTCTTAAATTTCTTTATCCTCAAATCTAGTTAGTGTTGTATAGAAGGTAGGTTTTCTAACATTTCTATATTCAGTAAATAGATAAAACTTAGAGTACAATTATTACCTAATCTAGCTGAGCCACAGGAAGTCTTATGAGAAACCAAACAATAATAAGCAGCCTGATTATCCTGATAGGGTCCTTGGTTCAGACACTTTTTCCATATGTATTATGAAATTTTTTTCTCACTTGTCCCCAACCGTTTCACAAAATGTGATATGAATCTTGGCTTTTGGTAGGTGATTCCTGCTTCACCAATTATTACACAGTATCTTTGTATAGTCTGTATCTGTATAATCAGTATCTCTGTATAATCAATGGTGAAGCACTAGTCAACTTTTCAAAACGCTGTACAATTTTCTGTTTATACACAGGAGTTTTCTCTGAGTTCCTCATTCCAGTGATTACACAGAATCTCCCTGTGTTTGCTGGTTCTTAAATTACGTTTTCATTTCCTCATGACAAGGCAAATAGTCTCTTCCTAATTCCTTTGCATTGGTAACTCATTTTTTTACGTTTACTTCTTGATCTGTCTTCTGTATTTGGTTTCTCTTACATACAGTATCTTTTGTGTCTCTCATCTTAGCACTCAAAGTGTATCCTACAGATAAGTGATGTGCAAGTTCTGCCCTTTACTGAATAATACCTAAAGAATTAAGCCAAAGAACTCAGGTCCTAGTTTTTAGGATTGTGATTGTTTTTCCAGATATGCCTGGTTTACCTCTTTAATCATCCCCCTTTGATTGATGACTCACTTATAGACAGGCTGCGTTTGAACTGGTACTGTTCCAGAATACTATTTTTAGTAATTATTTTTTGGATTTATGCAATTGCATATTGCACGGTGGTTTATTTGTACACGACTCTGCTTTTCTTACTGAGATGTAACTCTCAATAGGCACATATTCTGTCTTATGCATTTCCATAGGCCCTGCAACACCTAGTAGGTGCCTATGCACAGTAAGTATTTAATCCACATTTACTAGAAAAAAAATGGAGGTTGGCGCTCTAGAAGTGACCCTGGACATGCCTTCGTCTGTCAATATTAGGTGTGCATCAATGAGGTAGATTGTTAGTGCTCAACTATTGCATTTGGAATTTTGTGTGCTAGGTTAGGTAGAAAGTGTTCATTGCATCCTTTGACAATCTCTACATTAAGCTTATAAATTAAGTTTTCATATAACATCTCTGAAGACGCCTGGAAAATAAGATTTCTTTTCCACACTAAGAGAAATATTTATGTGAGTTAAATGACCAGCCTTGCAAAACATGCACTTGAGGGTTAGAAGAATGAGTATAATAAAAGCCAAACTAAATTTTAGTCTACCTAATTTAAGTATCTCTAATTCAACAGCATGACTGTTTCATCTTAATGGCACTATCCAGTGTAGTACTGTCATTCTCGTGCCAAAAATTGATTAGATGAACTCTTTGTAAAAATTATGATGACTGGGAAAATATGGGTGAATTTAATTTCATCAGTCCCGGAAATATGATCTTCTTTCCTAATGGAGTGGAACATAAAAAGAAGAAATAGAGGGCCAAGTTAGTTGCAATAATTAGGGAGCTGGCGAAGAAACGAGAGTTATGGTTACTTAAAATGCCTTTCCATGGAAGTCTGATCAAAGGAACCCTCAGCAGTATTGAGCTGATAGCAGAGACACAGTTTATTAAGAGGTGAATGCAAAACAGACTATTAAAAAAAAAAAAATCTCAGCTTTGGCATTTTTCTGTTAATGTATTAAGTGTTGTCAATAGAAACCCAGTCCCCATGTCTGAACAGGAGTTTTCCCTTTCTCTCGTCAATGAATGAATAGGTGAAAGATCCCTTGGAATCTGAAGTCATTAACAACTTTAATTTGATTTATATACTCTTTATTTGCATTCATCAGATATTCTAGAGCATCTGACAGCATTTGGAACAGCAGAAGTCTAGATTTGGGGAATATTAACTTTGTATTTCCCCATAATAAATACCTAAAAGTGTAATTCTGATATTTACACAAATAAATATTTAAAAAACAAAAAAAAAAAAAAAGGAGAGAGAGAGAGAAGCACAAAGTCATGTTAAGATTTTGGTGAATAGGGAGTGGGGAAGGATTGCATTGGGAGTTATACCTGATGTAAATGACGAGTTGATGGGTGCTGATGAGTTAATGGGTGCAGCACACCAACATGGCACAGGTATACATATGTAACAAACCTACACGTTATGCACATGTACCCTAGAACTTAAAGTATTATAATAATAATAATAATAATAAAGATTTTGGTGAAGAATTTTATTTCATTGTTAAGATCTCATAGAATTTAATAAGTTTTACAGAATAAATAAAATTTTTCCTAAGAATTGAAAAATGTGCTAGCTCCAGCTTCCCAAATAATTAAAATATTGGAAGGATTTATGAAGCATTAGCATAAATCCTAGAGTAGGAAAATTAAAAAATAAAGATGTCATAAAGCTCAAATTCTAAAGACTGACCTTAGTCTTTACTTCTCAGATAGAAAATCGTTTTTTAAAAAAATTGTCAGCAAAAATTACAGCATTATTAAGGGTCATTTAAATGGATATTATTTCACTATTTGGAAGTAACGTCACTAATTTTTGTTTTACATTCACTTATAGAGAATCTAAAATAATACAGTAAGGCATATTACCAACTGTGGTTCTTATACATAACAGTTACTCAAGAAATGATTGCTAAAATGTCTATAGCTATACGGAATATAAAACAATATATCTGTGATTCAGAAGCTCTTTGTCACCTCTCTTACATGGTTAAATTCAGAATCAAACAATTAAGACTGTGATGTATAAATAGCAACAGAAAGAGAGAGAGAGAGAGAGTGCAGATGTGAGCACAGGGAAAAATGGTATTTATATTTTAATTAGTCAATAACGTATTCTGGTTATTGATACTGCTTATCATAATATCATGTGTGTTATAGCTTATGTAAGTTACCAAAACTTATATGGTCTGTATAATGTTTAGTTTTCTAACAACTCTTAAGGCAGAAATGGATAATATTATAATCTCAGTTATAGAGATGAAACATCTCACTTTCAGAATATTAAACAACTTCCCAAAGCTACCTAAGTAATACATGAGCTACTTTTATTTTTTTAAAACTTCGCACTATAGAACTCATTAGTTAGTGTCACATATGCATAAAAAATAAACTTATAAACCACTGGGAGAAATCATAGGATGATACCTTTGCAATGTCAGAGTAGACAAAGATGTTTTAGACAGGATATGAAATGCTATAAACACAAAATAACAAAGATGAATTAGACTATATCGACATTAAAATCTCTGCCCCATCTGAAGACATTATTAGAAAAGTAAATTGGTAGTCACAGAGAGGGAGAAATTATTCACAACACATATTTTACAAAGGACTTGTTTCCAGAGTATATACAAAACTCTTACAATTCTGCAAGAAAAAGAAAAACAATGGTCTACAAATGGAAAATGTTTGAAAAAAGAGTTTATAAATTAGCAAAACAAATGAACATTTAACACGTGAAAAGATGTTTGACTTCAATAGTCATGAGGGAAATGCAAATTAAAGCCACAATAAAATATCACTGCACACTCATTAGAATGAGTAAACTTAGCAAACCACCATGGCACACGTTCACCTATGTAATAAACCTGCACATCCTGCACACGTATCCTGGAACTTTTAAAATCAAATCATAGGCAAGGGCAAAGACTTCATGACTAAAGCACTAAAAGCAAAGGCAACAAAAGCCAAAATTGACAAACGGGATCTAATTAAACTAAAGAGCTTCTGCATAGCAAAAGAAACTATCATCAGAGTGAACAGGCAATTGACAGAATGGGAGAAAATTTTTGCAATCTATCCATCTGATAAAGGGCTAATATCCAAAATCTACAGAGAACTTAAAAAAATGTACAAGAGAAAAACA
This sequence comes from Chlorocebus sabaeus, assembly GCF_047675955.1. Classification (NCBI taxonomy): domain Eukaryota; kingdom Metazoa; phylum Chordata; class Mammalia; order Primates; family Cercopithecidae; genus Chlorocebus; species Chlorocebus sabaeus. Next base: position 141,104,403 of record NC_132911.1, on the reverse strand, counting down.
AACAACTCCACCAAAAAGTGGGCAAAGCACATGAACAGACACTTCTCAAAAGAAGACATTTATGCAGCCAACAAACATATGAAAAAAAGCTCATCATCACTGGTCATTAGAGAAATACTAATCAAAACCACAATGAGATACCATCTCTTGTTGGTTAGAATGGTGATCATTAAAAGGTCAGGAAACAACCGATGCTGAAGAGGATGTAGAGAAATAGGAACACTTTTACACTGTTGGTGGGAGTGTAAATTAGTTCAACCATTGTGGAAGACAATATGGCGATTTCTCAAGGATCTAGAACCAGAAATACCATTTAACACAACAATCCCATTACTGGGTATATGCCCAAAGGATTATAAATCATTCTACTGTAAAGACACATGCACAAGTATGTTTATTGCAGCCCTATTCACAATAGCAAAGACAGGAACCAACCCAAATGCCCATCAGTGATAGACTGGATAAAGAAAATGTGGCATACATACACTATGGAGTACTTTGCAGCCATAAGAAAGGTGAGTTCATGTCCTTTGCGGGGACATGAATGAAGCTGTAAACCATCATTCTCACCAAACTAACACAAGAACAGAAAACCAAACATCGCATGTTCTCACTCATAAGCTGCCTCCCGGGTTCAAGCCATTCTCCTGCCTCAGCCTCCTGACTAGCTGGGATTATAGTCACCTGCCACCATGCCCGGCTAATTTTTATATTTTTATTAGACACTGGATTTCACCATGTTGGCCAGACTGATCTTGAACTCCTGACCTCAGGTGATCCACCTACCTTGGCCTCCCAAATTGCTGGAATCACAGATGTGAGCCACTGTGTCCAGCCCGTGATTCATATTTAAGATCTTGTATGACTTGTTTGTTGTTCCATAACAAATTTACATCATAATTTAGTGTCTTAAAACATTAAGCATTGATAATGTCACACACCTGACATCTCTGTTTCAAAAACCTGGTAGTATGTTAGCTGGGTGGTTTGATCTTGAAGTCTCAAGTGGTTGGCCAGGGCTACAGTCAGCTGAGGGCTTCTCTTAGCAGGGGAGCCACTTTCTAGGCAATCCATGAACATGCCTGGAAATGGGTGCTGTTCATTTACAGGAGACTCCAGTCTCTTGCCGTAAGGACCAGTCTGTAGGGATGCATTAGCATGCTTATGACATGGTAGCTGGTTCTGCCAGAGCAAGCAATTCAAGAGACAGGAAGGTGGAAGCCACAAGGTCTTCTGGGTCTTAGCATCAGAAGTCACAGTTGCAATTTTCTCTATATACCGTTGGTCATGCAGGTCAGGCTTCTCCCCCCAGGGAGAACTGCACAAAGACCTGGGTACCGGGAAGCCAGGCACATGGGGGCATTTTGGAGACTGACAACCCAAGACCTCTATTGAAAACTGTCAATATGTTAAGCATATAATTTTTAATTAATTTAAATGAATTAAGTATATAATTTATTCATATTAATTCCAATATCTAATAGTTTTCTATTTCCTTTTTCTCTGTACTGTTCCATGGACAATTTCAATGGGGCTGTCATCAAGTGGGTCATTTGTTTTTAGTGTATATAATTTTATGGTGATTGATAGACACTAAATCAAATGAAGCTGAATTTAGTGTATATTCAAAGGGGGGTTATAGGCAAGAAAGGAAAGGTAATCAGAGAAGTTAGTCCCACTAACTAGCTCACAGATAATCAGCAGTCAGTCAGAGATTTAAGTTCAGGTATTCAAACTTCAGGGATATTTCCATAAGGATATCAAATCAGTTCAAGTGTTACAAGTGAGAGGACTGTGGGGAGCCCCTGTCAACTGAGGCAGAAGACAGCAGCTGCTTCCCTTTGGAAGGCCACGTGCTCTGTGAGATCTGCCTTACTGCTGGATCCAAGACCCGACTGGGGATAGGTCCTCTCCAGAGTCTAATCCATGCTCCATCTTGGACCACCCACACTTAGACCACTCACTCCCACATCTGTTACTCTATTCCCAACCCCACCTCAGCACCCCTAGTTCCCTGATCCAGGGCCCCGACATGGCCAGGGATGCAGAGTCCCAGTCCTGGGGTCTGGTCCTTGCCCATGCTACAGAGATCACCCATGGTCCACCAGGCACCCCACCTGAGAGGGGCACCAGGTTTAGTGCTGCTGCCATGGCTACAGCACCCACACCCTTGCCAGACCCTGAGCAGCCTTTGTGCTCTGCTTGCTGAGGGCCAGGAGACACCCTGACTCTCCAGGACTTTCCCACCCTCCCTTTTGCTTCTGGGTTGTGGCTACAGCTACAAATAAACAAAACCAAACCTCATTTTCCAGAAAAAATATATTATTGCTGTTATGATTTTTAATACTTTAATCATTTCACTCCTACACTGTATACCATATTCTAGCATAACTTGCTGTTCTGCGTTAAACATATCCCTCAGTGCCCACCTTTGAATTTTACAAAAGAACGACTTTTATACAACAGAAGTTTAGAGTGTTTTTTATATACATTCCATTCAATCCTTACAACAATCCTATGAAGTAGGCAGATGTTGACTTTCCATATATGAAAGATGAAATAGTGAGACTCTGATGGGCTTTATATAAACTGGCAGAGGTCATATAACCCATCCAAAATAAAATCAGTCTTCATTACTAGAACTTTTGATGCCAAATCCCAAATTTTTGTTTTACAGCAAAACGTCACTCCTTGTCATGTTTTAATTTTAGTTCTCACCTTTAATCCTTGCTACCTAGCTTTTGTTTATTGTTTTCATTTTTTTTTTTTTTTTTTTTTTTTTTTTTACCAGTAGCATATAGTAGAGCCAACAGGTTTATTTTATTTATTTATTTTTTTTGAGACAGAGTCTCGCTCTGTCGCCCAGGCTGGAGTGCGCTGGCGCAATCTCGGCTCACTGCAAGCTCCGCCTCCCGGGTTCCCGCCATTCTCCTGCCTCAGCCTCCCGAGTAGCTGGGACTACAGGCGCCGCCACCTCGCCCGGTTAGTTTTTTGTATTTTTAGTAGAGATGGGGTTTCACTGTGTTAGCCAGGATGGGCTCGATTTCCTGACCTCGTGATCCGCCCGTCTCGGCCTCCCATAGTGCTGGGATTACAGGCTTGAGCCACCGCGCCCGGCCAGGTTTATTTTTTAATTAACTGTCTGCACATAGAAAATGTAATTAGCTGAATTTGACATGGTTATATGAATCAGCGTCCGTTTCTTCAGGTATTTAAACATTTATATAGCATTTACTGTGTGCCTGTTTACTCTGAGAATGCAACATTGAGCATATTATGTTAAACAGCCTAAAAAGGCTCACTTACTTTTGTTTTGCTTTCTCCCCCTCCCTTCCTCCCTCCCTCCCTTCCTTCCTTCCTTCCTTCTTTCCTTCCTTCCTTCCTTTCTGTTCTTTCCTACCTTCCTCCTTCCTTCCTGCCTTCCTTCCTCCCTCTCTCTCTCCCTCCCTCCCTCTCTCCCTCTCTCTCTCCCCCTCTTTCCTTCCTTCCTTCCTTCCTTCCTTCCTTCCTTCCTTCCTTCCTTCCTTCCTTCCTTCCCTTCCTTCCTTCCTTCCTTCTTTTTTCTTTTTTTCTATTTATAATAGAATATTTTGATAATACACAAAATTAGATAGGATATTTATTAAACCCTATGCACCTATCACTCAGATTCAGTAATATGACCATTTTGCCAATCTTATTTCACATCTCTCCTGTATTTTAAACATTATTATTATTATTTTTAGAACAATATTTTTGCCTTAGAAACATCCAAAAGTGACTGTGCAATTTATACCTGTAAGAAACCTGTACTTGTATCCCCTAAATACATAGAAATAAATAGATTTTTTTAAACATTATGTCACATCATGTGTTAGCATAAATAAAAATAAAAATATCCAAACTCATTTAAAAAAACATACACATAAGTAAATTAAAAATAAAAACTATTCCTGGTCAAAGAATAATAATACAATTAAAAAAATAGAGGAAGGAAGGAAAGAGGGAGATGGGGAAGAAGCACAAAAGTAAACTATGCATGTAAAACATTTTTAAAAGTACTTTTTTATGTTCACTTTATCATTTTGTTGCTGTTCGTTGTGGTAAACATTTTCCCTGATCTGCTATAAAATCCAGGTCCTGAAGTCTGCATTTCCCAAATTTAGTATGATTCACTCACTTACGGTTTCTGTTTGCATGGTTAATGTTTTTCCATCCTCTTATCTTTTACCCTAGCTATGTTTAAATTTTAAATTCACCTCTTGAAGACAGCACAGATTTAAATCTTGAATTTCAGTCCAGTTTTCATTTATTAATTGGATATTTAGTCAATTCTCATTTAATTTAACTATTTGTATGGTAGAGCTTGAGCCTGTCTCATCATTCATTTTCTCTCCATTTGCTGTTTGTCTTACTAGTTTTTTATTTTTCTTTATTCCCCTATTCTTACCATTTTTTGGGGAATTAAGGTTTAGCTGAATAATGTTCTAGTTCATTTACTTTATCGACTTTTTCTACAAGTTTTTCCCCAATATTTGATCTAACCATTTCAATGAATAGTCCTAATTAATTAAAAGCTAATGAGGTTAATATTATGCTACACTATGTAAACTATAATAAACTTACAAACTAAAATTCCCTTTACCCTATCCTTCTGCTATTTCACCATGTAATTTATTTTTACAGATGTTATAAATTCCAAACTGCAAGTTAACATTTTACCTTAAAGCAGCAACATATATTTTAAAGATATTAAGTAAGAACAATATATGAAGATTGGCTTTAATATTTATCCCCATAGATACTCTTCCTCAAGCATTTAGTTCTCTATAGATTTGATTGCCCTTCAATCCCAGTATAATTTCCTTTACACAAATAAAACTTCCTTTTGGCATGTTATATAGCGTTGTTCTGATGATGACAAATTCTTTCAGATTTCAAGTCAATATGTCCTTATTTTGTCTACATGCTTTGAATAACATTTCTACTAGATATATAATTCTGGGTTGATATATTGTTTTAATCGCCTTGAGAATATCATTCTATTGTCTTCTGTTCTTCATGGCTTCTGATTAAATGTCAATTACCTTCTATTTTATTTTCCTTGCATGCAGTAGGCCTTTATTCTTTTTCTGGCTGCTTGTAAAATTTTATCTATTGTGTTCAGTTTTACTCAAATGTGCCTGAGTGTGGTTTTACTGCCGTGGTGCTACTGGTTTTCTCGGATCTGTAGATTGAATTTTTAAAACAAATGTTTGGAGGTTTTGGCAATTAATTTATCAATATTTCTCCTTTTCCACTTTCTTTCTCGTCTCCTACTAGGACTTTAACTGCATGCATGCTCATCACTTGATATTTCCCCAAAGGTGATTTTTTTTTCTGTTTTCCTATTTGATTATTTGTATTGATCTGCCCTCAAATCTACTGATCTTTCTTTTCTATAATTTTCAGTTTTCTGCTCAGGCTGTTCATTGAACATTTCATTTCAAATAGTTTGATTTTCAGTTCTATCATTTCCTTTGGATCTCTTTTATTAGTTTTTTTTTTCCCCCTAAAAATTTGCCTTTTTCATTATGTCTGTTTTTTCATTTAAGTTCTTTGACACATTTATGTTAGCTATTGTAATGTCTTTGTTAAGTCTAACATTTGTGTCATTTTTGTGTTTGTTTCTGCAGATTAGTATTTTCTCTTGATCATAGTTCTTTTTGTGTTTGGAAATCTTTTAAAATGATGTTGAATGCTGTGAGTGATTGATAGTAGGGGATCTAGATGATGCCTTCCCTTAGATGGTATTATGTTTTTCTGTGGCTTACTATTATTAAATTAATAATATTTGATATTGAATGTCTGGCTTGGTATTTTTCTTTGTTATATCAATCTGCTCCATCATCCTATATTATGATGTTTACTTTAGGATGTCATCCTTTACCCTTAATGCGTGACATTTTTAGAACCTCAACTCTGAATGAGTTGCTCATTAAGTATTTTACATACTGCGAGGCCAGAAATATAGCATATTGTAACTCTGCAATATCTTTAACGTATCTGTTAAGCTCTCATCCCTGCAGCTACCACTTTCTACTAGACATTGTAAAGTTTATTCTACAAAAATGCAGGCCAAGTCTTGAACAAGAACCTGTGGAGAAGTCCTTTGTCTGTGTCTTTACCCTCATCTCTCTCCCCTCCAGTGCACAGTTCACCCTGTGAAAACTGCTTCAATATCATTAAACCCTTGTCTCTGCCTCATTAGCTCAGTGGAACTGCCATTCTCTGTTTGGGTGTTACCTAATTACATTACAATCCACGAAGTGCCCTCAGGTAAAAAGACATGGCAAGATGGGACTCATCTAGTGTGTTTCCATTCTCCTGGGAATTACAAGATTTTGATCTTATCCTGTTGTCCAAAGCCTGGTAACTATTTTCTCAAATACAGTGTTCAGTTCTATAGTAATTTATATTTGCATCTCAGGGGTTGTGATTAACTAATTTATCCTGACCAGGAGCAAAACTCCTGGATTTAAACTAGGTACTTTACTACAATACAGACAGCATCTTCAGTGGCTTCCATTCAAGGAATCATTAAGGAATCTAAATGAATTATTGCTATTAATTTTCCATTTCTTAGAGGGTGTTTTAGTAAGTGTTAGCTGATATTTTTTAATGCCATAGATTGTTTAATTTAAACAACAGAAATTTATTTTTTTTCCCAGTCTGGTGGCTAGAATTTTGAGACTTGGGTGCCAGTATGGTCAGGTTCTGATGATGGTTTTCTACCTAGTTTGCTGATGGACAACTTGTATCATCACTTGGAAAAGAGACAGAGAAAGGCAGGGTGGGGAGACAGAGTGACCAAGTGCATGCTTTCTGATTTCTATGGTGATTAAAGACGTTAATCTCTTCATCTACATGTGCATTTACATGCATCAAATGTTTATTCTCCCCTGTGCTGATGTTTACGTTTTTCTTAGGAATTCTCAGACAAGGAACTTACTGGTATGAGTATATGCATGTGGACTATCTTAGCACTCAATTTTAGAACACACGAACCCATCAGATGTATATATACACTTTATATATACACACACATATATGTATATAAATATATATACACATTTATATATACACATCATATATATATATAGTCTATAATACTGGTATGGTTTGGCTGTGTCCCCACCCAAATCTCACCTTGAATTGTAATAATCCCCACGTATCAAGGGCAGGGCCACGTGGAGGTACTTGAATAATGGGAGTGTTTTCCCCCATACTGTTCTCATGGTAGTTAATAAGTCTTATGAGATCTGATAGTTTTATAAATGGAAGTTCCCCTGCACAAGCTCACTTGCCTGCTGTCATGTAAGATGTATCTTTGCTCTTCATTCACCTTCAACCATGATTGTGAAGCCTCCCCAGGCATGTGGAACTGTGAGTCAATTAAACCTCTTTTCTTTATGAATTAGCCAGTCTTGGGTATGTCTTTAGAGCAGCATGAGAAGAAACGAATACAGTAAATTGGTACTGGTAGAGTAGGGTGCAGCTGTAAAGGTATTCAAAAATGTGGAAGGGACTTTGGAACTGGGTAACAGGCAGAGGTTGCAACAGTTTGGGGGGATCAGGCGAAGATATAAAAATGTGGGGAAGTTTGAAACTTCCTAGAGACTTGGAGGGCTCACAAGACAGGAAAATGTGGGAAAGTTTAGAACGCCCTTGAGATTTGTTGAGTGGCTTTGAGCAAAATTCTGATAGTGATGTGGACAATAAAGTCCAGGCTGAGGTGGTCTCAGATGCAGATGAGGAACTTGTTAGGAATTGGAGCAAAGCTGACTTTTGCTACATTTTAGCAAAGAGACTGGTGGCATCTTGTGCCTGCCCTAGAGATCTGTGGAATTTTTAACTTGACAGAGATGATTTAGGGTATCTGGCTGTAGAAATTTTCAAGTGGCAAAGCTTTCAAGAGGAAGCAGAGCATAAAAGTTTGAAAAAATGTGCAACTTCACAAAGCAGTAGAAAAGAAAAACCTGTTTTCTGGGGAGAAAATCAAGCCAGTTGCAGAAATTTGCAGAAGGAACAAGGAGCCAAATGTTAATCACAAAGTCAATGGGGAAAATGTCTCCAGTGCATGGCAGAGACATTTGAGGCAGCCCCTTCCATCACAGGCCCAGAGTCCTAGGAGGGAAAAATGGTTTCCTGGGCTGGGTCCAGGCCCCCGCTGCTGCGTGCAGCCTTGGGACTTGGTGTCCCACAACCCAGCGGCTGCAGCCATGGCTAAAAGGGGCCAACATACACCTTGGACTGTGGCTTCAGAGAGTGCAAGCCCCAAGTCTTGGTGCTTCCACATGATGTTACGCCTGCCAGCACATAGAAGTGTAAAATTGAGGCTGGAGAACCCCCACCTAGATTTCAGAGGATGTATGGAAATGCCTGGATGTCCAGGTAGAGGCGTACTGCAGGAGTGGAGCCCTCACAGAGAACTTCTGCTGGGGCAGCATGGAAGGGAAATGTTGGGTGGGAATCCCTACACAGAAAACCCACTGGGACACTGCCTAGTGAAGCTGTGAGAAGAGGGCCACCATCCTCCAGACCCCAGAATGGTAGATTCACCGACAGCTTGCACCATGTGGTGGAAAATACCAGCCCATGAGAGCAGCTGGAAGAGGGGGCTATACCTTGAAAAGCCACAGGGTCTGAGCTGCCCAAGGCTGTGGGAACCTGCCTTTTGCATCAGCATGACTTGGATGTAAGACATGGAGTCAAAGGAGATAATTTTGGGACTTTAAGTTTTAGTGATTGCCCTAGTGACTTTTGGACTTGCGTGGGACTTATAGCCCTTTTGTTTTGAAGAACTTCTCCTATTTGGAATGGGTGTATTTACCCAATGCCAGTACCCCTATGGTATCTAGGAAGCTGCTAACTTGCTTTTGACTTTACAATCTCATAGGCTGGAGGGATTTGCCTTGTCTCAGGTGAGATTTTGGACTGTGGACTTTTGAATTAATGCTGAAATTAGTTAAGACTTTGGGGGACTGTTGGGAAGGCATGGTTGGTTTTGAAATATGAGGACATGTGATTTGGGAGGGGCCAGGTGTAGAATGATATGGCTTGGCCGTGTACCCACCTAAATATCACCTTGAATTATCATAATCCCCATATGTCAAGGACAGGCCCAGGTGAAGATAATTGAATTTTGGGGGCAGTTTCCCACATACTGTTCTCGTGGTAGTGAATAAGTATCACAAGATGTGATGGTTTTATAAAGTTCTCCTGCACAAGCTGTCTCTTTCTTGCTGCCATGTAAGAGGTGACTTTACTCCTCTTTTGCGTTCAGCCATGATTATGAGGACTCCCCAGCCATGTGGAACTGTTAGTCAGTTAAATCTCTTTTCCCTGTAAATTACTCAATCTTGGGTATGTCTTTATTAGCCGTGTATGAATAGACTAATACAAAAACAGCTTTCTAGACCACGTGTGTGTGTGTGTGTGCATACCTATACAGCATATGTGTGTATGTATGCTTGCTTAGTGATGACAGTTTTAGTGGGAAATCTGGAGCAACTATATGTATAAATATATATACACATATATATAGATATATAACAAAAATTTGAATGCAAGTAGCATGCTATTTAAGAAGTATTAATTAGAATTTGTAAAAAAAAAAAAAAATACAACACTTTCTTTGCTATTCACTTGGGAGGAGTTACCCAGCTATAATCGGGCATGGGAAGATCCTTAGATTATGAGGTTACATTACAGCAGGCAAGCATTATGTTTAGAAAAATAGATGTCTTTATGAGTTGCTCTAAAAATACTTTACTCTCTTTAACCCTAACCCTTAAGTTTCTGCCAGAATTTAAATGCCTTTCTACGATGTTGAATTGTGCTACTGGCAACACTACAAAACTGTCCTATGCTCAGGTGAGCAGGTGATAGTACTCAGATCTTCCAATTTAAAAGATTCACAGGAGGACCCTACTAAAATTAGCCTCTATAAACTGACTCCCATATTTCTTTATTGCTCCAACATTTTCTGCTTGTGTTTTTAACTTTCTAATGAACCTTACAAACTGGGTGTTCTACCGGTTTCTCAAATACATTGTGTCTAAAGTTGGATTTATCTTCCTTGCCTGCCTAATCCTCTATCTTGTTCAATTTATGACTCTATCACCACTTCTATTATTCAGACTTTAATGTATGTACAGTAGTCTCTTTTCATTCCCCTCTACATTGCTTTTCTCAACTAATAAATAACATTTCTAATTCAGTTACTAATTTCCTCTGCCCCTTGACTAATTTCCTAAACAGTCTCCACTATATCAATTTCCCTTTTAATTTATTCTAAACATACGACCAGTTCACTTCAATGATAATAGCAGTGTAATAAGAAGATGACTAGATCAAGAGACAGATTAGTCTCAGTTCAGTCACAGATAAGATTTAAACCTTTAGTATATTATTTACATTCTAAAGCCTCCACTTTCTGTTTTGGTTAAGTAATTGTGAAACTAAACCATTTATGTTTACTGATATTTTCAGTTCATTCTTATTTATTGGACATAAAATATGTACTAAAAGTACAGACAGTATAGATGTGAGAATTAAAGAAAGAGGAAAGAAACACGAAAAGTGGCTTACCAAAATCCTTAAAAACTCTTAGTCTGTAAGACAGTGTGCCTCTGACCTAACTTGGCCAGAAGGCTCTTCTTAGGTTTGTTTTCTCTAAAATAAAACTGTATTAACTGTCATGCTGCCTTTCATGTTCCTTCCCTCTTTCTGTAATTCTTACATTGACAAATATTCAAAAATAGACACCACTGGATGGTATCTCATCCAAATAAGTGCCATTCAACAGGGACTTATTTATTCTTTACGGTGTCAAAAATGTTAGGCATTTCAGAAAGAGATGAACAAAATAGATTGTCCTTAGTAGAGGTGCTATGTTGCAGTGATAAAGTCTGTTCTTTTAGTAAACTCTCAACAAATATGTTATATAAATATGTGTGTATGCCTATATGTATAGTCAAAATATATATTCAATATGTTATATGTATATTTGTACATATGACAAATGTTAGAAAAACAGTATACATTTTATCTCACTTTGCTTTTCTAACATTAATTGAATATTTTTTCACGTATTTAATTATACATAGTTTACCAAATTCCCAATTTAAACCATATAAAAGAATGCAGTTCCAATTGTTAAACACTTACATTGTTTATAATTATTTGTCCCATGAATAATATGAAAATGAATTTTTTAAAACATTGATTTCTAAATGCATCTCTGAGTACTTCATTGGAATATAGTAAAAGAAATTAATACCTTGAAACTTCCAATCTGTTCTGTATTTGTGCTAATAAAAATATAATGCAAGCCGTATATATAATTCTAAGTTTTCTAGTGGCCACACTAAAAACAGTAAAAAGAAATAAATGAAGTTAATCACTTCTTGGCCTTTTGGCTAAGATCAAGTGAAGAAATAAATAAAATTAACTGTAATAATTTATTTAACCCAATTTATTAAAATATTTCCATGTGTAATTATTCTTAAATAATTAAAAAGATATTACATTTTCTAGGTTTTATGGTACTTTGTCCTTAAAATTGAATAAGTGTTTTACACTTAAATCATAGCTCAGTTGACTTGCTGCCCTTCAAGTTTTCAATAGCCATATGTGACTAGTGGCTAGCTCATTGAACAGCACAGCTGTAGACTGTATAATCAGAATGAAAGCTTCCACAGAACACAGATGCCTAAAAAATTTATATTTACACTTCCAGTACCTGTAATAGTACCTCATCCGTTCACAAACACAATCAATATTTATGGAATGAGTGTATAAATGCACAAACATTGGCAAATTTCAAACCCAACTTATGTAAATTTCATTACCTGTTTATATGATTACTGGCTGCCTAGCTCTCAATACATACTTTGTTTATTTAAATATTTTCTAAATGTAGAGGAACATACTGATATGTCACCATCATTTAATATTTATTTTTCTTATTTATACGATCTCAGTCATATTCCATACAATAATTGACCATTTGCATTTTAATTTTGTTTATATTTCAGTTCCACTATCAGTTATTTAATTGGGATATTGTGTTATTTTAATAATTACTTGTATTACATATATGCACGTATCTGTCTATGTACCCATATTATGGCCTTCCTTGCTTTTGTGGCAAAAGTTCTTGTGAATTTTTATTTTAATATTTTTAAGTTGATTATAATGGTTTTTACCTATAAAATTTTAAAAATATTATTAAAGAATTCTCGTTTTGTCCATTTTGTGTTTCCCTAATGATACTCAATTATAGATGACTATATTTTATATTATTTTTGAATAAAAAATTAACTTAAACACATGAAAAGCACAACAAAATACACAGCAATTTTAGAAGAATTTATTTAATTTCGGACCCTCTTAGCTTCTCATTCTGTGCTGTCTGCTCTCTCATGGACAATGTCATCCACTTTTTTTTTATTTGGAGCACCAACTAGGTCTCCATTTCTAAAATCTTACTGTCCACCTAAATCCTACTGCTCAGGTCCATACCCATATTGCAGCCTTCATACAAGACATCTAACAATATCAATATTTTGCAGGTAACTCAAATAATGCTTGTGCAATATTAACAAGTGATTCTAACTCCACTGTTCACTGTTTTAGAGAACACCACCACCATACTTAAGTGAGAAACATAAGAGAAATGCTTGAGTCCTCCCTTTCTCTCACATCCATTTCACATTTGAAACCATATCCTCAACATTTGAATCCACCCAAGACTCTCAATTCCTTCTCTCTAGGTTTTGCCCTGACTCTTGGCCAAACATCATTTTTTCATAGGATTATTGCAGTGGTTTCCTAAGAAACGTCCTGTCCTAAAGTCTTACATGACTGATGACACTCCTCAAGATTAAATACCCAGCCATATTTCTTACCTCATTTCCTATATTCTTCCCCAGTTTACTTAGTGCTTATGTAATTTGCCCCAAATCATACTGTTTTTGTCAATTAAATTGAGATCTATCTACAAGTTTTTATGTTCTTAACGGATAGAGCATGCTGCACTTTCTTGAACCCCTAAACCTTGCAGCACATTGTTCCTTTTGTACAGGAATACTACTGTTTCCTTCTCTTTCCTTACCTCATTTTTTTCCTTGGATCCCATCACTGGATTATGTACACATCACTATGTACCACACATGTAGTGCCCTGCACGCCCTCCCCCATATTAGAATGGTCATTGTGTCTTACTGCAAGTGTATAATTGTTTCTTCTCATTTCCAGTCTGTGGGCTCTTTAAGTGTGTTGCTATACTTACCTTGTCACCCAAGCTCCTGGCATAATGTCTAACCCATAAAAAGTGCTCAAGAAATATGTGCTAATTGAGCAAGTGAATGGATAGATAATATAGAAAACAGTGTGGCATCTTCCTCTTAAACTCCTCACTAGACCCTTTGGAGGCCAAATATATCAGGTGCTAGTTCTGTGGTTTTGTCAGGAAATGCCCAAATCCTTCTAAGATTAATTATGAGCCAATCCTCTAATAAGCTTTTTTTCTAAGATTTTTTTAAAAGAGCCATTAGAAATCTAACTTAGTTTCCCATGCATCTATAATAATAATGACGACGATAATGATCATTATTATAGTGAAGATAAAGATAATAATAATGTCAATGTTAGATCGAAAGAGCATAATTTTAGAATAAAACCATAAAGCAATTGTACTCTTTTTCACAACTGCCCCTACAACCTTTTCTATTTGCTTCTTTTCCCTAATCAAATTCGATAAAAACTAAGGTGGTTTCCATCACACATATGGCCACTTCAAATAAAATAATGACCTTTTATAACAAGAATGGTCTTAGTTCTGTCTCATTCAAACTCTGAACTTCATACACAATCCTCAATTCTTTTCTTCCCCAGCCACAGTCAGCTGAAAGAAATCAGCCTGCAGTGGGAGAGGAAACCCTTAACCGCATCTTCTACAGAATAAAAGCTGAGGGTGGGAGGAAGGGTAAGAAAGTGAGATAAATCTCATTCTATTGAAGCTGGAATCAAATTCTAACGCTCACAAGGGGTAGTTAATAAAATCCTCTCTGGACTGGGGAAGTAGTCAAAGCTTACACTTTTTCTCTAATGCACCATTTTTATGGTATCCTTGGAGACTCACATTGCTGGGGATTTTTTATCCTCAATGATGCAAAAGCTATTGACTGCTTAAAACTCCCAATTCAAGCCCCGATTGTTGCAACCAGTGTAGGTTTCAACCCAGGTTGTATATCTCATGCATGTGTATGTGTCCCACTCCACACACACGTGAAATTAACAAGAATCATGAATCTGTGTCCATTAATTCGTGGGAGTGCAATTTCAACCTGCTATGTATGGCCATAGTCACTTCTATCTTCTCACTGCCCCTTGCATTTCCTAGGTCTAAGTTCATTATGAATATACTTTGATCTCTCAGTTTGAAAGGACAGGAGGAACAGTATATTATGCTGTCTGAACAATCTCCTTAGAACCTCTCTTACTTAACTTTGGATGATAGAACTCTGTGTCCCACATATCTCCCCCATGATGGTGGCAGGATATAAAGTAACTCTATATCTCTCTCGGTATTCTATTTCTCTCTCGGTATTCTATAAATCTGGACTTCTTGTCCTCAACATTAACCCATTTTTGCCCTTAAATTATGTGTTATAGAGGGATCACAGTCTGTTTTTCAGCTATTTCATGTGTAAGTTCTGTCTAGATTGTCTCCTAACACTCCTGAATTCCTGAATTTTTGTCAATTGTTTTCTTGATTCTTTAGCTGAAACTTCTGCTGAACATGCCATTAAAAAAATTCTGTTTCATCAATCAGATCATTTGCAGGGACATGAATGAAGCTGGAAACCATCATCCTCAGCAAACCAACACAGGAGCAGAAAACCAAACACTGCATATATTCACTCATAAGTGGGAGTTGAACAATGAGAACACATAGACACAGGGAGAGGAACATCATACACTGGAGCCTGTCAGTGGGTGAGGGGAGAAGGGAGAGAGAGCATTAGGACAAACACTTAATGCATGCAGGGCTTAAAACCTAGATGACGGGGTGATAGGCGGAGCAAACCACCATGGCACATGTATACCTATGTAACAAACCTGCACATTCAGCACATGTATCCTAGAACTTAAAAAAAAAAAGACATACATATTCTGTTCATGGCTAATAAAAACATACAAAGGAAAAGAAAACACAAAACCAACACACACATACTTTTATAATTTAAAGGGCTCTACACATTCTCCCATTTATGTTAATATTTTTCCCTTCCCTTCCCTTCCCTTCCCTTCCCTTCCCTTCCCTTCCCTAAGGTTCCCTCCCCTTCCCTCCCCTCCCCTCCCCTCCTCCTCCTCTGCTCTCCTCTCCTCTCCTCTCCATTTAAAAAATTTTTTTTTTCATGTGAGATGGAGTTTCACTCTTGTTGCCCAGGCTGGAATGCAATGGCACAATCTCAGCTCACTGCCACCTCCTCCTCTTGGGTTCAAGCGATTCTCCTGCCTCAGCCTCCTGAGTAGATGAGATTACAGGCACCAACCACCATGCCAGGCTAATTTTTGTATTTTTAGTAGAGACAGGGTTTCACCATGTTGGTCAGACTCGTCTAGAACTCCTGACCTCAGGTGATCTACCTGTCTCTGGCCCCCCAAAGTGCTGGGATTATAGGCGTGAGTCACCACACTCAGCTCCATTTATGTTAATATTTTCACATTTTCTTTAATTAATCTGAAACTCAAATAATTTAATTAATCCCCAATTTCCTAAAGCCAACAGGTCGTGAAGCTGAGACATGCGCCTAGATTTCTACCTGCTAATTCTGCATATTTCCATTTTACCACAATGCCAAAATGTCATGCAAATGTCATGAAGGAGGATCTTAGCAGGGAAGGTGCCACCCTAGAACTAAAGAGGGTTAAGATTTGACTGTGATCGGGTGCTGAGGGGGTGTGGTGAGAAAGGTGTGTACATTGAGAGCTAAAGTCATCCTCCCATGTGGAATACATACCTGGGTCTCTTTGAATAGCCCCTTGGAGTACACTGATACTGGGGTGGTCTGGATGCAATTTTAGGTCCTAACTCATGATTTAGGGTCAACATTTAAAGAAAAATAATTTTTATTATAGAAATAAGCTAGACAAATAGGACTCTTAGAGGACTTCTGAGTAGTGACATCTCCTTGGATATTTTCATTTCTCTTGACAGATTCAAGGCTGCAGAGAACTACTGCTGTCTTATGGTTTTCTCCCTGGAGAGTGCTTTGCATGTGATGTCAGAAAACAAAGGGGGGCTCCTGCATCCTTGACAAGAAAATACAGAGAAGGGACCAAAAAAAAAAAAAAAAATGCCAAAGAGGGAAGAGGAGGTAAAAGGGAATGAGGCATGTGACACTGGCTAAATAAATCATTCTCATTGAAATTCTGTGTCATCATAAGGTTAATGAAGACGGGAATGCCCCTACCATTTACGATTTAGCTTTGCTCCTGTGTAAAATTAAGGTACAGCAGGAGATTAAGAATCTATCCAGACAAACTAGTTTTAAAAGAATATTCTTTTTTAACTAATTCAGTACATGCCTACTGAGTACTGCTGTGCTGCCTTCACTGGGCCCAGAACTGGGGATGGAAGAATTAGAAAGATGTATTTTTTGCCTTCTAAAACATGTGGTCTCAGGAGTTAGGACACTAAATGGAAAATTAAATTACATCTTAGTAGGAGCAATGGAATCATCAAGTGAATAACCTAGTAGCAGAAAGCTCAACGGAAATCCCAGATGTCCTTACAAATGGCCACAGCATGCTTATTGGAGTGTCTCGTAACCTGAGACAATCAGGAAGGTAGTTGCCAGGGGGTACAAATTTGACCTTGATTGCTGATGATCTCCTTCATTGGCAAGGATGGAAAGATGTAATAATTGGAATACTTTTTTTTTTTTTTTTTTTCCTGTTGTGTCTGCCTGGTTTTGATATCAGAATGATGCTGGCCTCATAGAATGAGTTAGGGTCCCTCCTCTCCAATTTTTTTGGAATAGTTTCAGTAGGAATGGTACCAGATCTTCATTATGCATCTGGTAGAATTTGTAAATCCATCTGATCCTGGGCTTTTTTGTTTGGCAGGCTTTTTGTTACTGATTCAATTTTGAAATTCTTTATTGGTCTCTTCAGGAATACAATTTCTTCCTGGTTCAGTCTTGGGCAGGTATATGCATCCAGGAATTTACCCATTTCTTCTAGGTTTTCTAGGTTATGTACATAGGAGTATACACGGCAGTCTCTGAGGGTTATTTGCGTTTCTGTGGGATCAGTGGTAATGTCCTCTTTGTCATTTCTGATTGTTTTTATTTGGATCTTCTCTGCTTTTTTTCTTTATTACTCTATTAGCGGTCCAGATGTCTTATTAAAAAAAATCAGAACAAAACTCCTGTATTTGTTGATCTTTTGTATGGTTATCTTCATCTCAATTACTTTCAGTTCAGCTCTGATGTGGGTTATTTCTCATCTTCTGCTAGCATTGGGGTTGGTTTGCTCTTGCATCTCTAATTTTTTCAGTTGATGTTAGGTTGTCAATTTGAGATTTTTCTAACTTATTGATATGGGTGTTTAGTGCTATACATTTTCCTCTTAACACAGTGTTTGTTGTGTTCCAGATATTCTGCTATGTTGCATCTTTGATGCTATTCAAAAAATTTATTGATATCTGCCTTAATTTCATTATTTACCCAAAAGTCATTCAGGAGCAAGTTGTTGAATTTCCATGAAATTAGTTGGCTGTAAGCACATTTTTTGATATTAATTTCTATTTTTATTATGCTGTAGTCCCAAAATGCAGTTGGTGTGATTTTTTTTGAATTTATTGAGTACTGTTTTATGTCCAATTTTGGGATTGATTTTAGAGTACCTGTGATGTGCAGATGAGAAGAATGTATATTTTGTGTGTGTGTGTGTGTGTGTGTGTGTGTGTTTTTCTTGCTGTCATGGGGAGTGAATAGTTCTGTAGGTGTTTATTTAGTCTATTTGGTCCAATGTTGAATTCAGGTCCTGAATACCTTTTTTAGTTTTCTGCCTTGGTGATCTGTTTAATATTATCAGTGGGGTATTGAAGGTTCCCACTATCATATGTAGTAATTTAAATTTCTTTATAGGTCTCTTAAGTACTTGCTTTATAAATCTAGATGTTTCTGTGTTGAGTGCACAAAAATTTAGAATAGTTAGGTCTTCTTGTTGAATTGAAAACGTTCCCATTATGTAGTGTCCTTTTTTGTCTTTTTTGATCTTTGTTCATTGAGACTCTATTTTTTCTGAAATTAGAATAGCAAGGCCTACATTTTTCCGTTTTCCATTTGCTTGGTATATTTTTCTTCATTCATTTAATTTGAGCCTATGGGTGTCATTGCTTGTGAGATGGGTCTCTTGAAGACAAGGTAACATTGGGTCTTGTTTCTTTATCCAACTTGCCACTCTATGACTTTTAGTAGGAACATTTAGTCCAATTACATTCAAAGTTAGTATTGACGTTTGTGGATTTGTTCCTGTCATCATGTTTTCAGCTAATTATTATGCAGACTTTTTTGTGTGGTTGCTTTCTAGTGCCACTCGTCTGTGTACTTAAATGTGCTTTTTGTTGTGGCTGGTAATGGTCTTTCCATATTTAGCACTCTGTTCGGGATCTCTTATAATGCAAGTCTGGTGGTAATGAAATCCCTTAGAATTTGCTTGTCTGAAAAGGCTCGTATTTCTCTGCTTATGAAGTTTGGTTTTGCTATATACAGAATTCTTGCTTGGAAATTCTTTTAAGAATGATGAATATAGGCCCCCATTCTCTTCTGGCTTGTAAGTTTTCTCCCGAAAGGTCTTCTGTTAACCTTATGAGGTTCCCTTAGGAGGTGACCTGCCCCTTCTCTCTAGCTGCCTTTTACATTTTTTCTTTCCATTTGACCTCAGAGAACTCGATAACTATGTGTCTTGAGGATGGTCTTCTTGTGTAGTATTTCACATGGGGTTTTCCGCACTTTCTAAATTTGAATGTTGGCCTCTCTAGCAAGGTTGGGAAATTTTCATGGATGATATCCTGAAATATGTGTTTTCTAAGTAGTTTGCTTTCTCTCCTCGTATTTCAGGGATGACAATGTGTCATAGATTCGGTCTCTACATGATCACATATTTCTTGCAGGTTTTGTTTACTCTTCTTTATTGCTTTTTCTTTATTTTTGTGTGACTGAGTTATTTCATAGAGCATGTCTTCAAGGTCTGAGATTCTGATCTCAGTTTGGTCAATTCTGTGTTAATACTTGCAGTTGTATTCTGAAATTCTTGAAGTGAGTTTTTCTGCCGTCAGCTCAGTTTGGTTCTTTCTTAAAATGGCCATGTTGCCTTTCATCTCCTGTACCATTCTATTATGTTCCTTAGAATTCTTGGATTAGGTTTAGACTTTCTTCTGAATGATCTTTGCTCCTATCCATATCCTGAATTCAATTTTTGTCATTTTAGCCATTTCAGCCTGCCTAAGAACCATTGCTGGGGAACTATATGGTCATTTGGAGATAAGAGGACACTCTGGCTTTCTGAGCTACGTGAGTTATTGTGTTGGTTCTTTCTTGTCTATATGGGCTGTTGTTCCTTCAATCTTTGACGTTTGTCTTTTGGATGGGATCTTTTTTTCTTTTAGCTTATTTGATATCCCTAGAAGTTTGATTGTGGTATAAGGTGGGTTCAATCAACAGCCTTCATTTCTGGTAAATTTGACGGGGACCAGGGCTTAGCTCAGCATTCCTGGGCTTCATCCTCTAACACTGGGGGACTGGTATGTGAACCCAAGCTTTGTTCTTTGGCCCCTTGAAGTTGAAAACCTGCTGCCGCCCTAGCAGGGCCAAAGTGTTCCCAAGCTGCAGGCCAGCTACCACACTCCAAAAGGTGGTGCCAGCCAACATGTTTTGTTGCATGGTGGCAGCAGAATCCATGCTTATTCACTTGTACCAGTAGCAACAGCGAACATGAAGTGCAGGCAAGGTTGGGTGCACACACACCAATAAAAATGGCACAATAAGGTGCACATATACCCCTGCTCCAGCAGGGAAGGGGAGGTGAGGTTTGCTTGTGCACACACTTATTGGCAAAACTATGGTGGGGGGTAGCCTTAGGTGAGTGTGGGCGTGCTGGCAAATTGGCACAAGAGAGACTGCAGTTGAGGGAGATTCCAGGTAGGCTGGTGCACGTTGGTAGAGACTGCTCTACTAGAACTCTCTGATATAGTCAAGCATTGCCTGCCAGTGTAGGAACTATGACACAGGCCCCCAGGAGGCACCTCAGTTGGGCATCTAAGACTGCATGGCAAGTAGACACAGTCAGGCTGGGGCCCCGGTAGAGGTCAGCAGACAGAAGGGCACTCAGGTAAAACTGGCCCCATCTCATAGGCAAGATCATCCTGCTGTGTTCAGGTCTGACAGGTTCCCTAAGGCTAGAACCTCCTATGGTATCATGACATGCCTTGGGGGATGAGTGTCATGGGCTGTGCTCCCCTGCAGACGTTCCCAAATCAAACCCTCTAGGCTTTGCGCAGACAGGAGTCCTGCCCCTACCACCTCTCTAAGCAACTGTGTCTACTAGCTCAAGTGTCTGTGGGGGTCATGGGTCTCCTGCTCCCAGGATTCCAGACGTCCATGGTAAGAGTGCATTGCTCTTTGTCTGTTCAACTCATCCGTATCACAGGAGTCACTAGGGACTAGGAATTAGTCCTGCTTCATGTAAGGCCCATGCAGTTTACCCAGCTTCCTACTTCTTGAGCCCAGCATCTTTGTCCTCCCTCTATCCACTCTCAATCCCTTTCTTGCAAAAATCTGCTCTGAGTGCACCAGTCTTCCTAGTGTCCTGGTCCCTTGGTGTCAGATGTTCCTCTTGGATGCATCTGTATCATCCCCTTTCTGCCAGCTTATTTTCAAATTTTCTGTTCTTCATTATTTAATTTTGATGCTACTGTAAATAATGTGTTTCACTTTACTTTTTAGTTGTCATAAAAAGTTTATGAAAATAAAATAGATTTCTGTATAATTGATTTTATATTCTGCTAGGTTTTTAGATTCAGTTATTCCTCGTAGCAGTGGTTTGGTGTAGGTTGCTTAAGATTTTTTTATGTACACAAACATGTCCTCCAAAAATTTTTAAAACAAGTTTTATTTTTGTGTTTCCGTTCTTTATAACGTTTACTTTTTTTTAACTTGTATTATTGTGCTGGCCAGGATCTCCAGTTCAAGATTAATAGAATAAATAAGAATAATGAATAATAAATAATAACTAATCTTTGCCTTTTTCTAATTTTAAACCATTAAATATACGACTAGCTCTATGTTTTTTAATCAATTTCTAATTTAATCCCATTTTTGTTAGAAAAACACTTTGTCTGATTTTGTTTTGATCTTTTGGAATTGATTGTAATTTCTTATATGGTTCATCTAGGTGAAAGTCTTCCATGTACTTGAAAAGATTGCATTCTGCTATTGTTAGGTATTTTGTTCTCCATTTACTAACTACATCAAATAGGTTAATATTATTCTATAAATTCAAATTATATTATATTGGTTGAGATACCTCTGTATTGATTTATGTCTACTCATTTTGTTAGTTACTAATGCATTAGTGTTAAATACCCAAATAAATTTGTAGATTTCTGTCTCTCCCTAGCTATGTCAGTTCTTGCTTCATTTTTTGAAGCTTTGTTATTATGTGCATAATCATTTAGCATTGTTATACCTTTTTTAAAAAATTGAAGCTTTTATTTCTACAAAATAGTCTTTTTTTAATCCCTGATAATATTTGTTCTATTGAAATCTTATTTGTCTGATGTCTATATATCCAAACCAGGTTTCTTATGATTGATCTTTTCATGGCTTTCCTTTCTTTCTCATTTTATTCTTAACCTCATCTCTATTTTGTATCTACTTACCTGTGTTGTGTTTTGCAAAACGCCTCCAGACAAAAACTCAAATTGAATGTAGGGAAACTTATTGAGTTTTCCTCCTCTCAAGGACCACAGCCTTTTGTTGCATCTTGATTCAATGACTAAAAACTGTTGTTTCTTGTGTTTTCTCCAATCTATACTTGTTTAAAGCAAGATGGTTTATTGCATACCAACTATTCTATTGTTATAGATGCCTGCATCTTGCAAAATACATTTCCCTGGCATCCTTATTAAATAGGTTGTGGTTTAGATTTTTTCCAACAAGAGGAACTCCAATGAGATGTGAGAAGCAGAAGCACAGGTAAATCCACTATTCTCTGGCAGTAGCTGCAAGAGAGCACAGACAGATGGTAGGTATTGGTTTTCTAAAAGCTTCCAGATGTTGCCCTGGGAATCACCCATGTAATTGTACCACACAGTTGAGTTCACTGAGTCCTACCACATTTTCTGGTGTCACCAGGCCAGCAGTGGCTTCACTGAACTTTGCTCCTACATATTTTTCAGGAGTTATAAAATCTTCTCACTTATATGTAAAATATCTTACTGTTCAAAAAATCTAGAGGTATCTCAATATTACTGACTAAATTCAGATTAATAAAATAATGGATAATATTTAACCATGTTAGAACAAATTAAGTTGTAGACCTAACATACAAATTGATGCAGATGTCCATCAAAATTTATTCTTAGATTAACAAATACTATACAGAAATCTAAATTTGCCTTGATGAAGCTAAACTGACATTTATCAAAGGAACATTTATGACAAATGATGCTTGTTACATAAGTAACATTGTAAATTATAAATTAACATTTGCAAGTTTTAATGTATTATTAATAATGCGTATTAAAAGATGTGGAACTAGAAGGAGCACTTACAACACCTCTTCACATGTAGGTAGAACATGGGCAACAGGAGGTTCATAGAATGAATGGAAAGCAGACTTCTCTATAGCATCTCTGATTACTTGCTTACTCAAATATCAAATTTTAATTATTTGGTTTATTTGGTGCCACGGATAATATTGCCCAATTCTTCTGGTCTTTTAGGGAGAGGGAAATTTGAGGGATTGTGCTCCCTTTCTCTAACTTCTTCCTTGATTTTCCTCATGGAATAGGAATGATTATCTCATTGAGACAAGATAATGGTCAGGGTTGATGCTTGATCAGGCCTGGGTGTTCATTCATCTGTTATCCATGTGTGCATCTTCTCTTCCCTGATTGTCATATTTGTACATTCTCTCTCTCACTCTCTCTCTCTCTATATATATATGAAAATTAGTTCCAACTTCTGGCTCGCAGTTTCACATGTAAGAAATTTTTACATGTTAAATGTATTAAATGTATTTTTACATGTTAAAGAAATTTTTACATGTTAAACGTTGTCATTCTGCCCTAACAACAAGTAGAAAGCTGAACAGAATGAACCATCAATAATTGTTTCTGGAGCAAGAAAACAGTTGAGGACACGATTGAAGAGATAGATGGGTCAATACAGAGAGTCAGGGCTTCCCAGAGTGAAAACTCATGAGTAAAACCAGTGCTGGGGTAGGAAAACCTGTACTATAACTGAGGAATTGCTGAAGGCTTAGTAAGGATAAGTCAGAGTTAAAAACTCCAGGGAGGACACAGTCTTAAGGAGCTTGATGAGGTTCTTACAGTAAATAGTGGAGAATAATCCCCCTCATACTTCCAGCAGGGGGAGGGGAAATGAACCATTTAAAAATATTCCAGAGCATTTTGTTCTTCTTAACAAGGCCTGCTCTCAGAAGAAACTAGTTAGCCAGGCCTAACCTGCTGGGATACTATCAGAACCAAACTGATGTGGGGGAAATAGAATACACAACTCTGGTTATCTCTAACTTTCATGTGAGAGAAGGGTAATATCCAACTTCAATTTACTCTACCCATCTTCTTCCATCTTTGGAAGGGTAGACAAATAAAATTAAGAATTAAAAAAAAATGCCCTGAGAAATACTTGTGAAGCTCACAGTTCAGAGGCACAGGCTCACTAAAAGACTGAGGTCCAGTCGCAGGACTATGGAGCACTGCCTCTCACCCTCCCCCTTGCCACCACATTATCTAAAGCCTATTTATAGCAGTTTCTTTTATCTAATACATTTTGTCTTTCCATTTAAAAAATTACAAGGCATACAAGAAGGCCAAAAGCGTAATTTATATAGTTAGAACAATATCAAAATCAGACATGGCAGGGATGGTGAATTTATCAGACCAGAAATTTCAAACAACTATAATTAATATACCAACAGTTTTAATAGGTAAAATAGAAGGCATACAAGAACAGAAGGGCAATATAAACAGAGATGAAAATCTTAAGGAAAACACAATGCTAAAGATATATTTTTTAAAAGCCACCGTAAGAGAAAAATACAAAAAAAAAAAAAAAAAAAAATCAGCAATAAAGAAAAAAATCCTGACAAGGTCAGAGGAAAACACATATATTTCTCACTTACAGAGGAACAAATAATTACATCCAATTCCTTAGAAAACATGTAGCAAGAAAAGAGTAGAGTAAATTTTTAAAGTGCTGAGAGAGAAAAAAATTCACCAACATAGAACTCTGTGCCCTGAAAAATTATCAATCAAAAGTGAAGAAGAAATAAAGACAGTCTCAGACAAACACAAATTGAGAAAATTAAAGTTATTGAGGGAAAAGAAAAAATGATATGTATCAGAAATTCTGACCTACCTAAAGAAAGAATGTGGAAAAACAATGAGTGAAGGTAAAATAAAACCTTATTTCTCCTATTAATTAACCTAACAGATAAAAGTTTGTTCAGAATAATAGCAACAATCTATTTGATTATATTCTAAGTATGTGTGTATATGTGTGTATGTGTATATATATTCTATGTAAGTGTGTATATATATGTTATTTGAAAGAGGACATGGGTTAGCTGTAAATGCATATTGAAAACTGTAAAGCAACAAAAAATGTAAAATAAAAAATATAAATAATATGCTCCATATGAAATTTAAAGTAGTTTTTTCCAACCATATGAAATTTAAAGTAGTTTTTTCCAACCATATGAAATTTAAAGTAGTTTTTTCCAACTCTGTGAGGAAAGTTGGTGGCAGCTTGATGGGGATAGCACTGAATCCATAAATTACCTTGGGCAGTATGGCCATTTTCACGATGTTGATTCTTCCTATCCATGAGTATGGAATGTTCTTTCATTTGTTTGTGTCCTCTCATTTCCTTGAGCAGTGGTTTGTAGTTCTCCTTGAAGAGGTCCTTCACATGCCTTGTAGGTTGTATTCCTAGGTATTTTATTCTCTTTGTAGTAATTGTGAATGAGAGTTCACTCATGATTTGGCTCTCCGTTTGTCTGTCATTGGTGTATAGGAATGCTTGTTATTGTCACACATTGATGTTGTATCCCGAGACTTTGCTGAAGTTGCTTATTAGCTTGAGGAGATTTGGGGCAGAGACGATGGCATTTTCTAAATATACAGTCATGTCATGTGCAAACAGAGACAATTTGGCTTCCTCTTTTCCTAACTGAATACCCTTTATGTCTTTCTCCTGCCTGATTGCCCTAGGCAGAACTTATAATACTATGTTGAATAGGAGTGGTAAGAGAGGGGATCCTTGTCTTGTGCCGGGCATGTACTTTGCAGGGACATGGATGAAGCTGGAAGCCATTATCCTCAGCAAACTAATGCAGGAATAGAAAACCAAACAGCGTGTGTTCTCACTTATAAGTGGGAGTTGAACAATGAGAATACCTGGACACAGGGAGGAGAACAGTACTTACTGGGGCCTGTCAGGGGGTGGTTGGAGGAAGGAGAGCGTTAGGGAAAAGAGCTAATGCATGCTGGGCTTAATACCTAGTTGATGGGTTGACAGGTGCAGCAAAGCACCATGCCACACACTTTCCTATGAAACAAACCTGTACATTCTGCACATGTACCCTGGAACTCAAGAAAATACAGGAATTACAAACCAAGAATACTATGAACCATAATATGCCCACAAATTTTATAACCTAGATTAAATAGGCCAATTCTTTCTGTTATTGTTATTATTATTATTATTATTTTGAGATGAAGTCTCACTCTGTTGCCCAGGCTAGAGGGCAATAGCGCCATCTCAGTTCACTGAAACCTCCGCCTCCCAGGTTCAAGCGATTCTCCTACCTCAGCCTCCCAAATTAGCTGGGATTACAGGCATGTGCCACCATGCCCTGCTAATTTTTGAATTTTTATTAGAGACAGAGTTTCACCATGTTGGTCAGGCTGGTCTTGAACTCCTGACCACGTGATCTTCCCGCCTCAGCCTCCCAAAGTGCTGGGATTACAGGCCTGAGCCATTGCGCCCAGCCAGGCCAATTCTTTTAAAAGCATGGGATGTCAAAATTCACAGAAGAAAAATTAACAATCTAAATAGGCCTATATATACTAAGAAATTGAGACAATATTTAATAATCCAAAGCAGAATGCATTAATCTTGAGTTCACTGGTGAATTCTATTGAACATTTAAGGAAGAAATTATACCATTTTTCAATGTCTTTTGGAGGGTAGAAATAGGGAATACTTCCTACCTTATTGAAAAGGGCCAGCATTTCCCTAGAACTAAAAACGAGACAAAGCTATTAGATTAATATAGATTAACTATAGACTAATATTGCTAATGAATAAAGATGCAAAAATCCTCAAAAAATACTTGCACAACGAATATAAATAAATAAAAATAATTATACACCATTATCAAGTGGGTTTTATTTCAGGTATGCAAGTCTGGATCCACATTTAAAAATCAATTATTGTAATTTATTGCCTTACTATGCTAAAAAAGAAAATTACAACATATATTAATGGATGAAGAATTTAACAAACTCCAACATTTATTTATGATAAAAATTATTGGCAAACTAGAAACAGAGAGAAAGTTCCTCAAATTTATAAAGAGTATATATGAAAAACCTACTGCTAACATCTTCCTAAATAGTGAGAAACTCAAGCTTACCTACTAAGATCAGGTACAAGACAAGAATGTCCCCTACACCACTATTCTTCAACATTGTCATTAAGTCAAGAAGACAAGACAAGAAAAGAAAATGTCTATGGATTGGGAAGGAAGAAATTAAAAAAATATATTTGCAGCTGATATGATCACCTTTGTAGATAATTCAAAATAACTTACAAAAAATGAAACTGCTGGAACAAAGAAGTAATTACAGCAAGATTTCAGGACACAAGATTAATATATTATACCAAAGCCAATCATTTTCCTGTATTCCAGCAGTGTACAAGAGGAATTTGAAAATAGAAGCATATCATTAACATTAACATCCCCCAAAAGGAAATGCTTATGTATAAATCTAACAAAATACATGCAAGATCTATATGATTATGATAAAACTCTGATGAAATAAATCAAAAAAGAACTAAATAAATGGAAAAATATTCCATGTCTGTGAGCAGGAAAACTCAATATTGTCATGACGTCAGTTCGTCCCAACTTGATGTATAGGTTAAATGCAACCCCCATCAAAACTCCATGAAATTATTTCACAAATATCACTAAACTGATTCTGAAGTTTATAGAGGGGAGCAAAAGACTCAGAATAGCAAAGACAATCTTGAAAGAGAAGAAAAAAGTGAGAGGACTGACACTACCTGCTTTCAAGTCTTATAAAGTTACAATAATCAAGACAGGATGCTAATTGTAAAAGAATAGACAGACAGATCAATGGCATGAAATAGAAAGCCAGAAATATACCCCCATAATTATAACCACTTGTCCTTTGACAAAGGGGCAATTATAGGACAATGAAGCAAAGTTGTACTTTTCAACAACTGGTTAGAGAACAATTGGACATCAAGAAGCAAAAAAACAACAAAAAAAATCTAGACGCAGACCTTCTACCCTTCACAAAAATGAACTGAGAATAGATCACAGGCCTAATAGTAAAATGCAAAGCTATAAAACTTCTGGAATATAAAATAGTAGGAAACCTATATGATCTTGGATATGGCAATGACCTTTCAGGTACAACACAAAAGTTATGATCCATGAAAGAAACAATTGATAAGCTGAACTTCATTATAATTAGAAACTTCTACTATGCAAAGTACTCTGTCAAAGGGATGAGATGACAAGCCACAGACACGTGGAGATATTTGCAAAAAAAAAAAAAAAAATTCTTCTAAAGAACTGTTATCTAAAATATACAAAGGATTCTTGAAACTCAGCAATACAAATAAACTGACCCAATTAAAAGATAGGCTAAATACCTTAAAAGACACATCATCAAAGAAGATTTATTGATGGCAAATAAGCATATAAAAAGATGCTTCACATCATATATCATCAGGGAAATGCAAATTAAAACGATGAGATACCCCTACACACCTATCAGAATGGCCAAAATCTGGAACACTGACAACACCAAATTCTGGCTAGGATGTGGAGCAGCAGGAACTCTCATTCATTACTGATGAAAATGGCAAATGGTACAGCCACTTTGGAAGAAATTTTGACAGTTTTTACAAAACTAGTTATTTTTTTACCCTAAGGTCTGACAATCACACTACATGGTGTTTACCTGAATTAGTTAAAAAAATTATCAAAAACCTTCAAACGGGTATTTGCAGCAGTATTTTTTATGACAGTCAAAACTTGGAAGAAATCAAGATATCCTTCAGTTAGTTAACTGAACGATAACTAACTATGGTACATCTAGACAATGCAATATGATTCATACCATAAAAGAAATGAGCTATGGAGCCATGAAAAGACATAGACAAACCTTAAATATGTACTATTAAGTCAAATAAGCCAGTCTAAAAAGGCTACATGCTGTATGATTCCATATACATGACATTCTGGAAAGGCAAACCTACGGAGACACTAAAAACATCAGTGCTTTCCAGAGAGTTTGAGTGGAGGGAAGGATGAATAGGAAGAACACAGAGGATTTTTAGAGCAGTGAATATACTATTTTGCTATTATAATGATGTGTACATATCCTTACACGTTTGACGAAACCCACAGAATATACAACGCTGATCATGAGCCCTAATGTAAACTAGGGACATTGGGTGGTTATGATGTATTGGTGTAGGCTCATCAATTGTGAAAAATGTACCAATCTGGTGAGGGATGTTGGCAATCGGAGAGTCTGTAAATGTGTAGGGAGAGAGAGTATATGGGAAATCTCTCTGTTTCTCTTAATTTTGCTGAGAATTCCAAATTGGTCTTAAAAGTGTCTTAAAAACTGAGCCAAGAGCTATAAATTCAGTTATCATTTAACAGACAAAACTCCACTAGGGCAGTTTTTCCTCTCAGAGTCTAGAAGAGTGATTTCAATAAATACCTGGCAAATAAATGAAAGAAAAAAATGCTTGGATGTTTTTTAGCTCATCAGTATATTAAAATTCAAAATTATTAGAGAGTTAAAAGATCCCTTTTTGCAGGTACAGTTCTTGAAACACTATTATAGGAGAAACACTAAGATAATAGCAAGGAAATAGAAGGAAGGTGAGGCCAGCTTGGATGCTTAGCACTTATTACTCACATGATAAGAAGACACTCCATGGAAAGTAGCTCTGTTATGCACCACGCAATGTCTACACCAGTGTCAGCAGGTGTACCAGGCCTCTGCGAGGCCCCCAAACCTTCCTGCAGATTCATGTCAAGCATGTTCGGCATTGGTGAAATTTCACAGAAAAAAATGTTTATTCCTATGCAGAATATGGTTTTAAGAAGATATAAACATTTTAGCATGTCAAAAGGAGTCTTCCTCACATCATGCCCCAACATTAAAAAAAAAAAAATGTAGTGATGTGAATGCAGACAATACGTGCAGAGAGCAACATAAATTATGGATTGTATTAGGTTGGCGCAAAAGTGATTGTGGTTTTTGCCATTGAAAGTAATAGCAAAGACTGCAATTTTTTTTCACCAACCTAACATATGCCACAATTATTTATTTTCTGTAATAGTATAATGATTACATTGTCATTACTACATGAAACAAAATCCAAATTGCAGTCATCACCTTGGGGGACTGTGAGGATTATTTTGAAAACCAACTGGGACTATGCCTGCCCAGCCATACTACTGACCCTTGAATGGGAGCAGTTTTAAACACACAGGATGATTATGGCTGCAATGCCGAGAAATCAAATTTATCACTTCAGTGCCAAGCTAAGTAGTTCAAAGAATCAAACATTTAATGAATAAGTCACAGTTCCCGAAAATCTATCATAATACATGAAGTTAGGCCAGTCTCTCAAGAGTGATGGAGAGATGATAGAATTACCACGTGGCCAGTTTTGCTGACTGAATGTGTGGATTCAATGACCATTGAGTACTCTATAATGCTTGGATCTCTATTGAACGCTGCTTAGGGTTTAACTAAGTATAAAAGAAAAAGAGATAATCTCCAGCATTCAATTTTATAGAATTCAAATTCCAAAGCCTAAAGGCTTCAGCAAGACATTTAAAAACAGATTTAAATTGAAGAAATGAATCTCCTGTCGTTTGGCCCCTCCGCAAGGAAGATCATCCTTCAACTAATTAGCAGAAGAAATGAGCCTGCACTTTAACCTACTTACTTTCAGAATTTTATCATCCCTAGTCTACCTGTTTTAATTAAATGTATTTAAAGTTTGTACAAAAAGATTTAATTAGACTTAAATACAATGCAGTGCTGGGAATCACAGAAAGGGCATGCACACCTTAAAAAAGCTCATCATCTTGGACCAGGGTTAACCTTATGCCCTCTGAGATGTAAGCTCTATATTTTCCCTGAAAATGTGGAAGTCTTACAAATGTTTTCTTGGCTACTTCTACCTCTTAATCATTTTATAAAAAAAAATGTCCCTGAATTAGCTAAGCCTAAAATCATGGAATATTATAACAGGAAAGGGTCTTAGTTTTTACCTAGTCCAAATTCCTCGTTTTGGTTATAAGACACAGAGGCTTCAAAAGAGTAAAAACTTGTCCAAGCAGGCAGTATGTCTGTCTGATAGTGACAGAGCTTAGAACAGAACCCAATTCCCCACACTCCAGAATCAGTTCCCACTTCGCTACATCACATTTCAGAGTTTTAATTCTATGTAGTAAGCATTTCTTGTCAGCTGTTCAAAGTCATCTATTTGCCAAACACAGTGGCTCGCACTTGTAACCTCAGCACTTCGGGAGGCCAAGGCAGGAGGATCTCTTGAAGCCAAGAGTTCAGTACCAACCTGGGCAACATACTAAGTTCCTGTCTCTACAAAAAAATCAAAAATTGGCCGGGCATTGTGGTGTGCAACTGTAGTCCCAGCTACTTGGGAGACTGAGGCAAGAGGATTCCTGAGCCCAGGCGGTCGAGGCTGCAGCGAGCCGTGGTCATGCCACTGCACCCAACCTGGGAGACAGAGTGAGATTCTGTCTCAACAACAACAGCAAACATTTAATCATTTAGAATTTGTTAATAACTTCCTATTAATGAGAGCAACCATGCCATGTAATGGAGCTCTCTTATTTTCAAAACCCACATATCATTTGACAGTTGTTTGGACAAAATACTTGGGAGTCTACCTTGACTCTTGTATTTCAAATACATGGTATTTATTTTGTTCAGTTCATTTATGATTTATGATTTATGGTTAGTAGATGATCCTGACAGTACCTTCAATAAGGCAACACAAAATTGAGAGAAGAAATGAAAACTAAGGATTATCAAGTTCACAAATTGCACAAAGTTGGGGAATAAAATTAAATTTCTCACAACTCTAAACACTCTTTGGTGTATATATAAAAATTTAGTACACATGAACAGAAAGAAATAACTTGGACAAAGTCCCAGTGAATTTCATATTCTGGATGGGGTGGTACTCACAGCACATCATTGACAATGTTCAGGTTCTCTGAATATATTTAAGGAAAACAAACACAGCATATGGAGAGAAGCTACAGAACTGCACAATAAAAGAAGCTTTTCTGATCTTTGCTTTTATGATAACCTAGAGGTTTATTATACCTTTTCTGAGGCATTCATTACCCCAATCATAATCAAACAATTACAATCATGTGTCACTTAATGACAGGGATGTATTCTGAAATGTGTCCTTTGGTAATTTTGTTGTTGTGAGAATGCTATAGAGTGTACTTATGCAAACCTGGATTGTGTAGCCTGTTACCCACCTAGGCTATACAGTATTGCTGATTGTCCCTAGCCTACAAATCTGTACAGCATGTTACTGTACTGAGTACTGTAGGCAACTGTAATACAATAATAAGTATTTGTATATCTAAACATAGAAAAGGGACAGTAAAAATAGAGTATTATAATCTTATGGGAGCAGTTTTGTTTTTGTGGTCTCTGACTGAAAAACCTCTATGTAGCACATAACTGTACTTGAATATCTTTTTTTTTTTTTTTTTTTTTTTTTTTGAGACAGAGTCTTGCTCTGTCGCCCAGGCTGGAGTGCAGTGGCCAGATCTCAGCTCACTGCAAGCTCTGCCTCCCAGGTTCATGCCATTCTCCTGCCTCAGCCTCCCGAGTAGCTGGGACTACAGGTGCCCGCCACCTCACCCGGCTAGTTTTTTGTATTTTTTAGTAGAGACGGGGTTTCACCATGTTAGCCAGGATGGTCTCAATCTCCTGACCTCGTGATCTGCCTGTCTTAGCCTCCCAAAGTGCTGGGATTACAGGCTTGAGCCACTGCGCCCAGCATTGAATATCTTATTAATTCATTTGCATGCTCCTCCAATACTTAAAAAACTATGAATATAGGCCAAATGCCCAACGCTTCTCTATGTTCTAGCTACATGGATATGAACAAGAACAAAAATTGCACGTATACTCTAGAGTAGAAGATAACTAATAAATAGAAAATAATATGTTAATAAGTGTTCAGTGTTGTGGAGAAATGAAACATAAGATAAGTGGGGACAGAGAGCAACAGGGAAGATTTTTTTTAAACACGGGAAGACCAAGGGATTCTTTTTTGGTCAGAGACCCTTATAATGTGTAGGGATATGATAGGGAAGCATCTGAGAAAAGAATGATTCAGGCAGAACAAGACTGCCACATACAAAAGGCACAAGAAGAGACTCCATTTGGAATGCTTGAGAAATGGCAAAAAGGTTGGTGTCATCCGAGCAGAGTGAGCAAGGAAAGTAATAAAAATAAAATTAAAGAGGTAAATTCTTAGACAAGATTATATAAAGCCTCATAAATCATGGCAGGTTATTGGATTTTATTATAATTGTGATGAAATGTCATTAGAAAGCTGAAATCAGGAAAGTGGCATGAGCTCTTATGTTTATTTTTAAATATATTTTCAGATTTGCAGACAAGCTACAAAAATAGTACCAAAAGAAAGCATATACTCTCTACCTAGAATCATTCATTTTTGACATGTGGTCTGATACGGTTTGCCTGTGTCCCCAACTGAATCTTGTCTTGAATTGTAGCTCCTACAATCCCCATCTATCATGGGAGGGACCCACTGGGCTGTAATTGATTCGTAGAGTTGAGTTTTTCTCATGCTGTTCTTATGATAATGAGTAAGACTCATGATACCTGATGGTTTTATAAAGGGCAGTTCCCCTGCACACCCTCTCTTGCTTACTACCATGTAATATGTGACTTTGCTTTTTCTTCACCTTCCATCTTGATTGTGAGGCCTCTTCAGTCATGTGGAATTGTGCATTAGTTAAATCTCTTTTTTTTTTTAGAAATTGCTTAGTCTCGTGTATGTCATTATTATGAAAACTAGTATAGCAAATTGGTACCAGGAGTAGGGTGCTGCTGTAAAGGTATCTGAAAATGTGGAAGTCACTTTGGAACTGGGTAACAGGCAAAGGTTAGAATAGTTTGGAGGGCTTAGAAGAAGACAGGAAAATGTGGAAAAGTTTGGAACTTTCTAGAGACTTGGAGGGCTCAGAAGACAAGAAGATGCGGGAAAGTTTGGAACTTCCTAGAGACTTGTTGAATGACTTTAACCATAATGCTGATAGTGATACGGGCAATAAAATCCAGGCTAAGGTAGTCTAAGATGAAGATGGGAACTTATTAGAAACCAAAACAAAGGTGATTCTTGCTATGCTGATAGCATTTTGCCCCTGCCCTAGAGATCTTTGGAACTTTGAACTTGAGCGAGAGAATTTAGGGTATCTGGTGTAATAAATTTCTAAGCATCAAAGTGTTGAAAATGTGGCATGTGTGCTCTTGAAAGCATTCAGTTTTATTTATTCACAGAGATATGGTTTGGGATTGGAACTTATTTTAAAAGTGAAGCAGAACACAAAAGTTTAGAATATTTGTAGCCTGATGATGCAACAGAAAAGAAAAACCCATTTCTGAGGCGAAATTCAAGCCCCTGCAGAAAAACACATAAGTAACAAGGAGCCAAATGTTAATCTCTAAGACAATGGGGGAAATGTCTCCAAGTCATGTCAGAGGTCTTCACAGCAGCCTCTCCCATCACAAGCTGGGAGACCTAGGAGGAAAAAAATGGGCTAGTGAGCCAGGCCCAAAACCTTGCTGCTTTGTGTAGTCTCAAGACTCGGTGCCCTGCATTCCGACTATAGCTAAAATGTGTCAATGTACAGCTCAGTGCATTGATTCAGAGGATGCAAGTCCCAAGCCTTGGTGGCTTACACATGGTGTTGGGCCTGTGGGTGCACAGAAGTCAAGAATTAAGGTTTGGGAACCTCCACCTAGATTTCAGAGGATGTGTGGAAATGCCTGGATTTCCAAGATAGGTGTGCTGCAGGAGCAGAGCCCTCATGGAGAACCTCTGCTAGGGCAGTGCAGCAGGGAAATATGGGTTGGGAGCACCCACACAGAGTGTCCACTGGGTCACTGCCTAGTGGAGCTGTGAGAAAAGGGCCACCATCCTCCAGGCCCCAGAACGGTAGATCCACCCGCAGCTTGTGCTGTGTGCCTGGAAAGGCTACAGACACTCAATGGCAGCCTGTGAAAAAACAGCCAAACAGGCTATATCCTGCAATGTCACAGGGGTGGAGTTACTCAAAGCCATGGAAACCCGCCTCTTGCATCACCATGACCTGGATGTGAGACATGACATCAAAGGAGATCATTTTGGAGCTTTAAGATTTGACTGCCCCACTAGATTTTGGTCTTGCATGGGGCCTCTATCCTCTTCATTTTGACCAATTTCTCCCATTGTACTTACCCAGTGCCTGTACCACCATTGTATCTAGGAAGTAATTAACTTGCTTTTCATTTTACAGGCTCATAGGTAGAAGAGACTTGCCTTGTCTCAGATGAGACTTTGGGCTGTGGACTTTTGAATTAGGGCTGAAATGAGTTAAGACCTATGGGAAGGCATGATTGGTTTTGAAATGTGAGAACATGAGATTTGAGAGGGGCCAGGGGCAGATGATACGGTTTGGCTGTGTCCTACCCAAAAGTGTCATTGGGGGAACCTGCTAGGAGGTCATTGAATCATGGGAATGAATTTTTCCTGTGCTGTTCTTGTGATAGGAAGTCTAACTAGATCTGATGGTTTTATACAGGGTGGTTCCCCTGCACACACTCTTGCCTGCTACCGTGTCAGACGTGACTTCGCACTTTCTTTACCTTCTGCTGTGATTGTGAGGCCTCCTCAGCCATGTGAAACTGTGAGTCCATTAAAACTCTTTCCTTTATACAGGTGTCTTTATTAGCAGTGTGAGAACAGACTAATACATAGTCCCATTTGCTTTATTAATCTTTATCTCGTTTGCCACATGTCTCAAAATATGCACACGCACACACACATATACACACACATATTTCTCAATTATTTAACAATAACTTGGAGATATAAAGTCTTTTTATAAGAACAAGAAAAATGCATTAAAAAATACAGTACCAAAATCAGAATAGTTAATATTGATGCATAGTACTAGTACTATAAAATCCAGCTAACATTTACCATGTTTTATAACTGTTACAATAATAATTTCATGTTTATTTTACTTTTTTTAGGGCTAGGATCACATATTGCATGTATTGGTCATTTTTAAATCTCCTTTAAACTGGAAGTTCTTAGCCATTGTTAGAGTTTCTAGACCTTTATGTTTTTAAAGTACAGCACAGTTATTTAATATTACTGAATTTGTGTTTGTCTGATTTTTTCTCATAAAACTCATGTTATATATCTTTGCAAGGAATCAAATCAAAGTAATGATGTATGTTTTTTTAATGGAACTTATTAGAAGGTATGTGGCTTTGGTTCTTTCACATCTTCAGTGTGAAACTACATTATTTGGTGTAATCAGTCTTTTAATTTTACCCTTTTCAGTGATTGTATATTGGAATATCATTATGGTTTTCATTTGAATTTCCCTGATCACAGTAGTTGAGTGGTTTTTGTGTGGTTTTTGTACATTCACGTATTTTTCTTTGTGAAGTGTCTGTTCGTATGTTTTGCCCATCTTTATTGGAATATCTTATTATTACTGAGTTGCGCAAGTTCTTACTATAGTTTGGATACAGATCTTTTTTTATATAAATAATATCTTATCTGCTACTTGCTAATTCATTTTTCTAATGACATCTTCTGTTGGAGAAAAAAATTAATTTTGATTTAGATTAGTGTGTCATTTCTAGTTTTTCTAGATAATATATTTCCTACATTATAGGACCATTCTAAGAAAATTTTGCTTACTTCTAGGTTGCAGATAATGATATAGTACTATGTTATTTTCCCAAAATCTTTATAAATTTAGCTTTAGTATGCAAGTATATAATCTATCTCTAAATGATTTTTCTGTGTGGTTTAAAATCATGGCCAAGACCTAGGTTTTGGCTTTATATATATTTTTAATATGGATAAGTAGTTCCAACGCCATTTGTTGAAAATAGTTTTTTTTTTTTTTTTTCTCATTAAATGTTCTGTTGTCTTTTAATTGACTGTGCAAGTGTGGGTCCTTTTCTGTACTGTTTTTCTACTGTGCTTATCTACTTTCTTATTCTTATGCTAGAACTACACTATCTTGACTCAGATAGTATAAGCCCTACCTGTTTCAAGGCCCTTTGCATCCCCCAGTAAAATCTATGTTTACATTCTCAATTTTTTCAAAAATTAGGTCAAGATTCTGTTTATGTCCACATTGAATCTGTAGAATAATTTGGGAAAATTTGGCATCTTAACAATGTTTATATTTGTAATCAGTGCACATGTTATCTCTCCATTTACATAGATTTTTCTTAATTTCTTTCAGAAATATAGTTTCCAGGGCATAGATCTTGTGTGTCTGTTGTTAAGATTGTTTCTAAGTTATGTGTCTGAAGTTGTTATGCATGCATACATGTATCACATTACATATATAAATTAAATATTTTATGTATACTGAATTTATTTTTTTTAATTTCCACTATCCAGTGGCTTGCTATGATAATTCAGAAATACAAGTAACTGTGGCATATTAATTTTGTGTTCTAAGCTTTGCTTAATTTATTTTTAAATTATAGTATCCTTCCTACAGGTTTTCTTACAATCTCTGTGGAAACTATTTTATCTGCAAACTGAGGTAAATTTACTTCTTCCTTTCTGATTCATATGATTCTTATTTTTCTTGACTTGTTTCACTGGTCAGAATGTCCAATGCAATGTTAAACAGAAAGCAGCCCTTTTTTTCAAAATTTCTAGGGAAGGAGTTTAACATAGCTAAATAATGTTCATTTATATTAGATATCCTTCATAAGGATGAAGATGTACCCTTTTATTTTAATTTACTTAGTGTTTCTTATCAGAATTGAGTGTTGATATCTGTCAAATATTTTTATGCATCTATTAAGATATCCATGTGATAGTTTGCTAAGAATGATTGTTTCCAGCTGCATCCATGTCCCTACAAAGGACACAAACTCATCCTTTTTTATGGCTGCATAGTATTCCATGGTGTATACGTGCCACATTTTCTTAATCCAATCTGTCACTGATGGACATTTGGGTTGATTCCAAGTCTTTGCTATTGTGAATAGTGCTGCAATAAACATACGTGTGCATGTGTCTTTATAGCAGCATAATTTATAATCCTTTGGGTATATACCCAGTAATGGGATGGCTGGGTCATATGGTACATCTAGTTCTAGATCCTTGAGGAATCGCCATACTGTTTTCCATAATGGTTGAACTAGTTTACAATCCCACCAACAGTGTAAAAGTGTTCCTATTTCTCCACATCCTCTCCAGCACCTGTTGTTTCCTGACTTTTGAATGATCGCCATTCTAACTGGTGTGAGATGGTATCTCATTGTGGTTTTGATTTGCATTTCTCTGATGGCCAGTGATGATGAGCATTTTTTCATGTGTCTGTTGGCTGTATGAATGTCTTCTTTTGAGAAATGTCTGTTCATATCCTTTGCCCACTTTTGGATGGGGTTGTTTGTTTTTTTCTTGTAAATTTGTTTGAGTTCTTTGTAGGTTCTGGATATTAGCCCTTTGTCAGATGAGTAGATTGCAAAAATGTTCTCCCATTCTGTAGGTTGCCTGTTCACTCTGATGGTAGTTTCTTTTGCTGTGCAGAAGCTCTTTAGTTTAATGAGATCCCATTTGTCAATTTTGGCTTTTGCTGCCGTTGCTTTTGGTGTTTTAGACATGAAGTCTTTGCCCATGCCTATGTCCTGAATGGTACTACCTAGGTTTTCCTCTATCACAAGAACAGAAAACCAAACACCGCATGTTCTCACTCATAGGTGAGAACTGAACAATGAGATCACTTGGACTCGGGAAGGGGAACATCACACACCGGGGCCTATCATGGGGAGGGGGAGGGGGGAGGGATTGCATTGGGAGTTATACCTGATGTAAATGACGAGTTGATGGGTGCAGCACACCAACATGGCACAAGTATACATATGTAACAAACCTGCACGTTGTGCACATGTACCCTACAACTTAAAGTATAATAATAATAAATAAATTTAAAAAAAAAAAGATATCCATGTGATATTTCTCTTTTATTCTCTTACTATGACAAATTCTATTACCTGATTTTTTTTAATGCTAACTAAATTACATGAACTGATTTAATCATACTTGTTTTCTTCTAGTTTGTATTCTGGGCATGCTGGCCTCTTCTGGTGAGTTTTTCCATTCTGCTCCATTTTATTGAATAATTGTGTGACGTGATATTTTGTTTTGTATTGATTTTTCTTAATCATTTGTTGTAAAGTACCATTTGAATTGGGGGGCTGTCTGGAAAAAAAAAAAAAAAAAAGCCTTACACATTTTAAGGTGACCTGGTTAGTTTTCTCAAGGCTCGACTTTTCTCCATTTGAGTTGCTGACATAACTTTCACTCTGACAGCGACAGAGAAGTCTGTCATGGGGCAATAGTTGGGGCAAGGAAACCTACTAGAAAATTCTAGCAGAACTCCAAGTGGGAAAACATGGTGGTGTCAGCTACCATACAGTGGTGATTTGTTTAAAACTGTTACAGCTGACAAGGTTTGATGATCCCTTTGAAATGCAATTCAAACAGAAAAGTGGACTACATAGCTTTTTATTCCTAATGATTAAGCAACTAATAGGCAAAACTAAAGGAGGTGATTATTGCATTGTCAAACATATGAGGGTGGAGCCACAGGTTCTTGTTAGCATTTCGTCTGTCTCTCATGCTCATCATGGTGCCTGGCACCTTTAGTTGAGTGATAGTATCAGCATTACCCAAAACTGTACCCTTCAGTGGTTATTACAAGCCAGACACTTTTCTAAGCTTTTTTTTTCTTCATCTAGTGACTTATTTAATAATCATACAAAGTCAATGAAATAGACATTTTTATTATTTTTCTCATTTTACAGATGAATAAACTTAGGCATCAAAGATGTTACTAATTTTCTCAAGATCAAATGGGTGGCAAATATTTAGTAAATAAATGAAAAAATGGATGGATGAGTCAATATCAAAACTGCCAGTTTATGTAAAAAAGACTTAAATTATCTGAACTTCAGAAAATGCAGAACATAATTTGGAAAATGGTGAAGTTAGAGTCAGAGAATCAGTTTAAAGATACGAGTAATCCTGTCAAGATATGATATAGGACTGTACTAAGGAAACAGCTGTAGGAATTCAGAAAAGATGACGCCTTTGAAAAATACTTGGGAGGCAGAACTGATAAGAATTGGTGACTTGTTGAATATAGGTGGTAAAGATTAATGTAAAAAAACTTTAAAGAACTTGGAAGATTGAAATAATAGGGTTACCCTCAAATTATGGGAGTCACAAATCTGAAATGCTAGACTTTTCTGTGAATGTCAACACATGGAATTTTAGTTTTAGAATGGATAATATAAATATTCTCCTTCTGTGTCTTCATCTAGAAATGAAGAGACACATTAGAGACAGGCAAAATTACAGTCTGAAGTCACTGGACAGATAGAGACAGAGTCAAGGCCAGAACCTGGGTATTCTGAATTTAAATTATTCCTTTTGCCATGTCATGTTATCCCTCATGGCTCCTACATCATGAGGATATCTAAGTAGTCATGGATTTCAGGACTCATCAGATTTTTTTTTCTGACATCTTTCCCTTCATTTGTGCCATCCTCTGTAGTGCATGTAAATGTCTTGTTAAAATGATACTGAGAAAATTTATCCACTCCTTTAGCAAATATCAATGGTAATCTATACTACAGAAGGCATTGTGCTAGGTAGTTCTTTGTATTGTCCTCTGTGGCCTCAATTGTATTGATAAATCTTTCATTAGATGTCTGTTGCATGCCAAATATTATTCAAAGCATTCTTCTCATGGAGTGTGAGTTTTAATATCTGCATGCAAGTTCAAGTCTATTTCATGCCACAGTTCACATTCTTTCTGTGAGGCAGAATAATTCAAAGCTGAAAACTGTCTTCAATTTTTCAATAATACTTTGGTTCTTCTATTTCTTCTGCCTCTTCCATATCTTATGAGTTACAGCTGGCATGAGCTTATTCCTACCATATTCCCTCTTGTTTGTTTCCTTTCAGAAAATAAGATTCTCTATCCATATACCAGTGCAAATAATGAGTTATTTGAAACAAAGTTCTTGGGAGATGCTCAGAGAATGACTGGCATTCTGCAATCTAAGAATATCTTGTCTGCGAGCACCACTAGGGGAGCTGAATGGCAGGTGCCTTGTCAGGGATTGCTGCAGGTTATTTACAAGTGGACCATTGAGCCTTCTACAGAATAGAGAAGCTTCTGCGTAGCTGAAGCTGACTTTTATGAAAATATCTAATCTTGCTGGAATGATGGCCTGCCTTCTCCAAGAAATCTCCCGATCTTCAATTTGTCATCATTCTATCATGAGTTAATTTTCTTACCATCTGTGTAAGCTAACCCTAAATAGGTTTTCCTGGAAAGAGGATGGGGGCAAGATTAAATGCTAACATTTTCAATAAAGTATATGCAAAGAACTTTAAGTACCTCCATAAACGGGATCTACAATTATTTGCAGTGAGCTTGTAATGATGATGCTAATGTCTGTTTTTATAAGATTCTGCATCAACGTAACTACATTCACAGTAAACTTGTCAGATGTCAACAATACGGGTGCTGTAATCTAGTTCCCAGGTTTATTAACTACTGTGCCCTGTGGCATTTTCTCAGAATGACTGTATAACATTGAGCCAGAGGCTGCTTTTACTTCTAACATAAATACAAGAACAACCTTAATAAAACAGATGAATTACACTGCAGTGTAAATTAGACTGTTCTAATGGACTCTAGCGGCAAATGCAGTGAAATAGTAACCAATGTGATTAGGTTTACTACACCAAAGACAGTGACTGTAAATCATGAAAGACTGCCAATTTTTATCTTATTTTATTTTACTTTACTTTATTTTATTGGTTTTTTCATTCACATTTCTCACCTCTTGAGGGAGTGTTTGATTTGTCCATGGGCCACAACTTAGTAGTCTGCAGTCCTGGATCAGCTTTTTCAGCTCTGAATAACAATACAAATGCAGAGAAAGTCCATAAAACCTGACTAGCACACGCATTCTACACAAGATTTAACCCCAAACTTGATGAACTTAAGCATTTTTTCCAAAGTATCAGATATGGGTTTTTATTATTTGTGTGTAGGTGATATGTTTGGGAGGTCTCCTCTAAACATATTTTGAAATCCATTTACAGGTATTTTGTTTGTGGTTTGCTCTAGAAAAAAAGTAGGCAAAACTAGAAGTTAAAGTGAATCCTCTAACAAAAGGAGTCAGAAGCATCTTTTTAAAGATGATTTGGGGATCAAAGCTTCTTTCTGTAGAAGCGGTACGTGGGGATGAAGGGTTGGGGAACAATAAGGAATGTCATGCTACAAATACTATTTAATGGAGAAATCGATTTATAAAATGGTCAGGTAGAGTCTCCAAGGTATTTGACCATACAGATATAAGGGATAACTTAGGAGTAAAGGTAAAGAACATAGAGAAGGCAAGAGACAATGTCAACAGGGCAAGTGTTTGTGCATATTCCTCACTAGAATATTGCCGAGAAAAAGAAGGGAGTAATTTTTTTTTTCCTGAGAAAGGCACTGTGGACACGTTAGTGAGGGAATGCATCCTAAGAAAAGAAATTCACAGGCAGTGGAAACTTAACTCAATGCAAAGTTGAGTACCAGAAGAAGGACTTTTGGGTAGAACCCATTGTTTAGTATTCATATTTGGCTAATGGTCTGGCTTCTAGATAATTCATGTGGGAATTTAGAGCTGAGAAGGTAATGAAAATAAGTTGTTCCATCAAAATGTATAAGAGAAAAGGTCATGTGGCCTTAGTAACATTGATTTCAGAGTATAACGCAAAGCAGTAGAGGGCCTTGGTTCCCACTACATAGCTGATATAGGTGATTGCCCAGAGAAATTACCTGTTTGTGTAGGAAATATCCATGGGGAAAGCAATTGTCTGTTTGTATGGAAATGTCTTCATTTATATGCCTTCCCTATCAGGCTAAAAGTTCTCCAGCATAGGAGCTGTGCTCAATTCACCCCTCTGTCATCAGCACCTATCGTAGTAGCACAGATTACAGAGAGTGTCTTCGATACGTGTGCATCTGAGTCTTTACTGAAGGAAAAAACCAGGAAACTGACATGGTCTTGTACAGCAGCTCAGGCCTTTGGCTTACAAGGAAAAGTGATTTCCGCGTGCTGAATAACCAATATATTTTAAGCAGGACAAAAGAGCAGATGATTGATCTACGTACATGGCAGTGTTCTACAGTAAAAAGAATGGCCTGGGATTCTCTATGCAATGTACCTGGGGGTGTGACTCAATGGGCATCTGCAGCAGCAACTTTGACAAGGGAAAATTTGCTTTGAAGGCCAAGTACTGTGGCCAGTTTGCAATGGACTGCATGAGTAAGAGCTTGCTGAAACCCATGCAGAGGGATCTGTTGTAGATCACACAGAACATTGACAAGGAGAAGAGGAAAGGTCAAGTTCCAGGTGAAACATGGAATCAAAGCAGGCAATAAACATGGCTGTCTTAGCCCATGCAAGCAAACTAGCGAACATATGTGTTACAATCACAGTTCCAGCATTGGAAGGCAAGGAAGATACTGTCCAGAATACTTTCCTACTCTAGAGGCAAAAACTTGGCCAAAGGCCAAGGTTACACATAATTAGATCTGGGTTTGGACAGAAAGTCTCCTGAATCTCCACTTTTTTCTTAATTAATTCAATTCTTCAAGATTTTATTTTTATATAAAACTTGAGTACTACCAAGTTAACTAATAATTATAAGTTAGATGCTCTGCTTCCTGACTCATAGTCTGTCAATTGTTTTTAGAAGACATAAAACAAACCCCAGTAAAAATTAAATTCATTCATTTTCTTGACAAATATTTATCAAGTTTTAATTTTGATTCAGGCTGTGTGCTTCATGCTGGGATTACTATTCTGCCCAGTTTCCTGCACCCATCTACCTACAGACATGCTTGTTCAAGGATTTAGAAAGAAGAGATTTGATGGTTTTCCAATAACACAATGCAATTAAAGTCCGATGCTAATTCCTAAATCATCTGAATGGAATAAAAATGTGAAGAATATTTTTGGGGAGTGGGGAGTGGTAATGGAGTAAAAACTCAAAGGGAAGGCAAAAAGTCACTGTGATATTGTTATTGCCAAATTTTTAATCCACTCTGCAGTTACTTCATGGTAAGCAGCCAGGTTAATGGATTTCACCTTCAGAATTAAAGACAATTGGGAAGTTAGGAAAGGGAATTGTGGGTACCAACGACAAAGTTGCTGACAAAGACCAAAGTTTAAATAAAACATGTTCGGTGGAGATGAATCAATACTTTATTTGTTAAGAAGAAGTAAAAGTACAAAAAGGCTTGTACAACAGAGCATAAAA
Source organism: Chlorocebus sabaeus (assembly GCF_047675955.1). Lineage (NCBI taxonomy): Eukaryota > Metazoa > Chordata > Mammalia > Primates > Cercopithecidae > Chlorocebus > Chlorocebus sabaeus. The sequence continues at coordinate 141,060,097 of NC_132911.1, read as the reverse complement.
AAGTGAGAAATCAATTCTACTTAATTCAGAATGCTTGAAGAGTCACCTATGCCATTACATATGAATAATTCAGGAACAGAAATTTATTGCAGACACATATTGTTTGGTTTGGATTTAGTACTGCCCCTCATTTGACCTAAATCCTGTAAACAGTGATATGCAACTAATTGAAATAACGTTTTTCAAGTAAGACAACGCCTCAGGAGTATCCCTAATGTGATCTTGAAATAGAATTTAGACAATGGAGTGTCAGATGACATTTGCTTCAGTGGTGTGATGTTATAGCATGTTAACTATGATGAGTAAGCATCTGCTTATTTGCCTATTGCCACAGGTTGGAAATGAATTAGAGGCAAAGGTGTCTGTGGGTGGCTTCTCCTCTCCTCACTGATGTCAACCGTGCTTAAGTAATACCCATTATTATTTTCTGGTGCTTACAGGTTGGCCAAGTAGATACTGTCTAAAGCAGAACATTTAAGCTTAGGAAGGATATACTAAGTCAGTGATGAAATGGGTACAACTGCTCTCTAAGCAGAGTCAAACCTCCCTGTATGAAGACACACGAATGCACTTAGTTCAGCAGCGTACATTTAGAAGTGGGGGACACAAGGCTTAGGAGCTAAAATGACATAAAGTCATTCAACCATCCAGGCTAGTACTCAAACCCAGATACAGGATCCTTTCTTATTAAATAATGGTTCTCTCTGTACGCTATTATTTTTGTAATTTGTTGTTGTTACTTCTTATACTACTATCTGTGCCTCCTGTTACTAGCTATATCATGATGATTTTCTATTGTATGCCAAGCTCTGTCCTAAGTACCTGATTGACCAAATCCTCAGAAATAAAAAAAAAAATGAAGTCCAGATGGCTACATTAACATACTTAATGTCACAAAATATATAGTCATGCTAAAATTCAAGTTCCCTTTGCTAGAGAACATTTATCAGACATAAATGTCCATACAAATCACTTCCTCATTGTTACTAATGCAGGTTCTGATTTAATAGATCTGAGCTATGACTTGAGAATCTGCATTTAGAGGAAGTTCCTATGTAAAGGCTGGAGTGCACGGACTACAGCACAGAAAAATGGACGATTTTATTATGTTCAGGTAGGACTAAATAATTTTTGAAGAAAATACAGTAAGTTCGACGAATCTTGTATTCATGAATATACAACAAACATATTCACAAAAATATAAGGTAACTGTATTAGTCATGATTTCATAGAAAAGTAAAATCTATGAGAAAAGCATTTGTATTAGTCTGTTTTCACGCAGCTATAAAGAAACTACCTGAGACTGGGTAATTTATAAAGAAAAAAGGTTTAATTGACTCACAGTTTTGAATGTTTGGGGAGGCTTCAGGAAACTCACAATCATGGCTAAAGGCAAAGGGGAAGCAAGACACGTCTTACATGGTGTCAGGAAAGGGAGAGTGAAGGGGAAACTGCCACTTTTAAACCACCAGATCTACTGAGAACACGCTCACTATCATGAAAACAGCATGGGTTTAACTGCCTTCATGGTCCAATCACCTCCCACCAGGTCTTTCCCTGAACACGTGGGAATTACAATTTGAGATGAGATTTGGATGGGGTCACAGAGCCAAATCATTTCAATATATGACAAACATACACACACACACACACACACACATATATATGTGTGTGTGTATATATACACACACATATACACATATACACGTACATATATACACACACACATATATACATACATACATATATGTGTGTGTTTTTATATATACACAGAGAGAGAGAAAAAACCTATAACATGTATTTTTATCTATATAAATCAATTGGTTCTCTATGTATGTAGATAGACAAATATGTATGTCTGTCTATTTATACATACATGCATACATAAAGAGATTTATTATACAGTACTGGCTCAGGTGACTATGGAGACTGACAAATTCCAAGATCTAGAGGGTGAAAACCCAGAAGAGCTGATGTTTCAGGTCAAGTGTGAAGGCAGGGAAAAAACTCAAGTTCCAGCTGGAATGCCATCAGCGAGAGGAATCCTCTCTTTCTCAGAGGAGGGTCAGACATTTTGGTCTATTAAGTCTTTCAACTGATTGGATGAGGCCCACTCACACGATTGAGGGTAATCTTCTTTACTCAATCTACTAATTTAAATGTTAATTTTATCCAACATCTTCCTCACAGACATACTGAGAATAATGTTCAACCAAGTACCTGAGCACCCTATGTCTCAGTCAATTGACACATAAAGTTAATGATCACAGTGGTATTATTTTGATGCTAATAAATGGATTAGAGAAATCTTGTGCTTCTGGCTAAAATAAATTTCTGAAGATCTGGTTCCTTAATCAAAATCTGTCTACAACCCACTAGAGTAGAACACATGAGGCCTTTGTTGATACTGTGCCTTTCTGGCATTTCCAAGAGAGCAGTGGAGAGTCCATAATTATCCTGGTGTGTTGGTATCCTTTTCTTTGACCTGATATAGACAGAATGGTCCAGGAGGCTATGGCAGACTTATCAAAGCTCCCTCCACCCCACAAATTCCCAGTTTCATCCTCCCATCTTTCACCGAGTTTTACCTTACTCTTTATAATTAGCCCACATGGGATTGTCAGGGTAATGAGAGCCAACTTCTAATAGTTTTACTGCATTTCTCTACTCAACCTGCCAGAGCACTAAAAATTGATTATTGATTCATTCGATGAAGAGTTTTCATCCCAGTGAAGGGAGTTAAAGTACAGGTATTGATTTTCTTAATCAGAGCTAGGTTGCTAAATGGCTTTTCATAAATGTTAATAAACTGAGATAGCACATGAAACAGATAAGACATAGCTCTGTTAAGTTTAATACACCAGAATTAGTCCATTCTCATGTGTGGTGTTTGATCCCATAATGCAAAGTGAGGAGACTTGGAGACAGACAGGCCTTATTTCTACTCCTGGGCCTGTCCTGTTCTAGCTGTGTAACTTTGATCACATTTACACAGCCTCTTCATATGTCTCATCTATAGCATGGGAGTAATAACACCAACACCCAAGGGTTATTTTCAGTCGAGAAGATTAAAATACAACCCCAGTGTCTTTGTATAGTAGATGTTCAATAAAATGTGCCTACTGTTTTATTTATTGTCAGACACTTAGTTTCTGCTTGGAGGCATGTATTATGTTAAAGAAATATGAGTATAAAGATGTACATGAAGTTTAATGTCTGAAATCTTCGAAGACTTGATCAATTCTCATCATGGTGTATGTAATTTAAGTAGATGTTCCATATCTAGGTTAAAAGGGCTGTAAAATCTTTGGGATTGGACATTGCTGTGGTTTTCATCACAGAAAAGTACAGCTGATTCTTAAAAAGATAAAAATTGGGCCGGGCACTGTGGCTTATGCCTGTAATCCCAGCACTTTGGAAGGTTGAGGCGGGTGGATCACCTGAAGTCGGGAGTTCAAGACCAGCCTGGCCAACATGGTGAAATCTCATCACTACTAATAATACAAAAATTAGCTGGATAAGATGGCACACACCTGTAATCCCAGCTACTCGGGAGGCTGAGGCAGGAGAATCACTTGAACCCGGGAGGTGGAGGTTGCAGTGAGCTGAGATCACACCATTACACTCCAGCCTGGGCAACAAGAGTGAAACTTCATCTTAAAAAATGAAAATAAAAAACAAAAAAAATGGTTTGCATCAGAATTTGTTCTGCTCACAACCAAGTTTTAAGAATTTTCAAATGTGCTGGGACTTGGCAAGCCATCTCTTTAAAAGCAGTGGGATTCCTTCTACTGGGAGCAGGGAATGGAAATGAGGGGAAGTGGTTGCAGAATCTAGTTCAGTGTTTTGCAGTCTTTTTCATTATTGCCCCCATCAAGAAGTCTTCTTAGACATCATTTTCTGTACTCATTCCTTCACCTTATCAAACTTTAATATTACAGATATGCTATATCTTCATTTATGTTCATTTGTGTGCTGTATGTATATCTGTAATTTATATATATAAATAGAGAAAATTCTCCCTCACAAGACCAATTTTTGCCATTTTAAAGGTAATATTGCTCCATTTTAGAAGGTGTAAGCAAAACTAATACTAATTATGGCCTCACTGGGTTTGGAATGAAAGAAGAAGTTGCTGGGTGCAGTGGCTCACGCCTGTAATCTCAGCACTTTGGGAGGCCAAGGCAGGCAGATCACGAGGTCAGGAGATCAAGACCATCCTGGCTAATATGGCGAAACCCCATCTCTACCATAAATACAAAAAATTAGCCTGGAGTGTTGGCATGCACCTGTAGTCCCAGCTACCCAGGAGGCTGAGGCAGGAAAATCACTTGAACCTGGGAGGCAGAGGTTGCAGTGAGCCGAGATGGTGCCACTCACTCCAGCTTGGGTGACAGAGCAAAACTCTGTCAAAAAAGAAAAAAAAAAGAAAGAGAGAAAGAAAAGAAAGAAAGAGAGAGAGAGAGAGAGAGAGAGAGAAAGAGAGAAAGAAAGAGAGAAAGAGAGAAAGAGAGAGAGAAAGAGAGAGAAAGAGAGAAAGAAAGAGAGAGAAAGAAAGAAAGAAAGAAAGAAAGAGAAAGAAAGAGAGAAAGAGAGAAAGAAAGAGAGAAAGAAAGAGAGAAAGAAAGGAAGAGGTTGCTCATTGGAACCAGTCACAGCAGGGTGACAAACATGGCCAGTGAGGAAGAATTCACGACAACTAAGGAAGTAAGGCAGCCCGTCCCTTTTGGAAACCTCTGAATTTGAGAAAGCCATTTTGGTCAGAAACTGTTGAAAAAGAAGAAGGAACAGATAGGACAATAATTCCTCAGGAGAAGAAGAACAGAAAGGTGATTCCACCAGACCTACAATGTTAAATAGGAAGGTAGCCCTGTTCTTTGTGAAGTTTTTATATCATGGAACCTGCACACTGTTAACAAATGCATCGTCAGTTAAGATGGGCTGCCTTTGCCTGTTTTTCAGTATGGCAAGTGTCACTTACTACTATTTTGTATAACAGTGAGATCTGACTTAGTGCAGAGGGTAGGACAAACTTCCTAGATTTAGCAAAGGTCTTTCAGGTCAAGGCAGAGTCCATAAATGAGGTGAAGTTGGGTTAGAGGTGGGTTAGAAAAGAGGACACCAAAAGGAGAAGAACTCCTGTGTCTCAGTAGCTTTGCAATAGAAAGGACCCTGTAGCATCAATTCCGAATGTCTGGAATACACCCAGTGGGCATAGGAAAGATGGTGTCTGATGGGGCAAGAGAAGTGAGGGTGGGGGAAAGTAGAGAGTCGCAGCCATGTTCAGCATTTTGGTCTTTATCTTCAGAGCAGTGTGGAGCCATTGTCAGTGTGTGGGTTTGTGATGAGATTAAATTCTCTTGGCTGTATTATGGAGAACAGATGGAAATAGGGTAAGGGTGAGGAGGACGGAGGCCTTGCAATTAGAGGAGGGAATGTGAATAGTTCAATTAGGAGAAAACTGCAGGCATCCAGATGAGAGAAAATGATAATGTAGATCAGTGTGGTCTGGTGAAGGTAACAACAAAAAAAAAGATGGGATATATTTAAGTGAACTTAATAAAACAATTCGTTTTTGAATTCTGATGAGAGGTGAAAATGAGAAACACTAATGTATCTATTTCCTCAACTGAGCACATGGAGGTAGCCTTCCCTGAAATACTGGAAGAGGACAAATGTGAGAATGAAAAATGTTGAGTCTGTTCTTAGATATCTTGAATCTTACATGACTTCCAGATAATTAAGGAAAGTGTAGGAAGAAAATAGTAGCTTGACTTACAAATGTGGCCTCCACCTGTGCACAGATGCCAACTAAGGCTGTGGTTGTGGATAAAGTTATCCTGAGAAGGACAGGGTCTATGATTGAGTTTGCAGAGGCACCAATAAATAATAAGCTGTTAGAGAAGAGTTAGAGTGAGACAAACAGAAGTAGCTTGAGACTTAGAAGAAAAATCAGAAAAGTAGGATAAGATGGCAGCAGAGGAAATAAAGTGTTTCAAAGGAGGAAGTGATCAGTTGGGTTAAGTCTTGCTTAGGGTTCAAGAAATGTGAGGATCAAACAATTTTGGTTGAAGAAGTAAGGACATACCAGTCACTGGCAACCTTGGCAGAGCTATTATCTGAGTAACGGGGAAGAATTCCTATTGGAGTCAGACTGGGAGGGGAAGAAATGGAGTATGAGGTTCGAGGTACCTATTTAAAATAACAGTGGACTGTGTAATGGAAGAGGGAAGTCCTAGCTGGAGGTGTACGTGGGGTCAATGAAACCTTTTTAGATGCTTGTGTTCAAATTGGAAAGTTTTATGCATGTTATAGCTAGTTGAAAGAAGTGGAAGTTAGAAGGAAGGGCTAAGTATAACAGAGAGAGAAGAGAATGTCAATGGAGTTTGAGAAGGGTGAAAGAGAAAGAACTCCAAAGCATAGGTGAGAAGCTTTGCCTTCCTTATGGAAGGGACAGCCCTTGTATTTTTAGGGTGTCTTAGAGTATAAGAAACAGGAAACAGAGACCCAGGTCTTGCAAATACTTCCAAGAAAGAGAAAAGATAGTTTCAGTTCTATGAAATTAAACCTTGTCCTAGGAAAGGGGCTGTATCTGTAAATTTGGATGACATTAGCCACAGACCGAAGAAGGCATCCATTTTTACATTGTTTGCTACAGCACCTTAGTACCCAGAGCTCTGAAAGGTGCCAGTACAGCCATTACTCCAGCTTTCTTGAGAAAATCTGAAGCCCTCGTGACCACCAAGATATTCAGAATTAATATTATAAAATATGCAGTGGCAACTTAGGAAAAGTATGCTCCAGTGAACATGAGTTAAGTGGCTGTTAAGTAAAATTATAATTACCCAAAACTTTGTTTTTATGGAGGCATACATTATTATCCTCTTGTGAAATTATTCAATGATTTATCAGCCAAAGCAGAGTATTTAGATTCTCACTTATGCAAAACTTTTGAAAAGTATTGCCCCTTTCATGGGAACAGAGTCTTTCCTGCATTAATTTACAAAGACTGTGTTATGTGGTAGGATGAGGGTTTGGCTTCAGGAAGATCTAGGTTAAAAATAGACGCTGTCATTTGCTGCTGATGTGATCTTGGACAAATATTTAAACACCTCCAAAATTTAGATTTCTAATCTTTCTAATGATGAAGATATTTCTTATTTTCTGTATGGAGACTAGATGAAACATCATAGGTCAATGACTCCAACTTTGGCCATAAAACGTCTGTAGTATAGTAAGTGACCATTAGAAACAATGTCATCTCTGAAGGTATTTTTTTTCCCAAGACTTTTAACTGCCTAAACAACTTTTATTGTCCTTAATGACAGATTCATAGTTTTATCCAGGTAACAATACACCCAGTTAAAATAGACGTACTCCTGCCTTTCAGTAAGGTGTGTTCTATTAGATATAGGCTGACTATAATTCGAGGGGCAACCTGGAAGCCTCCACAAAAGCATCTTATTCAAGAAGGAGTCAACTCATGCCCTTCTGCTCTTTTTCCCCTTCCTGGGATGTGGAGATGACTGGATATCCAGTGGTAATTTTGAAATACAAATTGATGCTTAAAAAAGAAAAGTACAAAGAGCCCCCATCCTTGATGACTGCTAAGCTGTCACAGCAGTCCAGGGCTTCTGAGCTCCTAATGTTTACACAGGAGTTAAGCCACTGTAATATTGAGTTTGCTGATATAGAACTAAGAGTTTTGCTCCTTTTTCAACATTTAACTGAAGCAAACATGCTCAGTTTTGCTAAATATCTCAGTGTAAACTAAAAAAAAGTGTTATACGTTTCTTGCCTCTGTGTATTTAGATGTGCTATTTTTGGTGTACAGAATATGTCTTCATGCTACCCCCCATCTCCACGAGGAGGTAAATTTGTGACCAGTCACTTTTTTTGATGTCTCTGTATTTATAGGAGATGTTATTGTAACCCTGTCTCACGAAAACTAACTAACCTGGCTTTAAGCTCTAGAAGCATTAAATCTTCTCAAACCATGGGGAGAAAATAACAATTGTATATATTGAACACTTGCTGTGTTGAGGTACCTATATTAAATAATACACGCAAATACACACACACTCCTTTCTGTGTTTACATATACCCATAAATATGCATATATGAAGTACACATAAGTAAAATATTTATGTCTTATGTATATGCATATTTACACATATGGGTATGCATGTGTACAACCACATTTATGTAAAATCTAATACAGGCAATTGGATAGAACAAGTACTTGATCAACATTTGTTAAATACATAGATATACAATTGTTTTAATAAAATAAAATTATGAGAATAAGAGTTACTATTTTTTCCTCTTCAGATAGAAAACCTAATTCTAAGATCTATGTTGAGTGTCTGAAGACATGATTAGACTCAATTTTTCTAGTTCTTACCTAAAATATATGGGCTAGCAAAGCTTATCATCATGACAAGAATCTAGAAAGAACCATAGCATGAATAATAATATCTTACCTATACAACAATTAAAAGATGTTTTACAACTAGTAAATAATTCAACTGTCATAACATTCTTATGAGGTAAGAATTTTATTCTCTCTCTTTGATCAAAAGGTGAAACTGAGATTTTCTGTTCAGTGACTGAAACACACACATCATAGAACCAGAATCAACATTAGAGTTTACATGCCAAGTCCAATTGTCCTGCCATTGTGGGATGTAATCATGGTATGCAAGCGTTGGGCTAGAGAACCAACCTGAAGCTTGTACCCATGCTTTACGAGGAGCTCTTTAAGGTTCATAAGCTGCAAAATGTAACATGCTCATCCTCACTGAACCCAAGGGCTGTATATTGTAGTTCTGCAACCTTCTTCTATCCCTTCAGTAATAAAACTTGACAAAATATTATAACTGCAAAATGAGACTTGTGAAGGCCATGTGTAGCTATGACCAGGTAGGTGGTAGCTAAAATCAAATGGAGGAAAATTTCAGCAAAGGTATCCAACCTGTTGATACCCAGAAAATAGAATGGTTTACGTACCATCGTAAACACTGACACTGACGTAAACACTGACGTAAACATCTGATGTAAACATCGACACTGTGGTGCACAGTGTCACGATATTTTAATCTACGTGAGCATCCAATTCATTCAGTAAGAAGATGTCAAGATTCATCTTTTGAATACAGTAGTGGCAGTACCTCTACAGGTGGACAACTGTTTCTGACACAGTTGAAAGAGATAGAAATAGTACACGCTCTTTGATTTGATTTGGAAGAGTGTGCATGAGTATTTGTGTGTGCACATGTTGCAGGGATTCTTTGTATGCCCATTGGGAAGTTTTGTTTTTGTTTCTTTGTTTGTTTTGTTTTGTTTTGAGATGCAGTCTTGCTCTGTCGCCCAAGCTGGAGTGCAGTGGGGGGAACTCGGCTCACTGCCAGCTCCACCTCCCGGGTTCATGCCATTCTCCTGCCTCAGCCTCCCAAGTAGCTGGGACTACAGGCGCCCGCCACCACGCCCAGCTAATTTTTGTATTTTTAGTACAGACGGGGTTTCGCCGTGTTAGCCAGGATGGTCTCGATCTCCTGACCTCATGATCTACCCGCCTTGGCCTCCCAAAGTGCTGGGATTACAGGTGTGAGCCACCGCTGCCAGCTGGAATTTTTTTTAACAAGAAGCTTCCCAAGTTTATACCCTTGCATTTTCCCCTGGTGTCAACCCACAGCATCTTTCCTTTGATTATCTCTCATACCTCTGGATTTACCACTGCTCTTAAATGTCTCACCTTTATTTTCACTTTGTTGCCCACTTACTTGTATTTCTCTCTACTATTTCAAATCTGCCACAGTGCTATTTGGTGAATTTATCCAGCAGATTCATTAATAATACATAGTTTTAGAAGCTTTACATTCTTTTGTTCTGAACTTTCAATAGATTGCTTTTCTTAATTACAGATAACCAATCAGAGTATGAGGTAAGAATATGAGTTCTGAAGACAACCTATGGGTTTATTTTGGTTTGGTTTGGTTTCGGTTTTGGGTTTTTTCGGTTTTGTTTTTACAGTATTTGGAGGATTGTCAGTGGAAATGAATAGTATGCTTTCCTGCTGAGATTCCCACAAAGAATAAATAGTCTCTTGGGAGTCAGAATAGATTCAGCCATGGAAAAATGGTTGGGTAAGATAACATTCTGGTCATAATCAAATGAGATTTTTGAAACAATTTTCTCTGCATAAATTTTTAGTTGCTATTTTATTTTATACAATATGATATTAATAATATAAATAGGTATTATGTTTAACAATATTTGAAAATGCTTTTGCATTTTTGTTCTATCCAGCCAGGGAACTAAATGGCTTGGAAACTGTAGAGACTATGATTTTACAGTCGCTTACACATCTATCTGATTTAGGTAATATCGTTATTATCATTATTTTTCTTATTGTTATTTCTATTTAAAAATTGCTACCAGATGTGGATGAGAACACTTTTTATTTTTTGTCTCCTAGCAACAAATGTGGTAGAGGACATTTACCTGGGTCTGAGAGGATGACTGGCCGTATCTCTGCTTACCCATGTGGCACAACCTCCCAGCTCTCCTAAGGGCTATAAACTTGACCTATATCTGCCAATGAAACTGTTAGGCAATACCTTCTCATGGGGTCATGCCATCCTAAGAAAGATCCAAGACGCATATCCTGTGCAGACACCTTTTATACTATTTCTAGTTACAAGAGAGTGTGGTGGCATATTTATTCTAAGGATAAATCCAGGATTCTATGACAGAATTAGATAAGTCAATTGATTGACTGAAGAGGATCAGCTTACTGGAACCTGAGAATAATATTATTATCTGAGTCATGAGTGTCTGGTTATCAATTTCCAAATAAGTAAAGTATTGGGTAACTATCTGTTAAAGCAATAACTACATTAGGTAACTTCACTTAGAGGAATTTTTTTTTATTAATAACTAAAAAAATTATTGGCTAAATTATTCATGATTTATATACTAAATATTTTAAACATCTGTATTTCAGACACTGTGCTGTTTAGTAGGCAAGGAGATGAATAAAATAGAGACAAACCCCTTTTTTGTGGGCTTAATATCTAGTGGGGGAGGCAGACTTTATTCAAATAAGTAGACAAATATATAATTGCAAGTAGAAAGGCTTGCAATGCTGTTTCTTTCTCTTTTACCATATTGTACACTTTACATAGCCTATGTCCAGATTCTGTTTTTCTATAAATTGACACTTTGGACAGTGCAGTTAGTGGAACATAGAAGGTGCTATTTACATTATTTTGAATGAATGAATGCAAGAAAGAAAAGCTATGTTATGAAAGGCTGGATAGTATCCTAACAACAGACCGCTCTGTGCAGCCTAACAACTGCCTCTTTCCATTTAAGACCAAAGCCAACATATTTTTGTGTGCCTGTTTTTACTTGAATGCACCAGATGTTTAGCAAGACAATAATAGATGTTTTGCAACCACTCTAATGCAGTCGAGGAAAAAATAATAAAATTCATGCAGTAAGTAGGGGCTGGGGTAGGGACACAGTCTAGAGGAAGGTCCGTGAATATTCTAGGGGGTAGCTCCCTTGTTCCCCACATATACAAACTGGGCTGGCTTTTGTGTCTTGGCAACGTGTTTTGGGACCTCTGTGAGCCTGATATTCTCACCTGTCCCCCAGCTCTAAGAGAATTCCAAAATTATGATATTTCTTCACAACCAAATTTGCTTGCTCTTTGGATTCTCCATGTACCCCACTAGGAAATCATAGAAGTTTAACTCCTCAAATAAATATTTGTAGCATATATTTAATGTGTTTTTGGCTAGATGAATATTGTTGTGGCATACTAGAGATGAATATGAATAAACAAAAACAGAATAACAAAGAGGAGTATATGGATCAGAAATTTCACTTAAAATAACCCTCTAGCTCTGCCGCTTTTCCATGGGCCAAATCACATTGAAATTGGTTTAAAATGATACACAGTGACTATTTAAAGTTGTTTTTTACTATTCGTCACAAATGCTCAATTTAATCACAATTGATTTTTGTTTACAATTGTACTTGTGCAATTGTTCAAGAGTAAGAGAAATTTTGAACATTTTGACCTCAAACTATTTAAAATAAATAATATTAATCAAATATATTTTGTAACATTAAAGAGCTATGTGCTCTAGAAAAAAATGAAAAAATATAGACAAAAATAAGTATGCTACGTTGCTTTGAGAGTATGGATTGCTAAGAAGAAAGACATACTTTCAAATTGTAAGATTTGTGATTTTAGCAAGAAGATAACAACACAGAGGAGACTGAACAAAAATACAAAGGTGGAACAGGGGGACAAACATACGTGTGCAGGTATTTTTATTGCAACACTATTCAAGAAAGTAAAAGCGTGAAATCAACGTAGGTGTTAAGCAACTGGGGGCTTCATAAAGAAAATGTGGTATGTATACACCATGGAATACTATGCAGTCATAGAAAGAATGAAATTATGTTCTTTGTAGCAACATGGATGCAGCTAGAGGCTATTGTCCTAAGTGAATTCATGCAGAAACAGAAAATCCAATACTGCATGTTCTCACTTATATGTGGCAGCTAAACAATGAGTATGCACCAATATAAAGATAGAAACACTAGACACTGGGGACTCCAAAAGAGGGGAGGGTAAAAGGAGGACAAGGGTTGAAAAACTACCCATTGAATACTATGCTCACAATTTCAGTGAGAGTTTAAACAGAAGCCTAAACTTTGGCATTACACAATATACCTGTGTAACAAACCAGTGTATGTACCTTTTGAAACTACAATTTAAAAAAAGAAAAGGAGGCAACACCTCTACAGGTGAAATGGAAAGGAGAGACACTATAGACATTCTGCAAGTAGAAATAGATTTAATGTGTTTGACCACAATTTTGAGGCTGAGAAAACAGGAGAGGTTGAGGGCTTGAGGAGTAATTGTTTGGATGACAGACAGGTCAGGGATCATCCTCAGAGATAATAGCTTATGATCAGGTAGGTCTTGGTGAGTTGGAAGTGCCTAGAGGACATCCATTTGTTGATTATTAATTGCTAAGCTAGACAGTTAATTAGGAAAGATTTGCCGGAGATTAGTAGAGGTGGGAGCATGAACAAATACATTTTGAAGTTATAGACAAGTGGGTGGTATTTGGAAAGCAATGCTATCTCTTGGAGCAAACAAATGTAAGCCTGATTTTTTTTTTTTAAAAGGGAGCAAGCAGAGGCACCTTTTTCAAAGACTGTCGTCAGCAGGAAGTGAGATAAGGTATCAACTGAAAGTAACATAAATAATGTAGAATGTCTGAAAATCAAGAGGAAGAAACAAGCAAAAGTCACAAGAAGGGAAGGAATAATGGATACTGTGAAGTCCCAAAGAGTCTAAGACAGAATGGGTTTAAAGACACAAGAATAATAAATGTCAGTGTAATATGGTCATACTGACATTTCATAGGTTCCTATGAAATATGCTTAGTCATACTTAGTTATGCAATTTAGAGACTTGCTTCTAAATGAACCTGTTAATTGGACAGCCATCTCTCCTAATATAATTATTAGCATTACTACTCTTATCATGACTGAGCCCTTTATATATATGGGAAGTGATTTTTCAAAGACACATATCTAAGTGTCTTTACACTGTCATATATTTATCCCTAGTTGAAAGATGAGGAAAATGAGATTCAGCAACTTGGATAACAAATCAAAATTAATTCAACTTATAAAGAGAAATGCCAATATGAGAATCAGATCTGTTTGTCCTCAAGTTCATAGACTTTTGCTACACTGACTCTCATCAGACACATCTTCCCTCTGAGAGAGACAGATGGGAATAATAGGTGATGATATGGTAGAAAAGAGAAGAGAAATTGAGGGAGACTTTTACATGTGGCTTTTTTTTTTTCTTTTTATGAAGCAGGGGTCTAAAAGATGTATTGGCTATGATTGTAAAATGAAACTATGAAAAAATATAACTTGTATGTCATTAAAATACATCACTATTGTCCCGTTACCCTTCTACATAGATGCACCGTTTATTAAAAGCACAGATTTCCATGGATATATTCTGCAGCAGAACATGCCATGTAGATGTAGACATCTGGGCCTGTCAACACTAATTTTCAAGCAGTGTGGCACCAGGCTTTGAACTTTCTGTTTCTGAGAATTGTCACTCCCCTTGAAGTCAATATTAGTTAATGTTAAGTTATTCTCTTTGCTTTTTTTAAAGGCAAGGCTACAAGAAGTGGTACTCTCAGGCAGAAGTCCATGAATGAAACCATTTTTTTTTTCATGAAAGCAATTGCATGTTTAATCACTGCCAATATTTCTCCCTATTGTAGAGTTACTATGCTACTCTACCTGATAACTTTATTTAACAATGCATCATATTAGCTTTAAAAGATAGTCAATATGGCAGATCAATATTTATGATGTAATATATCAGAAAGATATATTCACAAAACAGAAAATCTTTAAGCTGAGGATTAGGTACTAGATCCCTAAGAAGGATGTATTTCCACAAAGATGTACCTTTAAAATTTGATCATGCTCTCAGGTAACAACAGTAAACATAGTTGGAATATTAAACCTATACAACTCTGCAAATCTAGGCCAATTGTTATCTAAACACAAGCTTAGAAGACTTTGTATAATGAGACATTTTACTTCTCAAAAGGTATACTTTTCTCCCTAAAACACACTAGAGTTTAATCTTACATTTGTTCAATTCCAAATTCTATGTCATTTCCACTTCCCTCTGCCATAAGCAGTATGAAACTAACTACTATTTACTATCCTGTTGAATTAAAAATTTGGCTCATTTATATATTATTTCTAGGGGTAGCTTTTGACAAAAGTTAATTGCCAACATGCCCAGCATCTATGTGCACGGGGCTCTAATGGTAATTACATACAGGAAGAAAGAAAGGACAAAGAGAGAAAGCTGTGCCAATAAAAGGTCACATTCATTTTTATGGTTTTTTTTGTGAGCTATAGTTACAGCCACAATATTTTGATATCATGAATAGATTTCCCGGGAAGAAATTGCCACAGGTAAAATGCTTTCTGGGATCAGATAAGGGGAAACATTTTTGATAGGCTAGTGGGGCCTGAAGGGTGAGTGTAATCTATGGACAAATTTAACAAGACAGTACTAATTTAGAAATAAGAAAATGCCTGTTAATCAAGAACAACAACAAAAATATATATTTTAGAGGGCAAGGATGATTTACAGATTCTAAATGTGCCACATAGAAACATGCGTGACTGATAAATGTCAACGACCTTTCTAATATCAGCAAGTCCACATATTGAAGGGGTTGGAAGAGCAGAAAAATCCACTCATTCTCTATGACAATAACTTTTCAATTAAAAAAATTCTGCCCATGTGCTATATGGAGAGTATTTACCCAAATGTATCAATAGATTTGAGTCTTATTCCTTGTCTATATGCTTCTTCTGAATAGGTCCAAAACTAAACAACATTCTATAATTAATGCAAAAAATAAAATCAACCTTCACAATTATTCAAAGTAAAACAGCTGCCCTAAGTTGCCATATACCCCTAAACCCATGCATAATTGAGATCCTGTGTACTTCATTTGCACACATTGTCTCAAATGTCAGCCAAGAGTTTCTCAGTAGATGGGAGTCTGCTATTGGGGGTTGATATAGGAGAGAGGCAAAAATGAATGATTATTGAGTCCTGCAATGTATCAGGAATTGGGCAGATCTAAACTACATATCTCATGTTATAGAAGTTGGTATAGTAGAATTCACATTGGCCTTGGGGTTTCTAAGACGTGTTTTCAAATTCTAGTTTCAATCGTGAGAACTTGTGCAATCTCATTAATTTATTTTAGTATCACTTGTTGATCTCTAAAAATGTATAAATGATACTCCAGTTACATGCAGGTATGAACATGAAGTGAAGTAAAATAGGTAAGGTGCCTAGCTTAGTGTATGTGGTACAATGCCAAGAACTCTTCTCATGATTTATTATGGAAATAAATGATTTATTGTGGTACCACCCTGTGGCCTGTTAGGAACCATGCTGGACAGTGGAAGTAAGTGGCGGGCGAGTGAGCAAAGCTCTGTGGGCATTTCAGCTGCTTCTCATCACTGAGCTCCACCTTCTGTTAGATCAGTGGAAGTATTAGATTTTCACAGGAGCGTGAACCCTATTGTGAACTGCACATGCCAGGGATCTAGGTTGCGTGCTCCTTATGATAATCTAATGCCCCAATGATCTGTCTCTGTCTCGCATCACCCCCAGTGGAACCATCTAGTTTGAAGGGGTGGCCTGCCCCTCCGCACCTGTGGGCATTTCTCATTAGGTGAAACGAGAGACTTGAGAAAAGAAATGAGACACAGAGACAAAGTATAGAGGAAGAAAATGTGGGCCCAGGGGACTGGCGCTCAGCATACAGAGGACCCACACCTGCTCCGGTCTCTGAGTTCCCTCAGGATTTATTGATCATTATCTTTACCATCTTAGAAAAAGGGAAGTGGCAGGATAATAGGATCATCCTAGGGAGAAGGTCAGCGGTAAGACATATGAATAAAGATCTCTGTGACATGAATAAGTTTAAGGAAAAGTGCTGTGCCTTGATATGCATATATAAACATCTCCATAAACCTTTTTAGTGCATAAAGAGCAGCATTGCGCTAGCAAGTCCCACCTTTCGCCCTAAGGCGGTTTTCTCCTTTCTCAGTAAACAGAACATCTCGGTTTTACAACAAGATGTTCCATTGCCCAGGGATGGGCAGGAGACAGATGCTTTTCTCTATCTCAACTGCCAAGAGGCCTTCTTTCCTCTTATACTAGTCCTCCTCAGCACAGACCCTTCACGGGTGTCAGGCTGGGGGACGATCAGGTCTTTCCCTTCCCAGGAGGCCATATTTCAGACTATCACATGGGGAGAAACCTTGGACAATACCTAGCTTTCCTAGGCAGAGGTCCCTGCGACCTTTGGCCCTTTGGCAGTGTACGTGTCTTGGGTACTTGAGATTAAGAGAATGGTGATGACTTTTCACAAGCATCCTGCCTTCAGGCACTTGTTTAACAAAGCACACCCTGCACAGCCCAAAATCCGTTAAACCTTGAGTCACCACAGCACATGTCTCTTGCAAGGGTAAGGTCACAGATTAACAGCATCTCAAATACAGAACAAAATGGAGTCTCTCATATCTACTTCTTTCTGTATAGACACAGTAACAGTCTGATCTTTCTTTACTCCGACATAGCTCCAGGAAGACAAGCTCAGGGCTCCCACTGATTCTACATTATGGTGAGTTGTATAATTATTTCATTAGTTATTACAATGCAATAATAACAGAACTAAAGTGCGCAATAAATGAAATGTGCTTGAATCATCCCAAAACCATCCCCACCTAACTTGTTAGTGGAAAAATTGTCTTCCATGAAACTGGTCCTGGTGCCAAAACGATCAGGGATTGCTGTTCTAAGACATAGTTTGCTTACCTGTAAAATGACAAAACAAAACAAGACAAAAAGTATTTAACTCAAGAGTTCTTGTGAGTATTAACTGAGTTGTAAAATTTAAAGCCCTTAGTGCAGAGCCTGGTACACACAAGTGATAGTTAATTATTAGCTATTAGTAGAAAACCTGGACCATCATTCTCAGCAAACTATCTCAAGAACAGAAAACCAAACACCGCATGTTCTCACTCATAGGTGGGAATTGAACAATGAGAACATTTGGACACAGGAAAGGGAGCATCACACACTAGGGCCTGTCGTGGGGTCGGGGGACGGGGGAGGGATAGCATTAGGAGATATACCTAATGTAAATGACGAGTTAATGGATGCAGCACACCGACATGGCACATGTATGCATATGTAACAAACCTGCACGTTGTGCACATGTACCCTAGAACTTAAAGTATAATTTAAAAAACCTGTGTCATATAGGTATTTTAAATTCATTTTAAAGAAAAGAGAAACAGCTCTTAAGGATCCGAAACAATAATCAGTGAATAACTAGCCAGGCACTTTCTTCAGTACTGACCTTTAAACTCCTAGAAACAAAATGACATTCAAGAGAGGATCACAAAAACTTGGACATGAAAGGACACTTAGGAAACCCTGAGTGCAAGAACACCCTTGAGGCTGCTGAAAGGAGGCCCAGAGAAAAGAACCGACCCGACTGGCCCAGCCTCACAAAGCACACGCCTTCTTGTATCCTGTCCAGACTTCTCATGGAGTAACCTTTGTTTCTTTTCTTCATATGCATGTGCATGGACTTCTCCAGAAAGACCATCTGGTTTGTCTCCCAAGACTGCCCCTGATGTTATATTTTCCCTCCTTCTTATTATCTCACTGGCAGTCGTTAAGCATGACTTCTTCAAATACAGTTGTTGCCAACATGCTTGATGATAAGATTCACCAGAGATTATCAAAATACAGATTTGAAGTCTTCCCCTGTGAAGGTTTTCCCTAGGTCTTGAGCATAGTGCTCTGAGTTTTAAAATGATATTTTTGCCAGGCACGTTTGCAAATACTGCTATGAAAAGAGGCTGCACTGAGCCTCTCAGAAGCAGCAAGCATCTCATCATATCTGCTCTATTCCCTTCTGTGTCTTGTCCACTGCTTCTGCCCCTTATCTTTATACCATTATTTCATTGATTACAACTTTTGGAATCATCTTTAAGTAACCTGGAATCAAAGTGCTTCTAGTTGGACCAAAGATAAGCTTAAGTGGTTCAATTTACCCCTTGAGAACATATGTAATATTTTGCTTTCACATGTTTCTGTTTATAAAAGTGTTACTTTCTTAGGTTCCAGGACATTAGTAAAGGGGCCATAATCCAAGGGGTTAATAAATGGCATGAAGTCTCTCTTTAAAAGCAAACAAAAAAAACCCAAATAGACAAACAGACAAGACACACGTTTATTGAACAAATGTTTCCCAGTTGTCTATTGGGTGGGTTACTCTGTGAAATGAAGGATGAATAGACATGGACAATGCAATGCTCTAAAGATGTTTAATTTTAATACATTTGGGGGAAAAAAACATGAAATTTTAATCTGACTGTCTCAGATCGGGTTTCCTCAGAAAACAGAAACAGAGAGTAATTTGCATGCCAGAAATTTACTAAAGAGTTTACTCAGCAACAACATTCATTAAGACTGGATGGAAAGAAGTTAAATTTCCACATGGTTGCAACAAAAGCCTCAGCTGATCCCATAGAAAGCTCAGGAGCTAGCATGGACCCTCAAAATAATTCAAATTGAATCAAGTAGCTCAGGCATCCATAGTTCACATTGGAAAGTCACTGGATACAAGCCCCTTAATCTGTTTCCGTAACTTCTGGTCACTAGCAATTGTAAGGAAGAAAATCTGTTGTGAATCATTAGCAAAAAACTCTTGCAGTGGCTGGAGAAAAGGGTGCCTTGCTTCTGTAGAGTGTATGAGGATTTTTGTTTGTTTATTTGTTTGTTTTTGGGAGATGGAGTCTCACTCTGTCACCCAGGCTGGAGTGCAGTGGCACAATCTCGGCTCACTGCAACCTCCACCTCCCGGGTTCAAGCGATTCTCCTGACTCAGCTTCCCAAGGAGCTGGGACTACAGGTGTGCACACCCACGCCCAGCTATTTGTGTGTGTGTGTGTGTGTGTGTATTTTTAATAGAGATGGGGTTTTGCCATATTGGCCAGGCTGGTCTTGAACTCCTGACCTCAGGTGATCCATCCGCTTCAGCCTCCGAAAGTGCTGGGATTATAGGAGTGAGCCACTACACCCAGCTGAGGATTCTTTATAGTACACCATAGCAACAGGTACAGTCTGTCTCTTGCACCACTTACTTCTACTCACTTTATAAAATAAGTTCACCTCACCAGGAATGCTGCAGGATCATATTAGTCTCTTTTCCTGGACAACCTTTCAAAAGTGGGATGAGCTGCAGCCCAAACAGTCGCATCCTATCCCTTCTTTACTATTCATTCTAGGCACCCCTTATCCTCAGATAGCAGCTCTGCCATTCTACATGGCACACATGTAGAGGTAACACACACCCTTTTCCTTAGGGTCCTGAACTACTGATCATGTTCTCCTTTGGCTGTAGCTTTAATACTTGTTGATCATCAAAACTGGGCACATATCAAGACGCACACTAGTGGGTCACCTCAGTGATAAACACATTCTCTCATTTCCACACCACTGTGGAACAATAGCCCTGATAATCAGGGTCAATTACCTTGGCCAGGTTGATGGCACTGCCACTTGCCTACAGCTCTGAGGGAACAGGAAGCCCACAATGTCCGTAAAATAGCTACAGATTAAGGTTTGAAGATATTCTTGTACAATTGCCTGATGGGAGCAGTCTTCCTAGAGAAATCCAGACCTTTTGCTCCACAGAGCCTAGTGTTGTAGAAAGAGAAAAACAGAAATCCTCCGAAGTGGATCACAAGGGAGATGATAAGTAGGACCACTCCTATTTCTACCTTTTGGTTTATTTTTCCTGCGTATTCTACCTACTGGGGACACAGCACCAGTGGTGAGCAGCCTGTAAGATGGCCCTCGACAATTCCTGTCTCTTGATGTCATGTCCTGATATAATCCTTTCCTCTTGAATGTGGGTTGCTCTTAATGATGTTTAATGAATAAATGAATAGAATATGGTTGAATTGGTGGGACATAATTTTTGATATGGAGTTATAAAAAGGCATTGGCTTCTGTCTTGGGTGCATGCTACTTACTCTTCAGCTACTTGCTCTGAAATAATAAAACACATGAACACATAAAACACATGAACCCCCATGTGTTCATGACACTCAGCCTTTGGAGAGGCCTATCTGGCAAAAATAAAAAAATAAAATAAAATAAAACAAAATAAAATACCTGAGACCCATATTTGAACAGCCTGAGAGAAAGTGTGTTACACTAACAACCGTGGAAGTCAGATTTGAGGTGAATTTTCAAACCCCAGGAAAATCTTTAGAGGACCACAATTCTGACCGATGGCCACCTATTGTGGCTTGCCAGAAGTCACACATGACATCTTTTCCATCCGTAGCTATCATAGTGTATGCAGGGGCATGTAATTCAATGGCAAAGCTGCTTGCATCAGAGCCTTGATCTGCTACAAAACCTTTTACTACACTGGACTCCACTCGAAGTTTATAGTCTTTCATATTGATCAGAAAATTGGCCTGAGCAGTATTCTCAGAATTCCCTGATACCTGGGAGCCCAATGTGGTTTATCAGGCATTGTGTTTGTTTCTTCATGATGAAAGATGTGAGATGCAATAATTTGACATCTACACTGGAATGGACGTCTCAGAAAAGAGCATGACTGGAGTGATAAAAACTTCACTGGTGCAGTAGATCTGAGAATCTTTGTAGCATTTCTTTCCTACCTTTGGGAGTACAAGAGTCTTCAAAAAACTTTTACTTACTGCAAATTTGTTCCCAGTATCATGATACCTTTAATATAGTAGACACATGTGATGTTTTGCAATATATTTGAGTGTCCCAGGTCGCTTCAGAGTATACTGTAACAGAGAATGCAAGAGTTAACACAGCTCCAGGGAAAGGCTATAAACATATACTGTCTGTATGAATGTTAACAGCATGTAGTTCTCCTTTATGATAGGTATAGGAAAATGTGTTTTCAAAACCAATGATGGCATACCATGTACCTGAATTTTAACTAATATGTTCCAGTCAGGAGGCCATATCTGGCACAAAAGCTACAATAAGATCGACTACTTGTGAGTGTTCTCAGTAGTCCCTGCTATCCTGCAAGATCATTCCGGATTTTCACTAAATGAGACTATAATGAAGACTGCAAACCCTGCATACTTTAGGTTTGTGGTCCCCAGCCTTTTTGGCACCAGGAACCTGTTTCATGGACACAGTTTTTCCACGGACCAGGGTTGGAGGTGTTGGGGATGGTTTCGGGATGAAACTGTTCCACCTCGGATCATCAGGCATTAGTTAGATTCTCATAAGGAGTGCACAGCCTACATCCCTTGCATGTGCAGTTCACAGTAAGTTCCCACTCCTATGAGAATCTAATGCCGCCGCTGATCTGACAGGAGCTAGAGCTCAGGTGATAACGTGAACAATGGGGAATAACTGCAAATACTCATGCATCTTTTCTCACCCACCCTCTGCTCACCTTCTGCTGTGCGGCCCCATTCCTAACAGGCCACAGATCAGCATGCGTCCATGGCCCAGGGGTTGGGGACCCCTGCTTTAGGTTTTAAGAGTAGCGAGTAATCTCTACCGTTCCTCCTATGATCAAATGTTATTTTTTATTTACTATTTTGACTAAGGAGAGAGAGTGTCAGATACTTTCACTTGGCATTTCCTAGTATAATACTATTTATTCTAGAGGTCAAGGAACTGATGTTTCTTCCAACTACCAAGCATGTCCATCCAGTGATATATGTAGAAACAAGCTTTATTTATTTTGATACTATAAATTGAGCAATAACCTTTCCAGACATTCACCTACCTCACTTGCCCCTGAAATCACCCTGTTCTATTAATTATCTCAATAGCTCTCAGTGGGTCAGGTCTTTTTTTTTTTTTTTTTTAAATAGAGTCTCACTCTGGGACCTGGGCTGGAGTGCAGTGGTACAATCTCGGCTCACTGCAACCTCTGCCTCCTGGATTCAAGCGATTCTCTTGAATCTCAGCCTCCCAAGTAGCTGAGATTACAGGAATGTGCACCACGCCTGGCTAATTTTTGTATTTTTATTAGAGACAGGATTTCGCAATGATGGTCAGGCTGGTCTCAAACAACTGGTCTCAAGTCATCTGCCCACCTTGGCCTCCCAAAATCCTGGGATTACAGATGTGAGCCACTGTGCTCAGATCTTTCTGGCTGCCCCACCAACCTTGCAACTTATTGAGATAATTGCACCTACCTGTTTTTTTAATGGGTATGTGTCACCACTTCATCTCTATTATTTGGAATCTTATCTCTACTGTTTTCAGGAAGCCAAGTCTATAACAGTATCTCCTACAAAGACAAGGGCCACCTATAAGCTTCCCAGTGACGTTGGTGCCCCCCTCACTAGCACATTGACATTGCATTGGTAAATAATGTCTTCAGGGCCTTTCTTCAGAGGAGAGTTGACTGCTGGGCTTTCTGGCCTTATAAAGAATACCCACTCCAGCATTACTACATCTTTTGATCCCTCTTTCTATGGTCTGCCATAGCAGATTTGGAGTTTGCACTTTATTTAGTATGGACCATCACTTTCCCCAAGTCTTCATGATATCCTAGCCATGTGATCATACCACCTCCAAGAACTTTGCCAGGGTATAAAATTCCCTTTGTCCTGAGACTGCTCTCATGTTGATAAACTCACTCACTCAACTTTATGTTCTGCTCCTACTCACTTTTGCATATTAAGGATCCAGTCTGAAAGCACACTCACCCAGTTGCCACAGGTCCATGTTGCTTGGATTTTGAAGCACGTTCAACAGGAGCTTCATTTCTCCCTTTTCAGACCCAGCACTTTTGGTCAGAGTGAGTGGAGTTCTAGTTATTTGTTGGGCATTAGGGGGAGAAATGAAAGTAAATCCTGAAGGGGCACATGTGCTGTCATGTAGGTCAGATGTCTCTGTATTGTTTCTAAGTAAAGGAGCATCACTAGCCTGCATCCATGCAGAGTGTTCAGAAGAATCTTAATATTCAAGGTTTCTGAGTGCTGTCATCCAGATATCTCTCTATCTAGTCTCTGAGTCACATTCCTTTTTCCTCATCAGGCCTCTGACCTTGGCATAGCAGCCTTACAGGGGACTGAAAATTCAACCTTCTCAGGGTTCTATTACCTTTATATTTACATTTTATCCCAGTCTTTACATATATGTGCTCTAACTCCAAGAGAGGTGAATCTCTTTATATGGTGCCAAGGAAGCTGTCTGTTTTCCACATATTTTCTTGAATTATTGATTAGTGACCACAAGCCTTTTACTGACTTGTTTCAACACTTTCAAAGCACTTAGTGAGAGTCATTCAGTCCATTTTTCTTACAATTACTTTTCTTCACTGAATTCAAATACCTGAGATATTGCAGAAAAGACTGTATTCCCTTCTACTGGTTCTCATTCCACGTTACAGCCCGAAAATTTTTGTGTTTGCAGCGTTACAGCCTGCAAGAGCCTGTTAGTAAACCAACCACCACCAATGGGAAGGAAGGGCCTTTATGGCAGCCAGTCAACAAGTAATGCAGCTCCAAAATCCCATTTAGATTCGGTTTCTTTAGTCCACTCACATTTCAAAGTCTCTTAGGTCATGTTCTCTATGGAATAGACTCTAAATTGAAAATCTGTGTGTGGGAAGTTCATTAGGAAGTGCTCTCAGGAATAATGCCGCTAAGTAGTGAGAGAAGTAGAACGGTTTAGAGGCATTGAAACGTGATATAGCTACAACAAAGGGCTCAGCTGGTCACATGCAGAGTTCTGGGGTTGGAATAGGCCCTTGAGATGTCCTTCAATGACATATGTATCCTGGGCCATTTTACCTTTGCATCAGCTAGACGTTGGCTGCAGCTTGCTTCTGTGCAAGGAGTGTACATTTGGGTGATGCAACTCCCTTCTGCAGAAGGTGGATTGCAGGGAGAGACTCAGGTATAAGTCATCAACAGACTATAGTCCTGGAAGCTGGGGGAATTTGAGTCGTGGTCATGAAAAGAGAGGAAGGTTCTTCAAGGATCACCAGAACATCTTCTACAATAACTGTGCAGTAGAGACTGAAAAGACAAGCAAGAAATCACTCCTGATGAAGACTGTTTATAAAATTGCCCTGACCACATCCTGGTAGGTGGTTGACAAATGATTTTCTTTAAGGGAGATATAACTCAAAACTGGCAGCTGACTCTGACCATAAGCTTTAAATTCAGATAGATCAGTATCCAAGCTCTGAGTCTGACACTAAATGCATAATTCTGGAGTCTTCTTTTGACTTATATATAAAATGACAACCATGATTCTTACATTATAAAGCAGAACTGAGGATTAGAAAGATGATATAAGACAAGCACAATGATCAGCAAGTGGTAAGTACACTGCAAATCATGAATGGATATTTTGATCTATATTTTTGCCTATCGTAAAATTGACCCCTTGATTAATTCAATACCATTAGAGAGACAATTGTAGCGGGTAATACATGGGCTGAGATTCAGACTTAGAAGGTGTGCTGGGGTTGTAGCGCAGATTCCACCGCTTGTGTCTCTCCATTTCCTTGGCATGATTCACTTCTCTGATACACTCCTTCTAACATTTAAAGTGAGTTACTTATTTCCAAAAATCCTTTAGGTTTTCAGCTTTGATTTTCCATCATCTGTGAAATGAGGATTAATAAAGTGCATCTCACTGAGTTATGGAGAGTCAAGTAAGGTCACATATGGAAACACAATTTATAAACTCTAAAGGTTATGGGACTGTATCATGCATAATAACAAACAGCACTGTGGTACAGTACTTTAAAGCTAAACCCCAGGCTTAGCATAATAGTAAATATAAACTATACTTTCATTTAAAGAACCCATTTCTCCCTTATTTTTATTTATGTCAGTGTCTCACTGGGATCACCACCTCTTTTACTGTTAGTATTCCAGCCTTATTTTTATCATGTAAAACAGTTTACAGGGTAGTAGGTCATGCAGACTCCAGAAATGTCATTTCATACATTAACTTGCTAGTTAATTATAAATAACACATTATCTCTAGCTCTCCTGTTTTCTTTTTGCAAAATATATAAATGATTATGAATGATTTTAAAAGCTTTGTAAAATTATTTTTCTCATGATAGCCTAGATATGAGCTTTATTTGGGGAAGGGTGCATGTTTATGTGATAAAAAGTAGCTATGCCATCAATTCTACATATATTTTATAAAATTTTGAAACACTTCATTCAAAATTCAGGCAGTTGGTAAAGCTAAATGGATTTCAGTCTACCTCCAGAAATATCTGCCAAGTGGCAGACATTAGATACCACTTTCTCCAGATCTTTAATTGTGAAGATAAGTCAGAATACTGGTCTTTCTTTAATGAGATCTCCAATTTTAAAATGTTCGTCACTGTGCAGAGACCTGCTTAGCCACTACAACAGTCTTCTCAACTCAGGTCCCTCTCCAGCATTCACATACAGCTCCAATACCCTCTTTATGTCTTTCCCATGTCCATCTGGGATGGAAAGTCACATACCTTGGAAGCCTTGTGACACTCACAAAAACCCTGGGCTTAAAGTGTCCTGTAGTACTAAGATGGCTATGATGATCACAAGCTCAGGGAACACAATAATCAGTAGGCTTAGTATTGCTGGAAGGCCCTCTGGAGAAGGAAAGGCACAAAAAAAGCCAGACTGTGAAAACTAAAGCAATCCATCAGTGAGCAGACATCATCACACTCCCACGAGCATCAGAAAAGTTCAGGGAAATATGACTTTATCAAGTGAACAAAATAAGGTACCAGGAGCTAACTCTAAATTGATGGAGATGTATGATCTCTCAGACAAATAATTCAAAGTAGCTATTTTAAGGAAGCTTAGTAAACGTCAATAAAATATAAACAATTGATTCAGATATTTATCAGATAAATTTAACTGAGATTGAAATAATTTAAAAAAATCCAGAAATCCTGGAGCTGACAAATATGATCAATTAAATAAAAAAATGTAATGGAGAATATCAAAAGCAGAACTGATCAAACACGAAAAAGAATCAGTGAGTTCAAAGACAGACAATTTGAAAATACACAGAGAAGAGTAAAGAAAAAAAGAGTGAAAAAGAATAAGCAAAGTTCATGGGATCTATGGGATAACATCAAAATTGCACATATTTGGTTTGTTGAAGTTAAAGAGATAATTGAGAAAGATGGAGGGCTAGAAAATTTACTCAAATAAGTAATAATAGAAAACTTTCTGAATCTGAAGAAAGACATGAATATCCAGAAACAGGAACTTCAAATGTCACCAGATTCAACCCAGATAAGAATATTGCATGACATAATATAACACAATTCACAAAGGTCAATGACAAAGAAAGGATCCTGAAGACAGTGAGAAAAGAAGCAAATAACATGTAAGGGAGATTCAAAACACCTGGCAACAGGTTTTTCAAGAGGGAGTGGGATAATATATTCTGAGTGCTGAGGACAGAAATATGTCAACTAAGAATACTGTACCCAAAAATGTTATTCATCAGAAATGAAAGAGAGAGAAAGACTTTCCCAGACAAATAAAAGCTGGGGAATTTATTGTTGTCAGACTGGTCCTACAAAAAAAAATGCTAAAGAAATTTCTTCAAACAAAAAATATTGAACACTAATGAGATTGTTACAATAATGTTATAATCATGACCTTTAAATGACTTACATCTTAAATAGGAAGACTAAAAGATAAGTCTGCTAAACATTATAATAACACAACCTTTTATTAAGGAGATGGTGAATACAAAAGTGTAAATAGGAATATAAAAAATTTTAAATCTGGGGAGAGAAGAAAGTTATTGTGTAGTTTTGTTTTGTGCTTTACATTTTAACATTTTTGTAATGAAAGTTAAGTGGGTATGACATTTAAATACTTGTTATAAATATAGACTATTTTTGTAAGCCTCATGGTAACTACAAAGTGAAACCTATAAAAGATATACTAAAAATAAAAAGCAACAAATCAAAACTACTACCAGAGAAAATCACTTAAGCATAAAAGAAGACAGTAAGGAATGAAGAAACAGAGGAGTTACACAATAACTTGTAAATAAGTAACAATATGAAAATACTAACATCTCACCTATCAGTAATAACACTGAAAGTAAATTGACTAAATTGTACAACTAAAACACAGAGTGGCTTAAAGAATTAAAAAACAATACTCAGCTGTATGCTGCCTCAGCTATAAAGACACATGGACTAAAAGTGAAAAGACAGAAAAAGATATTCCATGCACATTAACCCAAAAAGAGCAGGAGTAGCTATACTTAGATAAAATAAACTCTAATTGAAAAACTATGAAAAGAGACAAAGGTTATTATATAATGATAAAGGTATCAATTCAGAAATAAGACATAACTATATTAGATATATATGCAACTGAGACCCAAACAAAGTATATGAAGCAACTATTAATAAATCTAAAGGGAGAGATAGACTGCAATATAATAATAGAACACTTCAATATCTCATATTTGACAATGGACAGATTATCCAGATAGAAACTCAACAAAGAAATATTGGACTTAAACTGTACTGTAGACCAAATGGCCCTAACAGACCTTTACAAAATGCTACGTTCAACTGCTACAGAATACACATTTTTCTCATCAGGCACTTGGAATATTCTTCAGGACAGACCATGTTAGGTGACAAAAGAAGTCACAAAAAATACACAAAGTTTGAAATCATATTATTGTCTATTCTGACAACACTCAGTAAAACAAGAAATCAGTCACCAGAGACACTTTGGAAAATATACAAATAAATGGAAATTAAACAAAATGCTTCTGAACAACCAATGAATCAATGAAGAAATTAAGAAGCAAATTTGAAAAATGTCTTGAAATAAATACAAATGAAAACACACCACAACAAAATCTATGGGATAAAAGTGGTCTTAGAGGGAAAATTATAGCAATAAATAGGTACGTCAACAAAATAGGACTCCCTACGTCCTTAATTATGAATAATAACACTGAATGTAAATGCACTAAACTCTCCAATCCAAAGACATACGGTGGCTGAATGGATGAAAAAGCAAGAACCATTGATCTGTTGTCGACAAGAAACATACTTCACTTAAAAATACACACATAGACTGAAAAAAAAAAGATGGAAAGAGATATTTTATACCAATTGAAATCAATAAAAGCAGGAGTAGCTACACTCATATCAGACAAAACAGATTTCAAAACAAAATCTATCAGAAGAGACAAAGAAGGTCACTATATAATGATAAAGGGGTCAATTCAACAGGAGGATATAACAATTTTAAATATACACACACCCAACACTGGGGTACCCATATACATAAAGAAAATATTATTACAGCTAAAGAGAGAGATAGGCTCTAGGAATAGTTGGAGACTCTAACATCCCACTTTCAGCATTGAACAGATCTTCTAGACAGAAAATCAACAAAGAAGATTGGACTTAATCTGAACTATAGACCAAATAGATTAATAGATATTTACAGAGTATTTCATCTAACAGCTACAGAATACACATTCTTTTCTTCAGTACACGGATTATTTTCAAGGATAGATTATACTCTAGGCCACAAAACAGGTCTTAAAACATTCAAAAACTGAAATAATATCAAGCATCTTCTCTAAGCACATTGGAATAAAGCTATACCATGTTCACTGGAAAAAATTAATAGTGTTAAAATATCTATACTCCCCCAAAAAATCTAGGCATTCAATGCAGTTGCTATAAAAATGCCAGTGACAGTATTCACAGAAATAAAAAATCAGAAAAGTCATATAGAACAAGAAAGATTCTAAATAACTAAAGCAATCCTGAGCACAAAACACAAAGCTGCCACTCCTATTCAACATAGTATTTGAAGTGCTAGCCAGAGCAATCAGAAAAGAGAAAGAAGTAAAGACATCCAAATAAGAAGAGAGGAGATCAAACTACCTCTGCAGATGACATGATTCCATATCTAGAAAGGCTGTCTTGGCACAAAAGCTCCTTCAGCTGATAAACAACTTCAGCAAAGTTTTAGGATACAAAATCAATGTACAAAAACACTAGCATTCCTATACAGCAATGACAGCCAAGCTAAAAACCAAATCAGGAATGCAATCTCATTCACAATTGCCAATAAAAGAATAAAATACCTAGGAGTACAGCTAATGAGGGAGGTGAAAGATCTCTACAATGAGAATTATAAAATACTGCTCAAAGAAATTAGAGAAGACTCAAGCAAATGGGAAAATATCCCATGCTCATGAATAGGAAGGATCAACATCATTAAAATGACCATACCGCTCTGCCCAAAATAATTTACAGATTCAATGCTATTTCTATCAAACTACCAATGACATTCTTCACATAACTAGAAAAATATGATTTTAAAATTCACAGGAAGCCTAAAAAAGATCTCTAAGAGCCAAGGCAATCCTAAGCAAAAAGAATGAAGCTGGAGGCATCACATTATATGACTTCAAACTATACTACAGGGGTACAGTAACCAAAACAGCATGGTACTGACACAAAAACAGACACATAGATCAATGGAACAGAATCAAGAGCCCAGAATTAAGGCTGCATACCTATGACCCTTTGATCTTTGACAAAGTTGACAAAAACAAGCAATGAGGAAAAGACTCCCTATTCAGTAAATGGTGCTGGGATAACTGGTTAGCCATATGAAGAAAATTGAAGCTGGACTCCTTCCTTAAACAATATACAAAAATCAATTTAAGAGTGATTAAAAACTTAAATGTAAAACCCAAAACTGTAAAAACCCTGGAAGACAACCTAGGCAATACCATCCTGAACATAGGAACAGGCAAAGATTTAATGACAAAGACACCAAAAACAATTGCAACAAAACTAAATATTGACAAGTGGGATCTAATTAAACTTAGGAGCTTCTTCACACCAAAGAAACTATCAACAGAATAAACACAAAAGAAACTATCAACAGAGTAAACAGATAATCTACAGAATGGGAGAAAATATTTACAAAGTATGCATCTGACAAAGATCTAATATCTAGCAAAAATAAGAAACTTAACAAATTTACAAGAGAAAAGCAAACAATCCCATTAAAAAGTGGTCAAAAGACATGAGCAGACAGTTTTTAAAAGAAGACATACATGTGGCCAGTGAGTATATGGAACAAAAGCTCAATATTACTGCTTATTAGAGACATGCAAATCAAAATCACAATGAGATACCATCTCACAGCAGTCAGAAATTAAAAAATAACAGATACTGATGAGAGTGCAGAGGAAATGGGGCACTTATACATTGTTGGTGGGAGTGTAAATTAGTTCAGCTATCATGGAAAGCAGTATGGTGATTCTTCCCATAGCTAAAAACAGAACTACTGTTCAACCCTGGGTACATAGCCAGAAGAATAGAAATCATTCTATTACAAAGATGCATGCACATGAATGTTCATTGCAGCACTATTCACAATAGCAAGACATGAAATCAACCTAAATGTCCATCAGTGACAGACTGGATAAAGAAAATGTTGTACATATACACCGTGGAATACTATGTGGATAAAAAAAAGAAGATGATCATGTCTATTGTGGGAAGATTGATGGAGCTGCAGGCCACTATCCTTAGCAAACCAATGCAGGAACAAAAAAAGTCAAATACCACATGTTCTCACTTCTAAGTGAGAATTAAATGATGAGAACACGTGGACACAGTGTGGGGAAACAACACACACTGGGGTCATGGGCTTAGTACCTCGGTGATGAAATAATCTGTACAATAAACCCCATGACAGGAGTTTCTTACCTTCGTAACAAACCTTTGCACATCCCCTGAATCTAATAAAAGTTATAAAAAAGAAAAAGCTGAAGGCATCTTATTACCTGACTTTATACTACAAAGCTGCAATAACAAAATAGTAAGGTATTGGCATAAAAATAGACATATGGGCAAATGGAACAGAACGGAGAACCCAGGAATGAATCCACACAATTACAGCTAACTCATTTTTGAGAAGGAGTCCAAAAACCTACATAGTAGAAAGGGCAGTATTGTTAATACATGGTGCTGAGAAAACTGGATGTCAATATGTAGAAATATGAAGCTAAATCCCCATCTTTCACCATTCACAAAAATCAAATTAAAGTGGGTTAAAGACTTACATATAAGACCTATGGCTATGAAACTACTGGAATAAAGCATTAGGGAAGTGTTACGAAATATTAGACTGAGAAAATATTTTCTGGCTAAGACTTCAAAAAAACAGGCAACAAAAGGAAAAGTATATAAATGGGATTACATCAAGCAAAAAAGCTTCTCCACATTAAAGAAAGCAGTTAACTAAGTAAAAGGACAAGCTACAGAATGGGAGAAAATAGTTGCAAACTATGCATCTGGCAAGGGGTTAATAACCAGAAGGTATAAGGAACTCAAATAACTCAATAGTTACATATATATTCTGATTAAAAATGGGCTACAGAACTGAACAGACTGAATAGACACTTCTCCAAAGAAGACATAAAAATGGCCAATAAGTATACAAAAATGCAACACTAATAATCAGGGAAATGTAAATTGAAACCACAATGAGATATTATCTCACCCTGGTTAGAAAAAAAAAATTACCAAAAAAGACAAAAAAATAACAAATACTGGAGAGTATGTGGAGAAAGGGGATTGCTCGTACACCTTTGGTGAGAATGAAAGGTACTACTGCCTTTACAGGAAAAAGTAAGGAGATTTCTCAAACAAATAAAATAAATAGCACCACACGATCCAGCAATCCCACTGCTGGGTACATGTTCAAAAGAAAGGAAATTAGTACATCAAAGATATAACTGCACTTCCATGTGTATTGCTGCACTATTCATAATAGGCAAGATATGAAATCAAGCTAAGAGTCTATAATGGATGAATGGGCAAAGAAATTCTGGTATATATACAGAACAATTTGTTATTCAACAATAAAGAATAAATCTTTTTATTGGAGGCAGCATGAATGAAACTGGAGGTCATTATGTTAAGTGAAATTAACCAGGCACAGAAAGATAAATATCTCCTGTTTTTGCTCACATGTGGAAACTAATAATGTGGATGTCATGAGGTAGGGAGTAGAAGGATGGTTACCAGCAGCTGGGAAAGGAAAGAGGAAGAAGTATGAAGAGGAGTTGATAAATTTGTATAAAATACAATTTGATATAAGCAATGTATTCTAGCGTTAGGTAACACTGTAGGCAAATTATAGCTAACTATTTTTTTTGTATATTTCAAAATAGAAGAATTGTAATGTTCCTAACACAAAGGAAAGATAAATTACACTGACTTGATCATTACAAATTGTGCACATGTATCAAAGTATTTCATATACTCCAAAATATGTACAACTATGCTTTCTCAGTAAAAGTTACAGTAAATAAATAAAGAAATATATAAATAAGGAAATGTTGTATACCTTCAGATAGAACACATCTGTGTGTCCACATGTTTTCAGTTTTCAAATGGTGAGAGATACCTGTCTTTTGCTAATTCAGTTAGGGTCTTATTTTACTTTGTATGGGGTCATGGAAAATATACATGTAACTATTACATATCACATACACAAGTGGTGAGATATGGTTGCAGAATAACTTTATAATTTTTGTCTCCCATTATTTCTTTACATCTGGTCATGAGTTTAATTTTTCCAGTGCCCTGGATGAAATTTTGGAGAGCTTCATGATTGTTCTGATCACTCATTTAAAAAAAAGAAAACATCTTGCCAATATTTAGGACTACATAATATTCAGTACTCAGAATTTAATTTGCAGTCAAGACTTCTCCACTCTAACTCAGAACTTTGACTTCCTTTTTCTCATTTTGGTAACCTCAGTCCAGTATTTGATCCCGTGGTAGGCAGAATCATCGACCCCCAAAGACGTCCATGTCTTACTGTTCAGAACCTGTGATAATGTAAGTTACATAGAGAAGGAGGATTAAAGTTGTTAATTCTATGACCTTAAAATAAAGAGATTATCCTGAATTACTTGTGTGGAAACAAGGTAGTCACACGGGCTCTTACAAGTGGAAGATAGAAGGAGAAGAGGAAGAACCAGAGAGATAACCTGAGCGTTGGTGGTATAGTAGTGATCATAGCACCTTCTAGAGAGAATTCAGGAAAGACTTGACCTGGCATTGTTGGCTTTCATGATGGAAAATATGGCCAACCCAAGGAGTGTGAGTGCCTTCTACTACCTAGAAAAGACAAAGAACCAGATCATCTGTTAAAATCTCCCAAAGGAATTCAGCCCTGCCAATGCTCATTTGAATCCAGTGAGACCCATTTCAGGCTTCTGACCTCCAGAAGCACTCACAGTAGAGCTCTACCTCCAAAATGATTCTTTGAAAGTAATCTCTCCTTTTTCTATATATGTATATATGGTATGGTATATATATGGTGTGTGTGCATATATATGGTGTATATATACGGTAAAAGGATATATACACACACACATATATAGGCATATATATATATATATGGCAAACTAATGGACAGTGACAGCAGAAGGATCAACAGTTGCCTAGGGATGCGAGGGAAGAGCATAAGGAAGGAGAGATGTAGTATAAAATGGCAAAAGGAAATTTGTAGAATTAATGAATACATTAAATACTTTAATTATAAAAGTGGTCTTACAAACATAGATACACTTTAAATCTGATCAAATGTTATGCTTTAACTATGCGTTTTTATTGTATGTTAATCACACTTAGGCAACTAACTGTGTGCTGCTAATTTGTTACAGCAGGAACAGGAAATTAATAAAGGCTCCTGGGTTAAACGAGGGAAACAAAACAAAGAAGGGGGACATGCACGTTTCCATGTGGCTGACACTTCAGTGGTGATCTAGAACTTGGCAAAACTCTGCATGTGGCAGATATTTAAGACTGAAGCCTGTATTAGTCCATTTTCACACTGCTAAAAAAGACATTCCAGAGACTGGACAACTTACAAAAGAAAGAGGTTTATTGGACTTACAGTTCCACATGGCTGGGGAGGCCTCACAATCATGGCAGAAGGCAAGAAGGAGCAAATCACATGTTATGTGGATGGCAGCACGCAAAAAAGAGAGCTTGTGCAGAGAAACTCCCATTTTTTTAATTAATTAATTAATTAATTTTGAGACGGAGTCTCGCTCTGTCTCCCAGGCTGGAGTGCAGTGGCTCAATCTCGGCTCACTGCAAGCTCTGCCTCCTGGGTTTACACCATTCTCCTGCCTCAGCCTCCCATGTAGCTGGGACTACAGGCGCCCACCACTGCACCTGGCTAATTTTTTGTATTTTTAGTAGAGACGGGGTTTCACCATGTTAGCCAGGATGGTCTCAATCTCCTGACCTCGTGATCTGCCCGTCTCAGCCTCCCAAGGTAGAAACTCCCATTTTTAAAACTATCAGATGTTGTGAGACCCATTGACTATTACGAGAAAAGCAGGGGAAAGTCCCGCCCCTACGATTCAATCATCTCCCACTGGTCCCTCCCACAACACATGGGAATTATGGGAGTACAATACAGTTCAAGATGAGATTTGGGTGGGGACACAG
Source organism: Chlorocebus sabaeus (assembly GCF_047675955.1). Classification (NCBI taxonomy): domain Eukaryota; kingdom Metazoa; phylum Chordata; class Mammalia; order Primates; family Cercopithecidae; genus Chlorocebus; species Chlorocebus sabaeus. The sequence continues at coordinate 141,024,866 of NC_132911.1, read as the reverse complement.
AGCCAAACCATATGAAACCCCAGGGGCAGAATCCCTCAGATGCGTCTCTCTATTTTTCTTGGCATGAGAAAGCATCCCTCTTTAGGCTGGCTGTTATTGACTCTCTCATAGTCCCTAGGCGTGCAAGACTCTACTCTAGCTTCCCTGCTCAGGTGCCTCTTCCTTCTAAGGGAGCCTCTTGTAAAGAATTTCTTTAGATTATGCTGTCTGTATCTGGCCCATGGGGGAATACTTGTGAAACATTTTAGCTTTGAATGTTTGGTACCATGCTTTCTTCCTAAACCCAGCCCTTTCTTCATCTGCTCTATTCAGCCTCTTACCTGTTGGCTCTCACCAGAGTGACTCAAACACCAGAAGTCCATGACCCCCTGCCTACAGAAGGCATGCAGTAAAATCCTTGTCTCCTTAACTTGACTTGGGAGAAAAGTAGTACCTCTCTCTCTATGGTGGGTGGTCAGCACTTATAGTAGAGCTCTGCCCTAAAAATGATTCTTTAAAACTCATCTCTCCGTTTACCAAATACAAAATAAAAAAGAAAAAGAAAATACAAATTAATTTATAGTGAAAGAGAAAGATCAACAGTTGCCTAGGGATGGGAGGAAAGGGCTTAAGGAACGAGGGATGTATTATAAAATAGCAGATGGAAATTCTTAGAGTTAATGAATATATTAAAAATATTAATTATGAAAGTGGTCTTACAGGCATGGATACATTTTAAATTTGATCAAATGGCATGCTTTAAATATGCATTGCTTATTGTATGTCAATCATATCCTGATCAAGCTATTTAAGAATTGAAATAAAACACAATTTAAAAAATCTGTCATATTCAATCCTCAACACTTTGACACTCTTTCTATGGGAAAAGCATTTATGCATCTAACTACTTCTCAAAAATTTAGCTTGAAAAACAAAGTTGCATTTGTCTAGTATTTCATTTTGGTATTTGTGTTAGACAAAACTTTGATTTTAACATCATGTGATAAAGCAAGGTTAGGGTTTCTGCCCATTAGTCAGTTAATTAAAGAAAGTAAAATTAAACAGAAAGAAAAAAATTCTCTCACCTGGACAATTTAGATAATTGGTATGTTTTCCATTAGTTTTTTTGTATAATTGCTTCATTGCTGCAGTCTTCCTTGATAACATATTTGTGATGACTGAAAACATAACATTTTTGGCTGCATTCCCCAGCTGGGATGGTTGCTTTTTTTCTGTTTTTCTATAAAACTTTATGTAATGTTCATTTTAATGGAAGTCTAAATAAAAGATTTGAAAGATTGAATTATAAATAAACATTTTAAAAAACACTAGAAGTTAAAAAAAAAAGTGATGAAGTCCGGATTACTATGGAAAGCTAGAACAAGTCTTCTTAAAATGTTTATGTGTATAAAAAAGACACACCGATCTTGTTAAACTGAAGATTTCTGTGCCTTGTCGCCTGCAAGCATATGCTTTGTCAGTGTAGTGTCAGACCAAGGAATCTTCATTTTCACTGAGAACTTTGATAAATTGATACACAATGTCCCTGGGCACTCCAGTAGGAAATACTGATTTTACTAGGGTCAGTATTAGTATTAGAGTAGCCTTTTATATCAAATTTCTGATCATCTACTTGGTGTCACACATGTTGATAAGTATTTTATGTATGTCATGTAAAAACAAATTCACAAGAAGATGACCATGGTAAACACTCTCACCACTTAACTGCTGAAGAAATCAAAGCCCAGAGAGGTTAAGGGAAATTGATGAGGACACACAGATTCAAGGGATCAACTTGGAATTGGACCCATGTTTGTAGACCCAAAGCACATATTTAATCAGTGAAGAAAACTTGCAAGAAATATTTTTTCTTTAAAAAAGGCTAATACTTCCATTTCCAAAGTGGGTGGGACTTAAATTCATATTTCATTGGGATATTAAAAGGGGTATTTTTTAGAAGAAAAAGGAGAGAAAGGCAAATAGTCATTTAGACAGACAAGTTAAACTGTGTGGCTTGTTCTTCTCCACCCCAATATAACAGAAAAATTTTAAAAAATACAACAAGAACGGTATAGCTTGTCATTTTACTTGGTGTTTTCATGCATTTCACTTTCAAATTCCACCTAATTCCTAAGTAGGTATGTTTATTTTACTGAAAAAATTGGTGTTCTCTTCATTCTACCGAAGCCAGTGTGCAACATGCAACATGGGCCAAACTGCATCAAGTCTCAAAAAGGATAATTACCTTTGACATGAGACAAGCATTTCCAAAGAAACACTTTCTAACAATGATGCATTATAAAATTATCTCCCACTTAAACTCCCACCTTTAAAATACATTAACTACTCAACCAAAATAATGAAAAGTTAGGATTAATATTTTTAGGACAGACAGGAAAAATCGTGCCATCTTAGAACTTATTCCCTGTACTCTCCTTGATGAGCATGTGCCACTGGATCCACTAGCACTGACAGAACCAGATTTTCTTTCTTTTGTTTTTTTTTTCATTATACTTTAAGTTCTAGGGTACATGTGCACAATATGCAGGTTTGTTACATATGTATACATGTGCCTTGTTGGTGTGCTGCACCCATTAACTCATCATTTACATTAAGCATGTCTCCTAATGCTATCCCTCCCCACTCCTCCCCACAATAGGACCTGGTGTGTGATGATCCCCTTCCTGTGTCCAAGTGATCTCAGTGTTCGATTCCCACCTATGAGTGAGAACATGCAGTATTTGGTTTTCTGTTCTTGTGATAGTTTGCTGAGAATGATGGTTTCCAGCTGCATCCATGTCCCTACAAAGGACACGAACTCATCCTTTTTTATGGCTATATAGTATTCCATGGTGCATATGCGCCACATTTTCTTAATGCAGTCTGTCACTGATGGACATTTGGGTTGATTCCAAGTCTTTGCTATTGTGAATAGTGCCGCAATAAACATACGTGTGCATGTGTCTATATAGCAGCATGACTTATAATCCTTTGGGTATATCCCCAGTAATGGGATGGCTGGGTCAAATGGTATTTCTAGTTCTAGATCCTTGAGGAATCGCCATACTGTTTTCCATAATGGTTGAACTAGTTTACAGTCCCACCAACAGTGTAAAAGTGTTCCTATTTCTCCACATCCTCTCTAGCACCTGTTGTTTCCTGATTTTTTAATGATTGCCATTCTAACTGGTGTGAGATGGTATCTCATTGTGGTTTTGATTTGCATTTCTCTGATGGCGAGTGATGATGAGCATTTTTTCATGTGTCTGTTGGCTGTATGAATGTCTTCTTTTGAGAAGTGTCTGTTCATATCCTTTGCCCACTTTTTGATAGGGTTGTTTGTTTTTTTCTTGTAAATTTAATTGAGTTCTTTGTAGGCTCTGGATATTAGCCCTTTGTCAGATGAGTAGATTGCAAAAATTTTCTCCCATTCTGTACGTTGCCTGTTCACTCTGATGGTAGTTTGTTTTGCTATGCAGAAGCTCTTTAGTTTAATTAGATCCCATTTGTCAATTTTGGCTTTTGTTGCCATTGCTTTTGGTGTTTTAGACATGAAGTCCTTGCCCATGCCTATGTCCTGAATGGTATTACTTAGGTTTTCTTCTAGGATTTTTGTGGTTTTAGGTCTAATATTTAAGTCTCTAATCCATCTTGAATTAATTTTCATATAAGGAGTAAGGAAATGATCCAGTTTCAGCTTTTTATTTATGGCTAGCCAATTCTCCCAGCATCATTTATTAAATAGGGAATCTTTTCCCCGTTTCTTGTTTTTGTCAGCTTTGTCAAAGATCAGATGGCTGTAGATGTGTGGTATTATTTCTGAGGACTGTGTTCTGTTCCATTGGTCTATATCTCTGTTTTGGTACCAGTACCACACTGTTTTGGTTACTGTAGCCTTGTAGTATAGTTTGAAGTCAGGTAGCATGATGCCTCCGGTTTTGTTCTTTTGGCTTAGGATTGTCTTGGCAATGCAGGGTCTTTTTTGGTTCCATATGAACTTTAAAGCAGTTTTTTCCAATTCTGTGAAGAAAGTCATTGGTAGCTTAATGGGGCATTGAATCTATAAATTACCTTGGGCTTTATGGCCATTTTCATGATATTGATTCTTCCTATCCATGAGCATGGTATGTTCTTCCATTTGTTTGTGTCCTCTTTTATTTCACTGAGCAGTGGTTTGTAGTTCTCCTTGAAGAGGTCCTTTACATCCCTTGTAAGTTGGATTCCTAGGTATTTTATTCTCTGTGAAGTTATTGTGAATGGGAGTTCATTCATGATTTGGCTCTCTGTTTGTCTGTTACTGGTGTATAAGAATGCTTGTGATTTTTGCACATTAATTTTGTATCCTGAAACTTTGCTGAAGTTGCTGATCAGCTTAAGGAGATTTTGGGCTGAGACAATGGGGTTTTCTAAATAGACAATCATGTCATCTGCAAACAGGGACAATTTGACTTCTTCTTTTCCTAACTGAATACCCTTTATTTCTTTCTCTTGCCTGATTGTCCTAGCCAGAACTTCCAACATTACATTGAATAGGAGTGGTGAGAGAGGGCATCCCTGTCTTGTGGCAGTTTGTAAAGGAAATGCTTTTTTTTTTTTTTTTGCCTATTCAGTGTGATATTGGCTGTGGGTTTGTCATAAATAGCTCTTATTATTTTGAGATACGTTCCGTCAATACCAAATTTACTGAGAGTTTTTAGCGTGGAGGGCTGTTGAATTTTGTCAAAGGCCTTTTCTGCATCTATTAAGATTATCACGTGGTTTTTGTCTTTGGTTCTGTTTATATGCTGGATTACGTTTATTTATTTGCATATGTTGCACCAGCCTTCCATCCCAGGGATGAAGTCCACTTGATCATGGTGGATAACCTTTTTGATGTGCTGCTGGATTTGGTTTGCCAGTATTTTATTGAGGATTTTTGCATCGATGTTCATCAGGGATATTGGTCTAAAATTCTCTTTTTTTGTTGTATCTCTGTCAGGCTTTGGTATCAGGATGATGTTGGCCTCATAAAATGAGTTAGGGAAGATTCCCTCTTTTTCTATTGATTGGAATAGTTTCAGAAGGAACGGTACCAACTCCTCCTTGTACCTCTGGTAGAAGTCGGCTGTTAATCCATCTGGTCCTGGACTTTTTTTGGTTGGTAGGCTATTAATTATTGCCTCAATTTCAGAGCCTGCTATTGGTCTATTCAGGGATTCAACTTCTTCCTGGTTTAGTCTTGGGAGAGTGTAAGTGTCCAGGAAATTATCCATTTCTTCTAGTTTTTCTAGTTTATTTGCATAGAGGTGTTTATAGTATTCTCTGATGGTAGTTTGTATTTCTGTGGGGTCGGCGGTGATATCTTCTTTATCATGTTTTATTGCGTCTATTTGATTCTCTCTTTTCTTCTTTATTAGTCTTGCTAGCGGTCTACCAATTTTGTTGATCTTTTCAAAAAACCAGCTTCTGGACCAGATTTTCATAGCCATCTTCATGCTTGGGTTCTTTGCTGATTGATAACTATCAATTGTCAATGAAAACATGTGGATTAGACATATCATCTAGAAAATACATGAAGTATTCCAAAACAAAAAGAAAACACATTTCGTTGAATGGTTTTGTTCATTAAATGAGAAAATGCAAGCGGAAGAGCTGTAGCATTGCTTAATAGGATTGCACAGGTGTCTTTGGACCCTGAAACAAAAAAAAAGTGTATTAGTGTAGTAGTCAGGATGCCCCATAGAAACAGAACCAATAGGATATGTAGATATACAGAAAAAGATAGAAAGATGGAGACAGATATTTAGGAAGAGATTATTATAGAGTGTCTGTTCATTGAATTATGTAGGTTAAAAAGACTCAAGATCTACCTTCTGCAAGGAGGAGAGGCAGGAAAGCTAGCAGTGGGGGTTCAAAGGCCTAAGGGGCCAAGAGCCAATAGTGTAGATTCCAGTCCAAGCATGAAAACCTGAGAATCGGGAGTATTGAGGGCAAGAGAAGTTTGATATTACAGTCCAAACAGTCCAGGCAAAGTTAATTCACTTTCTTCCACATTTTTGTTCTATTCAGGCTCTCAACAAATTGGATGGGAGGGTCAGACCACTAATTCACATGTTTATCTTTTTCAGCAACACCCTCACAGACACATCCAGAAGCAATGTTTAGCCACATATCTGAGCATTCATGGCTCAATTAACACATAAAATTAACCATAACAACAGACACTAGAATAGTTGAGATTGGGATTCTATTAGATGATATAAGTCCAGAAAATACAGGTATTCTTCATTTGTCTTTTCCCAACCACCTCTCTTTCTGTAACAATGGACAATATAAAAATATTCAACAGTATTAGTGACAGGAACTTTGACGTTAGTATTTGATATCCCTGAGTAGACTTCTCTGCAAAACTGTGCTAAAGAATATGCCTTAGGTTCAATACACAAATGAACATGGTATATCCCCTTAAGTGTCTGCCTGACTACCAGCCAGAGTCTGCTTTGAAATTCTAAGAATTTGCTAGTGCCAAATTCCAGAATGACTACATATATCCCTTTGATTGAGCTGTTCTAGTTCACAGACACTGTTCTAGCTTAATTTTACACAGATTACCTTTTCATTCTGAAAACTAACACGGTTTGGATGAAAGACTATGCAGTTACCATTCCAGGTACCCATGTGAAAAAGAAAGAAAATGAAAGAAACTAGTCTTGTTCTGATATCTCCATTAACTTGGAATCAGGAGGTTAAATTGGAAGGACTGATATGAGAATAAGACATGTTGACACATGTTTATACAACATACTTGGAACCAGGTCCCAGTCAGCATCCTAGTATCAGATGAATTAATGTAGTATTCTTTCCTTTTGAGTGCTGGTAAAGAAGATTCTTCTGCCAATTCTCAGTTATTACCAACACATCTCAGAATTCCTGCAGAGTGCCTGACATGTGCTTCAGAGGTGTGTCCCAGAACTGTCCAAACCACTGTCATCTTCTACCATCATTATGAAATCCTGGAACCTAGTGCTGCAATTAGAGGTTGATGTTTCTTATGTGCCTGGAAGTTTTAGAGAAAGAGCAGTTTGTATTTTCATGTCTAATGTGAGCCACTTTCCCGAGGATCCATAATTTGAGTCCACAGTGATAAACTGCCAGAAGTTTGAGTTAGATGATTTCCATTTTTAATAACCAACTCAGGATGAGTTCTTTCTCAGGTGGATTTTCTGTCTGTGATCAAAATTTGCCCCTGGTGGTTGTGCTCCATATATTATTACAAACATTCCTGAACATGTTGGATTCGTGGTTAAATAACTTGAAGGTGAGTTGTGATCACTCTCTCTCTCCTCTTTTTGCCATAATTTTTCCCACTGGAGCTTATATTATAAGAGTTAGAAATACTTAGGAGATTCCTCTAAAATGGTCTAGTGTGCGCTCTCTCAATTACCCAAAATTAGAATGTAGACAGTGTCCTACCCATATCTAGATAATAAGCTGCCATAAGTGTGAAGAAAATATTTGGTTCCTGTTCACACATCAAAAATCTATGTCAGTGTCTGAGCCCCTTGGCCTCCTTCAGTGCCTCTACCAACCAGCTCTGAGGAGGTTGGGACTTCGATGATCCTTCTCTTTACTACAAGGAGTTTTTGTTAAAGAAACAAGAAGGAGGGACAGAAGGAAGGAGCTTTTTCTGTGACCTTAGTCAAGACACATTCAACCTAAGGTTGTTAGTTTCTTTTATATTAACTAAAAGAGGGAGGAAAATTTCAATAAAGTCTTCTTAATGTCCTTCCTAGGATACAATTTTGTATTTGTATTTTATTTTATCTGCAATGTTGACTTCTAACAGCAACTGCAACCTGCAGCTACCTATCGTCTGAGTATCATGGAGACAATGCCAATTGTAGATCCTAGAAACTCAGGGACAGATTCATTCTACAAACAACAGAGTTAATGCCGGGGCTGCCCTTTTACACTGTTCAGTGGTGGTGCTGCCACAGAGTTTTCTAACTTGAGCTCCCTAGCTCTGGAAAAAGATAAACAATCTGTGGATGCTTTTCTTAATACCCCTTTTTGTCCTCACACAGGTGTGAGCAACAGAGAGTGTCTGAGCAGGTTCAAGCATTGGCTTCGAATAGTGGTCATGATTGTGTCTTTACCACATTCAGGAGAACTTTAGCTTCTGTGAATATGCTTCTGAAGAGCCCTGATCTTTCAACTAATTGAGTTATTTACATATATGCTCCAGAATGGCCAAAACTATCTATGAAATCACTACACATTTTTTTTTTTTTTTAACACATCTAAAGAGCCAGACATTCTGGTTGGTGTTAAGGATCAACTAGTGATCAAAGCACACTCATGCTCTGCTTGTACAGTTAATGGTGGCATGATTAAGGCAACCTCATGGAGAAGCAAGGGCAGCCTGTTGAACTGAGAGACTAGGAGACAGGAGGTGAAGGCCTCCATAGCCCCAGTGTTACATTCTGGATGGGTCAGGCATTTTTTTTTTTTTTTTTTCTAGAGCCATCCCAGCACTAGGTACAGCTGGAGACTCACTGTAGAGGGCTCACTGTGCTAGGTTACTTGGATTAAAATATTTATACACCTTCAATGCTCCTCTTGCTGTTTATATTATGAGACAGCAATGCAGAGTTGGTCTAGGTAGTAGCCAATTTCTAGAAGAAACTTCAAAATAGATTTTTAAATTTAGATTTTTCTTCAAAAATCTACAATGTAGAATATTTTCAATTTAAGTGGGAGGAACAGTATATCTGAATTAGCACTAGGTATTTTATGTTTAATCTCGCCAATTTGGTAAGCCATAAAAACAATCATTATTTTTTAAAAAATCGAGTTATTTGCTTTTACTAGTTAAAGACTTGTTAATATTTTTATCATACATTTCTGTTCCATGAAATTTTAAGTGTGTGTGTAGTATGTCTGTATGTGTGAGTGCTTCTTCTCTGCTCATTTTATTAGGGAATTGCTTTTCTGATTTATTAATGTCATTTAAATATATTAACTCTATATCTTTCCTATGTGTTTGAAATACATTTTTTCTAATTTGCTGTTGGTTTTAAATATTTTATATTTTATAATGTATGACAATTTTACAGTTTTATTTCATCAAATCTAGGTATACTTTTCTTTATGATTTTTCCCTATGGTATTATTCTTAGAGAGGCATTCTCCATCCTTTGGTTAAAGTTATTTATTTTCTTCACAGTGCTTTTAAAATTGTATTAGTAATATTTTAAATTTGAAATTACATTGGTAGATACTTGAATTAAGTACCAGAGGTTTTTTTTCTTTTTTCAAATAATTTAACAGTCTTCTTAGGATTATTTGTTAATAAATCCACCCCGTTTCTGAGATTTGAAAATGTTACCTCCTCTCTTTCAGAAAAAAAAGTCTTCAAATTTAATAAAGAAATACAAACTCTCTCTCTGAACTGTTTCTGAACTTCTAATTTTGTCCCATTGTTATATCTCAATTCTGAAACAAGTCCCAAACCTTTTTGTACACTCTTTTTTTTTTTTTTTTTTTTGAGACGGAGTCTCAATCTGTCGCCCAGGCTGGAGTACAGTGGCCGGATCTCAGCTCACTGCAAGCTCCGCCTCCCGGGTTTACGCCATTCTCCTGCCTCAGCCTCCCGAGTAGCTGGGACTACAGGCACCCGCCACCTCGCCCGGCTAGTTTTTTTGTATTTTTTAGTAGAGACGGGGTTTCACCGTGTTAGCCAGGATGGTCTCGATCTCCTGACCTCGTGATCCACCCGTCTCGGCCTCCCAAAGTGCTGGGATTACAGGCTTGAGCCACCGCGCCCAGCCTTTGTACACTCTTATACTTTTATTATTTATGGGTGTCCTTAATGTGGTCTCACTGTTTTTTGCTTATTTTTGTGAGTAGTGTGACTTTGACAGGTGACTTTGGAAAAGTGAGGAAGCCAGGCAGCCTATGCCTCTTTAGAAGGGCTTGATGTCTGCTTCTGAAGTTAGTGGCAGCGGAAGTGGAGAAGGATTGAAAGGTATCTTTAAGTTAGAAATTATAGAAAGTGAAAACTGGTAGATGTGAGGACAGTGAGGAAACTAAGATCACGGTAGCCTAAGGTGTTATGTTAATACTTGAGTTGAATCGGGGGCTGGTTATGACATTGATCATGTTAAAGAAAAAGATGCCAGGAATGAGCTGGGGCAGAGTGAATTGGGCAGCCTTCCATCTTGACAGCACACCAAAATGTATAAATTAGCAAAAGCCCATCTTTCCCTAATGCCACTAAGCTGTCAGTTTCTGGAATTATCATCATTATTAAATCCATAATGGTTTTAATGAAGGTGTCATCCAAACTGACACTTTGAAAATAAAGTGAGATGATGACTAAATTGGAGGCTCGGAATGACCTTAGAAAACGGCTTCAGGAAACTTGAGAATGTCCCAATTACTTAAAGAACTCTGAGTCAGCTACATGGCTCATTCCATTCATTTGCTTTGCATTGGAGAGATTTATTTGGATTGACACCGGTTCATGCCTCCCAGAACGTTCCACCTAAACCATCACTCTGCTTTCTCGAGAAGCAAATACAGCAAAGAGTCCATAAATCCAGCTACAATGCTTTCAACAAATTAGACAAACAACATGTCCTGGCTCAACCTTATTATGTGATTTATCTGATTGAAAAAGAGTTCAAACTAATTGTTCTCTACAGTTCATCGACAGTGAACACGATGAGTGCTACGCCTGGCAAAATTTCAGCCACTCTCTGATTTTCCTGTTATTGCCAATGTTTGTAGAGAATAAACATTTATCACAACAGTAACATTTTTGGCTCATATATGCAAAAGTGCTACCAGATTTCTAACCTACTTATTATGCAAAAATAGATTTCTTTTTTTGTTTGTTTGTTTAGTTTTGTTTTTTGAGACCGAGTTTTGCTCATGTTGCCCAGGCTGGAGTGCAGTGGCGCCCGATCTCAGCTCACCACAACCTCCGCATCCCAGGTTCAAGTGATTCTCCTGCCTCTGCCTTCCTGAGTAGCTGGGATTACAGGCATGCACTACCACGCCCTGTTAATTTTGTGTTTTTAGTAAAGACGGGCTTTTACCACGTTGGTCCAGCTTGTCTTGAACTCCTGACCTCATGATCCACCCGCCTTGGCCTCCCAAAGTGCTGGGATTACAGACGTGAGCCACTGCGTCCCGTCAAAATCCTCAACTTATAATCACATCTACAAATCCCTCTTACCAGGCAAGGTAATGTATTCACAGTTTCTGGAGATTTAAACACCATTGTGGCCATTATTTAGCCTTCCACAGAGCATTTTAGTCAGTGAGAAAAACAAAAACCTATTCAAAGACATAAATAAAGACTGTACGTTGTAAAATGGTAAACAGGAAATCCTGCCTCTGCTATTAATCCCTTTTCAGTTTTCAGGAGATCATAGAGAGCCTGATAGAATTTAATTCCAGGCCAATTTGAATTTCAGAGTAATATGTCATTTTACAGAAACTATGGTGCATGAGGCTCCAAAATATTTAGGTTATGAGAACTTCCCTTTAGATCTGAAGAAGTCACAGCATGTAATAAGAGATCCCCTAGTTACTATTTTACAACATATTCTAGGTTCAGTACCTCCCCGCCCCCCGCTGGGCAGTATACCACACAACATTCCATCAGGAACATGGGAGCAATGTGCCCGATCCTACATTATTTGCTTATCCTAGAGTTATTATTCATGTTATTGTTCCTGTCTTCATTTCAATAAATCATAAAAATTTTCCATTTTATCCATAAACACTGCTATAATTTGGCATTTATATTCATATCTTAAATCCAGTTTCAATAAACACTTTACAGATACACACAAATTCATAGATTTAAATATAGATTTTTAAATCATGTAGATTTAAATAAATTCGAGAACACCTGGCCGGGTGCGATGGCTCACGCCTGTAATCCTAGCACTTTGGGAGGCCGAGGAGGGTGGATCACCTAAGGTCAGGAGTTCGAAACCAGCGTGGCCATCATGATGAAACCCCATCTTTACTAGACATACAAAAAAATTTAACCGGGCATGGTGGCGGGTGCCTGTAATCCCTGCTACTTGCGGAGCTGAGGCAGGAGAGTCGCTTGAACCCGGGAGGTGGAGGTTGCAGTGAGCCGAGATTGCATCATTGCACTCCAGCCTGGGCAATAAGAGTGAAACTCTGTGTTAAAAAAAAAAAAAAAAAAAAAAAAAAAGGCAAGGCACAGTGGCTCACGCCTGTAATCCCAGCACTCTGGGAGGCCAAGGCGGGTGGATCATGAGGTCGGGAGTTTGAGACCAGCCTGGCCAACATGGTGAAACCCCATCTCTGCTAAAGATACAAAAAATTTAGCTGGGCATGGTGATGCGTGCTTGTAATCCCAGCTACTCAGGAGGCTGAGGCAGGAGAATCCCTTGAACCCAGGGGCGGAGGTTGCAATGAGCAGAGATGGTGCCACTGCACTCCAGCCTGGGCAACAGGGCGAGGCTCCATCGGAAAAGAAAAAAAAGAATAGCTAAAGCATCCTACAACAAAGAAAGCACAAAAATAGTCATTGCACGAAAAAAATAAAATAATGTATTATTAATAATACTTAGACTCCACCACTTAAGTGAGGTACCCAGAATGCATTCAAACTTACCAATGATTCATGATATATGTGTGTAGGGGCATTAGTTGAGATTAGCTTCTTTGTACCATATAATGCTGAAAAGCTAGGCTAAAGACAATCTGCGTGTTGTCTTAGTCATTAGCCTAATGTGTTTTGAAATTCTTCATGAACAGTGGGAAGTCACTAAAAACAATTCAAACTGGCAGGACTATGGGTTCTACATTGTGAACGGCACATATTTTTGTGGCAGGTGAAATAAAGAAGGAACTCTGGAGAAGGCCAGTTTGGCTGCTGCTGAGGGGCTGAATTAGGGCAATAGTAATAAAAATGTAGAGTGAACCAGAGAGAATCAGAAGCTAAAATCAGTAAGGTGTGTGACGGATTTGACGTGGAGGGTAAGGGAGACCACCGGGAGGCAGTGTTGGACAGCAAGATGAGCACAGGCTGAGCCTTCAGACATGGCGCAGGGAGACTGGCTTCACCAACTGCTGGCTGTGTGACTGAGTCCTTTACTTGACCTCTCTCAGTCTCAATTTCAGTCCTCTGAAATTCCTACCTAAAAGAGTTGCCTGCCTGGATGAATGCTTCATGCATGGTGTGCACTAGTTTTGCATCTTTATATTCACTTAATTTTCTTGATTCCCATGGCAACCCAGTACACTTATATTATTACCTCATCTTTTTATTTTGAAAACAAAGCAATGTTTTTTTGCTTCTTGCTTCATATTCCTTCTGCATAACATGAATAGTTCTCTCAATCATACAATACTTCATATAATAATTTCCAATAAATAATTATTTTGATTTTGATTTTTAAGATAGGGTATTGCTCTGTCACTCAGGCTGGAGTGCAATGGTGCAATCACAGCTCACTGCAGCCTCAACCTGTCAGACCCAAGTCATTCTCCTGCCTATGTCTCCCTAGTAGCTGGGACCACAGGCATGTGCTATCACACCTGGCTAATCAAAAAAAAAAAAAAAAAAAAAAAAAAAAAAAAAAGGCCGGGTGCTGTGGCTCAAGCCTGTAATCCCAGCACTTTGGGACACCGAGACGGGCGGATCACGAGGTCGGGAGATAGAGACCATCCTGGCTAACCCGGTGAAACCCCGTCTCTACTAAAAAATACAAAAAACTAGCCGGGCGAGGTGGCGGGCGCCTGTGGTCCCAGCTACTTGGGGACTGAGGCAGGAGAATGGCGTGAACCTGGCAGGCGGAGCTTGCAGTGAGCTGAGATCCGGCCACTGCACTCCAGCCTGGGCGACAGAGCCAGACTCCGTCTCAAAAAAAAAAAAAAAAATTGTAGAGATGAGATCTTCCAGTGCTTTCCAGGCTGGTGTCAAACTCCTGGGCTCAAGCAATCTTCCCATCTCAGCCTCTCCATGTGCGTGGTTACAGGTGTGAGACAGTGTGCCCAGCCCCAAGAGCCAATTATTATGCATGGAATTAAATGGTTTAGCTGTTAATTATCAGGTATGAAGAAATGGTGGTTCTGGAAGGATTTAGCATGGGACTTAGGCAGATGCACAGTGCATTAGGGCACCATAACACAAGCCTGGAGCTAATACCATTGTGCCCTTACCCACTGGGCCATCCAGAGAGATGTGCACAGAGAATGTGAGCCAAAGCAGAGAGATGAGTTATTTTAACTGAGATGCTTCAGCTTGAATGGCCTAGATGTTTATATTTGATCTTTTAAATTAAGTGGAAAATAATCATACTATTGAACACACATACACACTCACAGGCAGGCACACATCTTTGCATAATCAAACAATATGAAGGATGCTTGTCTCAGCACTTGATGGGTGTGGAGATAACATCATTGGCCAGAGGACATCTAGTTCAGGTTATACTTCAATATGTGAATCCTCACGTAGACACCCTGACCCACATACGTCACTCAACAATGGGATATCTTCTGGAAAATGTGTTGTTAGGCAATTTTGCCATTGCACAAATATTACAGGGTGACTTACACAAATCTAGATAATTTAATCTACAACTCACCTGGGCTATTTGGTATAGCCTAGTGCTCTTGGCTATGAACATGTGCAGCACATTACAATACTGAATACTATAGGCAGTTGTCAGACTATGGTAGGTATTTGTATATATAAACATACCTGAGCATAAACAAGGTACAGTGAAAATACAGAAGAAAAGAAAATGGTAGACCTGCTAGGGCACTTAGCATGAGTGGAGCTAACAGGACTGGAAGTTGCTTTGGTGAGTCAGTGAGTGAGTGGTGAGTGAATGTGAAACCCTAGTAAATTATTGTACACTACTATAGACTTTGTAAACACTCTACGCTTAGGCTATGCTAAATTTCTATTTAAAAAGTCAATAGGCTGGAGGCTGTGGCTCACGCCTGTAATCCCAGCACTTCAGGAGGCCGAGGCGGGCAGATAATCTCAGGTCAGGAGTTTGAGACCAGTCTGATCAATATGATGAAACCCCATCTCTACTAAAAATACAAAAATTAGCCAGGCGTGGTGGCGGGCGCCTGTAATCCCATCTACTCAGGAGGCTGAGACAGAAGAATCCCTTGAACCCAGGAGATGGAGGTTGCAGTGTGCCTAGATCATACCACTTCACTCCAGCCTGGGTAACAAGAGGAAAACTCCTTCTCAATAATAATAATTCAATGATACATTAACCTTAGCTTACCAGAACTTTTTACTTTCTAAACTTTAAAACTTTTTGACTCTTGTAATATCAGCTTAAAACACAACACACTGTACACATAGACAAAAGTATTTTCTTTATTCTATAGGCTTTTTTCTATTTTTAAATTGTCTTTATTAATTTTACTTAATTTTTAAATTAAAAACTAAGACACAGACTCACATTATGCTAATACACAGGCTCAGGATCATTTATTTCATTGTCTTCTACCTTCGTGTCTTGTCCCACTGGAAGGTCTTCATGGGCAGTGGCACATAAGGAGCTGTCATCTCCTATGATAGCAATGCCTTCTGGATACCTCCTGCAGGACCTGCCTGAGGATAGTTAATAAAAAAAAATAAGTAGAAGTAGTATAATCTAAATTTAAAATAAAAATTATAGGATAGTAAATACATAAATCAGTAACATAGTTGGTTATTATCATTATCAAGTAATATAATGTAGCATCATATTAACCAGACAGTACATACTTTTATATAACTGGCATTGCAGTAGGTTTGTTTACACCAGCATCACCACCAACACATGAGTAATGTGTCCACATGAGAAGGTTACAGTGTCACTAGGAGATAAGAATGTTTCAGCTTTATTACAATCTTATGGGACCACTGTCTTATATGCAGCCCATCCGTCATTGAAACATTGTTATGTGGTACATGACCTAATCTCACCTAGGACATGTATCCTAGGGTTTGTTTCTGAGCACCTTTTGCCTAGTTTATATACCTTATCCAAGAGGCACTCTCTGTCTCCTTTCTCCAAATAGCTAATCTCTCTTCTCCTGGGTAATCTCAGTCCCTACGTCAGATCTGCGTCTCATATTGAACTTAGCACTCTGGTTTTAAAATAACTTTTTTCTCACCAATCAGTTATTGAGCTTATTGAAGAAAAAGAAATGCTTCTTTCACTTTAGTATGTTCAATACTCTTTGCTGTTCATTCACAATAGCAGCCAGATGAATATACACTTCTTAATATTTGAGACTTAGATCAGAGATGATTGCCTCCCAACAGTTCTAGAGTTAGGGAATGTTTATTTAGATCTTGTTTTCCCTTGAAGGCTGTTTTCTCTTTTCTCAACTTCTATAGGTTGGAAGGCCACTGTCATGGCCCCTGAAGCCTTCTCCATTCCCTCTGTGTAGGGTTCGTATCCGGTGTATGTCTCTACAAACTAGGTATATGCAGATAACTCCACAGCAGCTATGTTTCAAGCTCCCACTTTGTCCAGATGTTGGATGGAGGTTTCAAACCAAACATGGACCAACCAGAAATATTCTTGTTCTTTACCTTAAACTGGCTTGTTCCTAATATTTCACATCTCAGGCCCCCAAAGTTATAGTTACCCTTGATTTTTAACATTACCCGAATCCACCTGCAATTTATGAACAATTTTGATCTTCTCTATGTCAAGAATCCTTCTCAAGTATGATAAGACTTTATCTTCACTGTTCGCTGTGTGCTGCTTTTCACCAGGGTCTCTCATCTGGACCACCAAAATTGTCTGCTCATTGTCCTCTCTGCTTTTATTCCGCTTGCTTGGCATCCATTTCCCACACAGTGGCCAAAGAGGCATTTTAATAACCGAAGTCAAATTGATACCTGCCATTGCAAGCTTTCCAGTGACATCTCCAGACAGGAAGTGTAGTAACCACATTGCTTACCGTGGCTTGAAAAGATCTGTGTAGCATGGTCCTTTGCATCTTGCTAAATATACTTCCTATCATTTTCTTCCTCATTCAATACACACCACTGGCCTCTTTTTGCTTTCTTGCATACACCAGATTCTTTCTTTCTCTCTCTTTTTTTCTTTCTTTCTTTCTTTCTTTCTCTTTCTTTCTTTCTTTCTTTCTTTCTTTCTTTCTTTCTTTCTTTCTTTCTTTCTTTCTTTCTTTCTTTCTTTCTCTCTCTCTCTCTCTCTCTCTCTCTCTCTCTCTCCCTCTCTCTTTCTCTCTTTCTCTCTTTCCTTCCTTCATTCCTTCTTCCTTTCCTTTCCTTTCCTTTCCTTTCCTTTCCTTTCCTTTCCTTTCCTTTCCTTTCCTTTCCTTTCTTTTCTTTTTTTCTTTCTTGACCAAGTTTTACTCTTGTTGCCCAGGCTGGAGTGCAATGACGCTATCTCGGCACACTGCTACCTCCACCTCCCGGTTTCAAGTGATTCTCCTTCCTCAGCCTCCCAAGTAGCCAGGACTACAGGCACCTGCCACCACGCCTGGCTAATTTTATATTTTTAGTAGAGAAAGGGTTTCTCCATGTTGGTCAGGCTGGTGGCGAACTCCCGACCTCAGGTGATCCACCCGCTTCGGCCTCCCAAAGTGCTGGGATTACAGGAGTGAGTTACCGCATCCGGCCTACACCAGGTTCTTTCTTATTTTATAGTCTGTTTTGCATAATGCCCCTCCTTTTTACAACAGTATTCCCCAACAATTGAATATAGTCATATCTTTGTGATTCTTCACATTTTGCTCAAATGATAATCAATTGAGATTTCTCTTTAAAATCCACCATCTCCCTATTCAACCAATTACTTTTTAATACATAACTCTATTTTGTTTGTATTATATAGACTACTTTTTCTCTTAAATCATGTGTTTATTTATTTATGATTAATTGATTGTTATCTTCTCCTTGACACTAACATCTGGATTGTGTATTAGAGCCTGAAATAATTTGTGTTTCACAGGAGGGCTCATTAAATTATTATTTATTACATAATGAATAGATTGATCTTAACAGGACCATACAAATTCATTCAGCGACACAAGCCCATTTTACAGATGGCCAAACAGGCTTACTCCTTCTGACAAGGGTTGGGGGATTTATGCCTTGTTGTATTGCTGTTTCTTATTCCTCCCATGTCTCCATAAGCTTTTATTACTCCTCATAACACATGGCACTTAGGAAATGTAGAGATAACAGCAGTACAGCTTATTTATTCTATGCCTCAGAGTAATTTTTAGAGCTTTAAAACATTATGTGCACATTTTATAGGAAAATGAGAGATGGATAGCCGAAACTTACAGGTTTGGGTTGAGGATGGCTCCCAGGGTCCCAATATTTTGTGGCATCACCTTTATAAAAGTGATCATCAATCTTCATCTTTGTCTTCTACCCAACACTCTGTGTCTCTTGTTGCTTCTTTTCTTTTCTTTTTTTTTTCCAGTAAGAATTTCATTTTATCCTTTGAAGCCAAATGTGTACACTCCACATGCTTTTCAGAACAGAAGCAGCTGTCTTCCGATTGTTTCTCTTTGTGTCAGTATTGCATTGTTATTAAAAGTGCTCATTCATTACCTAATGCTTAAATCAGTAATTTCTTCTAGAATCTCTAAGCAAGTGTAAATATTTGGAAACACTTGTAAGTTTTTTGGCACTGTTTTTATCTACTTTCTTCATTATTCCCTGTTATACTGCTCCATACTTTTTATAAACTGAGGATGAATTTAGGTCATTTTGTGGTGTTCTCCTAAAACATATAGTTTTAATTTTCATCTAGTCATATTCAAACTCAGACTATATGGTTTTGCTTTTCTTTCTTTTTTTTTTTTTTGTTGGTGATGTCTCATGGGTATGTAGTTTTATGCTAAAAGTCAGTGAAAATGCAAATAATAAATTTTCTTGCTTCTGAAAAAATATGTTAAATTTCTTGTACCATACCTAAAATTGGAGGTGAACTGTATGTGACTGCTAAAATTGAAATAGAAAAGAAAAGAAAATGGCAGAAAAATATGGTGGTAAGCGTATGGTTTCAAAAAAATATCTGAACAAGTCAGAATGTGTTAAATCTAACCCTGATTTTTAAAAATTGTGTATTTTTCATCACCTAAGTGTTCAGGAGCACCCCATTTATTTTCCTACTATTTTTTCCTCTGTGTACATTCACTATAACTCCTACCATTGCAAATTGCCAAAGGAGATAGAATAAAAAAGAAAACATAATGCTAATTATTACTAAAATTCGAGTTCATGATTTGGAGGAAGCTGTTGAAATTTTGTTAACTTAAGCCTTAAATAATGACAGTTTTCAGTTTTTTGTTCAACTCTTGCTTACAGACTATGTACTAGGCTGTGGAGGACTCAGTGAAAAACAATACGAAGTCCCTCCTATGAAACTATGTATAGTTTATGTATGTATAGTCCCTCCTATGAAGCTATGTATAGTTTATGTATGTATAGTCCCTCCTATGAAGCTATGTATAGTATATGACACAGACAATAAACAAGCAATGTCAGCCAAGTTTGCTGAGGGCTACAAAAGGGAACATTGCAAGGGTGCTAATGAACATACAGTACAAGGCAAGATTGGTCAATGTAGGTTTCTTTAAAAAAGGGACATGAATTAAAAAAAAAAAAAAGAAAAAAGGAAGAAGTGGGATTAACTAGGAGAAGGTGGTGGAAGAAGAGAGTAGGGGAATGTGAGCAGATCTGGGCAGTAAAAACCCTGTGAGCAGATGCCCAAAGGAGAGATGATGAGTGTCAGGAAGTGAAAATAGCAGAATATGGAAATGGAAGTTGACAAGGAAAAGACTGGCGTTTTAGAGGTTAAACAGATTACCAAATATTAAAACTTTCTGCAAGTCAGTTTAAACAGTTGGCATTCCATCCATTGATGAGCAATAGGGAACCAATGTGGGTTCTTAAGCAAGAGGTGGTACAGATTTATTTACAAGAGCTCCTCAGGTTGTGGGTAGGAAATGGATCAGAGCTAGGCAGAAGCAAGGCCAGTTTTGAGTTTCTTTGCCTCTCAGGTTCTAGAACTTGCCACTTAAAGGCCCTAAAAATATGACACAAGAAGACAATGAAGTACACACCTATTCCTGACACAATGTTTTCAATATCTTTCCACCTGGAAGAATGGTGCAATGGTTAAAACACGGACTTAGACTTAGAGGCAGATGGCTTGGGAATAAATCTGACGAGGTGTCTATGGGTGAATTGCTTTATCTCTGTGTTTCAAGGCCCTTATCTATAAAATGGAGAATATAATGGTGCCCTAAATTATAAATTTCTGGGGCTGTCGAATCATGCTGTGTTTTTCACAACATAAGAGGTTAAATTCACATCATAGTCTATTGACTGAGTTGTGATAAAGATTAAATGTGCCAATACATGTAATGAGCACAGCCCACAGCATGTGATACATAGGTGTTAGCTACTATCATTACTAATGTACTGGCCCTTATTCCATATGACTTTGTATAGCTTCTGTTTACTCCTTCTTCTTTGTAAGTTAGAGATAGCCTTAGGTCCACTAATAATATTCAGAGGGCATGAGGCAAGAGTACAAATAGAGGTCCCCTGCCTTCTCTTTGACCCCTGGCACCATGTCATCTTAAGATGATCTAGTGGACATATCTGTGGACAAGCTCTTCCTCACATCCAAGCCAAGTTCCACAGCACTCCAGTTTCTGAAAGCACATACCTTTTTTGATACCCATCATGCTGAAGGGTATGTACACATACAGGTTATTCTGTAAGAAAAGACTCTTGCATACTGATCCATGTGTACCTGCAAGAGGGCATGAGGCTGTTTACACATTTCAGAGACCTGAGTCTCCAAACTGTAGTTTAGAAAGGAAGAAATGAGTTCTGGATAGGTGCTTCAATAGGTCCAATTGTCCCATGAACACCTTGTCCTCAGGGGATGGGGCAAGAAGGGATGGGGCACAGCAGAGGAGGAATGGAGCAACGTTCTCTAATGTATGGGGGCCCAGAGAAGGAGCCCCAGTCGCCTGATCTACAAGCTCCTTGAGTAGCCATGACTGAAGAATGTGTCCCTCCTAATTCTCCCTAGGCTATTAACCCCTGCCGTCCTCAAAATAGAAGACAGAGACAAACTTAAATTTTACTATCATGGTGGACAGCAAAGAAGGGACCGGGAAGGTAGGGAGAGCATTCTGTCACCGAAGTCCACACCTCCTTGCCTCAGAGAAAATCCCTTTGAGTGCTATTGTAACTCTGTTTCATGTCGTAACCAGAGACAGGAAGAGGCATCTGAAAAATACAGTAAATTACTCCATCACAATATCTTCCTTATCGGTTTTATAAAATTCTGATGGGGTATGCACAGATAACTCATCCTCCACAGAACTAGAACCCACACAGGCTTTGGAGCCAGACCAACCTAAGTTTAAATTTCAATTATACTGTTTTTTAGCTGATGAAGCTTTGAGTATATTGATTCTCCCAAGTCTCAATATTTTCATATGTGAAAAGTGGATATAATACCTGTCTCCTAATATGTGTAAGGAAAATACATAGGCTCATGGATCTCAAGCATCTAAGAACATTGTAATTAAGTAATTAAACTTTGAATTTTGCCTGCTTCACATTTTTTCTTACCAGTAAAAGATAAAATAATTTGGGTACCCAAATTATCTCACCCAGAATGCAAACTCCTTATGTTTGGCTTGGACAAATGATCCTATTGTCTGTCCATGTCAAATTGCTCAGAGTTCCTTAATATCCCTATTATTGCATTTCGTTTGTACTCTTTACTTACTCATTTTTGGATGCTCCCAAAAAGCTAATCCCACTTCACCGTTATATCTACTTCTTCCATGCTGAAAGAACCTTCTTGTTCAGGTAGCAGGTTCTTTAGAGAAGATAGACACGGCCCTGCTAGCAAATCTTAATTACTTTGAATCAGTAATAAAAGTTCCATTTTCAATTCCAGTGTTTGATTGAAAAATTGACTTATAACACAATTCTAGCCAATAGAATAAGGGGCTCCCAGGCAGGGTTCCTTGTTTCCAAAAGAGGACTCAATGCTATAATGTTTATGACCTAAGAATGTTGATGTTTCTGTAATATGAGACTGAGAACTACTGTGACATCCAGTAATTATGAGAGGGAGAGCCCAAGGTCAAAGGGCAGCATACAGGGAATAACAGAAAGGAGACTTGGAAAGAACAAGATATTTATTTTAATCTATGTAAGTAATGTTTAAACTCTGGATTTTCTGTTATGCGCAAAAGTGAACCTCTTCTTGATAAGTAATTTTGAGTTTCAGACCAATATGCCCTTACCTTTGATCATGCTGTTTTCTCCATTTGAAATATCTCTTGCTCCTTTTCTGGTTGCTAAGGCACAACTTAATTTTTTTTAATGTTTTGTTTGTTTGTGTACTGGTTTTCATTACCGTCAGTTACCTATATGAGTTCCATTTAATTAATCACTTTAATGTCTATA
This sequence comes from Chlorocebus sabaeus, assembly GCF_047675955.1. NCBI lineage: Eukaryota > Metazoa > Chordata > Mammalia > Primates > Cercopithecidae > Chlorocebus > Chlorocebus sabaeus. The sequence continues at coordinate 141,002,404 of NC_132911.1, read as the reverse complement.
TTCTTTTAAGGCACTTATACTTCCATTATGAGATGATTGGTGAAAAGCCATTTGCCATAACTAACCTGTAAGTTCTCAATATCTGAGGCCATACATTATTCATTTTTATATCCGTAGACCCTAACACTAGCTAGTGATGCAAACCCCATCAACCATTTCTCAGACAGAATTCAACCACAGCCAATTAGAAGCATATAAAACCAAAAGCGTGCCATGTCAATCTAATTCAGCTAAAAAGAGCATGGCCTCTCTTTTACTCAAAAGCAAAATCTAAATCTAAATCAAAATCACTTGCTGTGGTTTTGGAGGCAATTCCTCTGAAAATAGTATTGACTTCAGGCGTTTTACAGTCTAGTTAGGGTGCATGTTGTTGCAATGATAATAAGCAAATAATATATTTTTAGATGTTTAAAGAATAACTTCATTTTTAATTTTCAACCAATTTAATAAATATTTGAGATTCTTCAATTACTCAGGTTTTCTTCTAAGTTCCAGGGTTACCTTTAAGAAAAGATAGGGAACTGGAAATTTATCAAGCAGAAAATGTAATTCAAATGTGTTTACTGCAATGGAGGTATGTACAAGTTAATAATGAAAGCAGAGAGAGAAAAAAAAGATTAAAGACAGAGCTTTTAAACTGTAAGTAGATGGGACAAGAATAATATGCTTTTAGTAATAATTTTTTATTTTACTTTATAGTCTATTGCCCATGGGAAGTTTGCATATTTAGACAGTACTATCGTGGTCAAGGAAATAGACTGATAACAAGTCTCCCCCCGGTGTCAACATGCCCCCAAATAAAAGCAACTCATAAGAGCTTTATGAGCATTTTTCTGATACTCCAAACTCAAAAATGGATGGCACAGTCTAAAACATTAACTTCCTCCCATCCAGTACAAAATCTTCTTATGGCACTCAAGGATGTAGAAAACTTCTAATTTCAAAAGAACACACCTACGTACAGGGTACTTTTAGAAGAGATTTCAGTGTTTTCTTTGCTGCCTGTTCAACTTCCTTTTCCTCTTCCTTCTTATTTTAGGATGAGGTAACCCGGAGAATGTTCCATGTTCATACGGCTTCTGCTGTTCTGTTCTTGCTTCAACAAGAAATTCAAGAAGAAATTTGCATACTGAATCTGTAATCTTCTTCTGGGAAATATGTTATTGATCCATTTTTCTCAAAATTGTATTTTGTTGGCCTGGCGAGATGGCTCATGCCTGTAATCCCAGCACTTTGGGAGGTCAAGGTGGGCGGATCACCAGGTCAGGAGATCGAGTCCACCCTGGCTAACACAGAGAAACCCTGTCTCTACTAAAAATACAATAAATTAGCCGGGTGTGGTGGCGGGCGCCTATAGTCCCAGCTACTGGGGAGGCTGAGGCAGGAGAATGGCGTAAACCCGAACCCGGGAGGCGGAGGTTGCAGTGAGCCGAGATTGCGCCACTGCACTCCAGCCTGGGCCACAGAGCAAGACTCTGTCTCAAAATAAATAAATAAAATAAAATAAAATAAATAATAAATAAATACAAAATAAAAATGAAAAGTAATGCTTTTGTGTATACATAGATTCAAGACAGGGATGGATTGACGGCTTCACAGAGTTGTTGTATCAGCGGGAACTGAAGTAATGAGAACAGATCGTTTGGGTCCCACTGACACAACACAAACTCTGTGAATCGATACTGTTGTTATTCTTTTTGCTTTATTTTGTTTTACAGATTAAGAAAATAGTGCTTAGTGAGATTACACAGAGTTTTCAAAGTTGAAAGGCATGTAAGCGATGAAAACACAATTTGAAATTAGGCTGACTCCACAACCACAAATAAAACATAAATGTAAATACGACTAATAGGCTTCATCACACTCTAGTCAGGTAGAAACGCTTGGGGAGGAAAAGCAGTCTGTGTTTCCATCACCTTCTAAATTCTAGACACATATATTGTTACTAAACATACACTATATGTCAGGTATTGTGCTTACTATAACATTGAGTTTTTGTCTCTTCCTTTCCTTAGGAATCACTCAACAGGCAGGAGACACATAAATAGATAATTATATCCAGTGAGGAAACCAGCTCATGCTCATGATGTGTCTTGCCCAAGACCATAAAATTATCCTCTGACTTCCCCTGACCCATACCATCCTCCCGTTTTCCACCAGCTGCTTCTCAAGAACAGAAATATGATCAGTCAGGAATGATCCTCTTGTGAATGATGCACTTGCTCTCTGCTTTGTTTTGCAAACTCAAGCAAATCCCTTAACCTTCCCCATCCAGCTCGCTCATCTGTAAAGCCAAAATAATCACACTGACCCAGCCTCCCGGGGTCAAGATGCGAATTGGTTAGCTAATATTTGCAGATTGTTTTGGAAATGTTAAAGACTAAGGGTTTTTAAGACTGCACTATGGTGTAATAAAAAGACATAAAACCAGAAAGCAGAACAAACCATTCTTTGAAGCCCTTGCATAAAGGGTTGGAGCCAAAGAGATAAAAACACAATTATAATGAAGACAGTGAACTCTAAGTGACAGCAAGAAATTGCATCATCACTTTTGGAGTGAGCGAGAAGACACTTGTGGCATTAATCTGGAGAGAGAGAGAGAGAGAGAGAAAGCAGGAATGAGGCTACTGAGTCCAGTACTACATTACTCTATTAAACACCTCCCTTGTGTGTTCAGCAAATATTCTCACACTTAAAACTTAGTCCAAATCTTCATCTTTCCTGGTCTGAAAATGTTACTCAGTTCCCAACTCCTTAATGCCTCTCTTCTCCCTTCCTTCCTCTCTTTCTCTCTCTCCCTCTCTTTCTCTTTCTCTCTCTCTCTCTCTCTCTGTCTCACACAGTTCTATACATGGAAGCAGGAAAAAAAATGGTTATGTCACTTAAAATCCTTTATTTGGTTGTTTGAGAACAAAATAATGCAAAGATTTTGGCGTGGCATCGAAGGCACTTCCAACAGGCCTGGCCCGGATACTCTCCACCCACAGCCCCCACACTGCTGGGCAGCTTTGGCAAAGACACATGACAGACCACTGTGTGCCCTTCACGCACCTCCGCTGTCTCTGTCCTTTCCTGAATGCTCCCCGCATTTGTCTATCTCATTTCCACTCAGTCAAAATATTGATCTGTATAATCCCCCCCCCCCCCCGCCACGAGCTCTGTCAGGAATGCCACTACTTCCTCCACAGCCGCACTGCCATTCATCTCTTTGTCCCTAAAGTAACTGCCCTGTCAGGAATTATATTAATAATTAGCTCCGGAAGTTCGTTTCTCAGTGAAGCCATCTTCCCTCCTTGTTTTTGTTTTGTTTTGCTTGTTTACTGCCTTGCAGAGTGGCTGGCACAGCTCAGTCTTCCAATAAATGTTTGAGAGCAGAGGAAAAGAAAGAAAGAGATGAAGAAGATGGAAAGATGAGAAATTACAGTGGATGGAAGAGGGAACACAGCTCCTGACCTAAGAATTTTATGATCTAAAATGAAAAACAAAAATCAAAAAAGTAAAAACTTACTAGTAATACTGTGTATTAGTATAATATAGTATATAGCACAATAATTAGTATAATATAGTATTTTCCTGAACCTTCTGAGAGAAGTACAATTGTTAAACCCTTTTTGCATATGAGCATACTGAGGTACAACAAAGTAGCTCATCCAGGTTCACACAGCTAATAAATGACAAACTAGAATTTGAGCTCAGGCAGTCTGAGTGGCACTAGACTATGGGAATCTACTCTTGCGACATAGATGACAGCACAGTTTCAAGGCCTCCCAGAAGCTTCTTACATGCAATCATTATTAAGAAACTCTGGGTTAGAATTTATTTATGTATTTAATTGACAAATAATTATCATGTATATTTATGGGTACAAAGTGATATTGTGATCTATATATACATTGTAGAAATATTCAATCCAATGAATGAGTCAATATTTTATTCTGTAGGAAATATATCCATCTGGTCACAGGCTTCAACTCATGTCATCTAGAAAGTGGTAATTTTTTTTTTCATTTATTTCATGTGTGCTTTTATTTGCTGAAGCATTTCCAAACTTCTGATCTTAAAAGTAGGAAGGGTAAGGGACTTCTGCTCCTATGGAGATGGAATAGATGTACATTCCCCTATTCCTCTGAGTCCAACTAATGACCTTCCCATACACACACACACACACACGCACACGTGTACATGCGTGAGAGTGGTAGAGAAGGTGGTTGTGGCAGGCAGACTGCTAGCAATCTTGTGACCTTAGAAAGTTCCATGTTTGTTTTGTTTAGTTTTGTTTTGTTTTTGCCTTGAATATGCCAGAATTTAAACTGAAAAACTTGGTAACCCGGAAATCGCAACAAACACAAACAGACAAATACAAAAATAATAACTACAATAACAATAATAACAAAAAAACTGATCTGTCCAGCCAAAGATCAGGAAAGGAGCAACTTGGTAAAACAGAAAATGTGAAGACAATGACTGTTCTTCTTCCATCAAGCACCACAGAAAAACCTGTGGTCTCCCATAAACCCAGATTAGCAAAGGCCTAGTGAAGAGCTTCACCTTCCACTCTTTGGAGACCGTTAAGAAGGCATCCAACAACCCTGCAAAGAAGGTTTCAGAAAAGGACTCACAGGGAGCTGAGACTGTAAGGAAGCCCCTTTCTTCCAGGTGTTAGTAGAGCCCACTCAGGGAACTGACATTCCCCCTTACCCCCTGTGATAATGAGGGGCCACCCCCTCACCAGGAGTCAGTGAAGGCTCCAGTTGGAACCTGGACTTTTGTGACCATCTGGCAGTAACAAGGTGACACCAAAAGCCTGACTGAAATAGTGTGAGTGTCACAGAATGACTATGTAAGATCCAGAGTCTCAGAACATAATAAGAAAATGCTGTTTTCAATTGGAAATCACTTGTTATACCAAGGATCAGAAAGATCTCAAACTGAGTGAAACAGAGATAATCAATACACATCAATACTAGATGACAAACATGCTAAGATTTTCTGTCAAATATACATATATAAATGTGTGTGTATATATAATGTGTATGTATATATTATATATATATATATTTTTATATATATAATATATACATATATTTTAGACAGAGTCTTGCTCTGTCACCCAGGCTGGAGTGCAGTGGCATGACCTCGGCTCACTGCAACCTCCACCTCCTAGGCTGAAGCAATTCTCCTGCCTTAGCCTCCTGAGTGGCTGGGATTACAGGTGCCCACCACTACACCTGGCTAATTTTTGTATTTTCAGTAGAGACGGGGGTTCCACCACGTTGGCCAGGTTGGTCTCAATCTCAAATAGCTGGAATTTCAGGCATGAGCCACTGCACCCAGACTCTGTTAACGATTTTAAATGAGTCATCATAAAAATGTTTCAGCAAATAGAAGCGCATGTGAAACAAATAAAAAAAAAGTTATGAAGTTTCAACTCAGTTCGGAAATAAAAGATGCGTCAACCCCAAATCCTGCACAGAGTAAAATGACATTCTCAGATGCAGGAAAACCAAAAGTATTTGTCTCAGAGGAGCTAAATAAATGCCCAAAGGATATTATCTAAACAGAAAGGAAACAATAAAGAAAGAACTAATAACCAATAAACATCAGGAAGGAAGAAAGAACATTGTAAGCAAAAGTATTGGTAACTACAGTAGGCCTTTGTTTCACCTTTTGAGTTTTCTAAGTTGATGATTGAAGCAAACATCATAACATGACGAGGAGGTTGTAATATACAGAGAGAGGAAATATAACACAGTTACATTATAAAGAAGAGAAGGTAAAGGAATGTAAAGTAGTAAAGTTTCTACAGTTCACTCAAACTGCTAAAATGATGGCACAATAAAGAGTGATAAGTTATGTTTATATATTGCAATAGCAGGAACAGCCAAAAACAAAAACCTATAGAAAAAGCCAGGTTGAATTTTTAAAAGTATTCAGGTAATCCACAAGAGGGCAAGAAAAAGAAATCCACACACAAAAATCACAACAAACAAGCAAAAAAGGCAGCTCTGAGTCCTAACATAACTAATGATGTCCAGGGCAAATGGTCTAAATATACTAACGATTGGTATAGATACTGACAGACTGGAATAAAAGAAATGACCCAACACTTCCTGTCTACAATAAACTCACTTAAAATGTTATGACTTTGGTAGGTTGAGTACTTTTTAAAAAATGAAAGAAAAATGTACATGTAATCAAAAGAACACGTAAGTTTAATATAAGATAAAGTAGACTTCAGAGAAAAGAAAATTGCAGACTCAGAGGCGAACGTTATATGATGGTAAAAGGGTCAATCCACCAAAAAGACATAAAGATCCTATATGTGTATGCATCAAATAACAGAGATGAAAAACATGAGAAGCAAAATCTGATAGAGCTAAGGATGAATAAACAAATCTACAATTGTAGTCGGAGACATCAACACTGCTCCCTCAACAACCAATAGAACAAATAGACAATTATCAGGGTGTGGAAGATCTCAACAGCATCATCACTCAGCAGAATCTAATTGACATTTATGGAACACTACATCCAACAATAGTGGAATACACATTGTTTTCAAGGGCCCATGGGACATAAACGAAGATAGTTCATATTCGGCACCAAAAAAAATCTATTTATCTCATCCAGCTGATCCAGCTCAAAGGAACTTCATTTTATTTTTGGTTGTCTTTTGTTGTTCTAATATTTATTCCATCTGAAGTATGCTGAATCATATGAAATTCCTGTTTTTAGAGTTCAAAATGATCTAATATCAGCATTTTTATGTAGTTTGAACCAATATGTTCAAAATCAGGTCCAAACATTTGACTTCAAACTTATTTTCTATTCATCTCTTTCACAATAGTATCTTCTTTTTTATCTTTTGCATTATCTTGCTAATTCGAAAGCAATGTAAGATTTGGGTGCATATCATAGAGTTTCAAAATTTTTTTCTCCTGTCCTCAAACCAAAGAATGCACACATTTAATGTTTAATAACATTGCTGAGAAAACATTGGTGAAGGGAGCATGGATGTTGCATTTAAAATCTCAGGTTAAGGGAGAATTCCGAAAAGATGGAAACAGCATTAGGAGCACAGATTTTGCTCTGCCTAAAGACCCAGAGATACTACATTAGACAGCTAAAAACTCATGCATGTCAATTGCCCCTTCCCACTCCCTACAAAACTAGGTCATAATGTATTTCTATGAACTCAAAAATAAAATACGTGTGGCAATAAACCACCAATAGCCACAAGACCTGTACATTATCAGTGTCTGTGTGGATGCTAGCAGAGGAATCAACACAACATGCTGAACCTGAGAAATGGGGAATTGCAAAATCCCCAACAAGTATTCACTGGAAAGACTAACGGGTCTATTTGAGAAAGCAGATGAAACTGAGAAGGAATTTGCCCAATCCAAGGGAGGTCTAAATGGCTTGACCAGTCTCTATTCCTATGAATCTTGAAAACTGAGCTAGCAGGGCTTGCTTCCAGCAAGGGGGCCCATGCTGAAGAAGAAACTACTACGGGTGAAATCAAAACGAAGAAGTCTAAGGACAATAAAGATTTTAAAATGAAGAAATATCCAAGTGGAGAAAGAACATGAAGCCAGGAAAATTAGAAGTCCAGTTGGCGCATTTAGTATTATTACAAGAAAACAACAGAAGAGTACGGTTTGTGATATTAAGGTAGCTATCTAAACTGATCGTATTTTGAAACTTAAGAATTGAATTTGTTTCAAAATGAGCAACAGAAACATACAGAGATAAAATTTTATACAAAGTTACTATAAGATAAAGGAGAATAAGGAGCGGAATAATATTCTGCAGGCAATGACAATATCCCAGAAAGGTCAAAAGTGAAATACATCATTTCAAAACTATTTAAAGACATCAAGAAATTCATACAAGGCATGAAGGGAAAGTGTCTATCAGAATTTTTTAAAACGTAGGTGCAGAACTCAAGAAGGAATTATAAATAAAAGGATATAATTTTGGAAAGGAAGAGTAAGCCAGATGGAACACCAATAAACAAACATAATAAATGAAGCTCAAAGAGTTATAATAGTGAAAAGTGGAATAATATTGTTACAAATGAGAAATAAGATTTATAAAACGATTTCAGAAAAAGAAAAAATATTGAAGATATACAAAGAAGATTCAACAATGATAGAAGGAATCCCTAAAGAAAAAAGAAATGAAAGCCAGGCATAACAAATATTGATGAAAGCATTTGAGACCACATATGCAAATAGTGTATTATGTCTATGAGAATGTTAACCATGAATGACCAACACCAAGACACACATTTGAGTAAAATTGCTAGAATTTAAAAGAGGTGAGGAAAAAATGATTTTGGATATTTAGGCAAACACACAACTATGTAATTCATAAGGGAAAATTAGTTTTATATCAGACTCGGGAGTCATGCTTTATGGCAGAAGAAAATGGAATAACGTATTGAAAGACAAGAAAAGAAAATGTAAGCCAATAAATTTATATTTAGCTAAAGTGACCTTGAAATACGGAAGACATATGAGTCCTTCTTAAGGAGTCTATTATAAAATAAATTTCCGAAAAACAGAATAGTTGGAGAAAGACTGACAAAGAGGACCCCTCAGAATCATTGTTTATGTAATGGGTTTTAGAAATAAAGAAAACAGAAGGTAAGAGAGAGAGAAAGGGACAGGGAGAGAGAATATGTTTTAATGGCTACATGATCTGCCTGTACAGATAAAATGCAACAATTAAAAATCGGGGCTTGGGGGAGCTGATGAGAATACAAAAAAGTAACCTTGTGTTCCAAAATGATATGGAAGGTTTTATATATATATATATATCTACACACACACACATATATATAAAATATGTATATTATGTAATAAAGATACATGTGACCCAGCAATTTCACTCTTAAGACTCTACCTTCCCCCATCCTACCATCCAAAAAATGAAAACATGACCACGTGAATACTTACATGCTAAGATTTGCCACAGAATTTTTCTTAGCAGTCAGACAAAATAATCTAAGCTTTTACTGACTAATGAATGGATAAAAAAAGTAGTACACCCAAATATCCAAAACATGGACCACAACTTAGTAATAAAGGAATGAAGTATTGATACATGAAGCAATATGGCTTAATCTAGAAAAGAAAAATTATGATAAGTAAAAAAAAAAGCCAAACACAAAAGACAACTTATTGTATAACCCCAGGTATGTAATATTCTGGAAAAGGCAAAACTCTGTTGAAAAATGCAAATTAGTTGTCACCTGGAGTCAGGGCAGGGGCTAGGGGTTAACTGTAGAGGGGCATGAGAACACTCTACCCCGATTTGGAATATTTTAAAACAATTCCGGAAGAGATTTTACAACTGTAAACAAGTAGCAAAACTCAACAAATTACACTCAAAATGGGTGGATCTATGGAATGTAGAATTGATAAATCTATAAACAATGAAGGAGAATTGAGATAGAAAATGACAAAAAGAAAAGTTTTTGGTAAACATAATCAAAGCTGGTGGAATTATCATGGTTATTCTGAGAAGGTTGTGTGTGAAAATTGGAACAAAACCAATGAATAAACATGGGATCTCCTAAATGTATCATCCTCTGTATCATTAAGAACAAGGCTTCTCAACGTGAAAGAGAAAAAAACTATATATATATAAAGAAAGAAAAGAGTAAATAAAACATATCCTGATTTTGAGTTGAAAATATCTGTTTTAGCTCTCACTTTTAATAATCTACCAAACCATGCATTTTTATAGTTTATGGTATGTGTTTTTTATAACACAAAGTTTAGAAATGACGAGAGAATTTAAGTAAATATATAGGCATAAACTATTTTTTTTCAATTTTACTTCTTACAGTGGTACAACCTAGGTCAATTCTCTTGAAACAACTCATCCTCAATCTTCCCTTAATATAAAATGGGGATAATGATACTCGTTTTTAAATATTCTTGATTATGATATATATCTGAGTGCCTTGTAGGAGTGGAGTCATTTTCAAATGGGAAAAGGATGATTATCATAACGATCATGATTATGATAAATTATTTCATATATTTTATAATTTTCCCTTAGGACATAAGGTGACAGCCATGGATTTGATTGAAGGTTTCCACAGATTAGAAATTCATATGAATAAATAATTTTTCTCACGTGATTTTTGGCCTTCAGATTTTACACGGCAGCACTTATATTTTTATTTCCCCAAATGTCTCTTACATTGTTTGCAAATTGACTGAGTTTTAACAAGAAGAGCAATGACTGCAAAACAAAAACAAACAACAAAACAATGTCTAGGTCTTTTCCAGACATGAAGTATATGTTTGGGGATTCTTTGAACACTTGCCATGGTATTTTTCTGCATTCTTCCTATGATAAATATTTCCTCTTTCTTATTGTCATGTACTGGCATTTTCTGTGCTTTTAGTGTTGCTTAGTACTTAATTTATCATTTAGTCACTCTCTGCAATTCCCTATAAACCTCTACCCCTCAACCCTCAAACACAAATCCCTTCAACTCAAGAAATTATATTTAGGAAAAGTAAAGATAAGTACTTCCTATTATTTTCCTGTAGAGTCCTTGAGGGGATTTCTCATAATCATTTGTAACATATTTATGTTCATTATTGCATTTATAAATCTCTTTGAGAATGAAAAATCAGATTGCAGTTATCTTCAATAGCTGGAAACACTACGGTGCAGAAATGGGAAGGTGTTCATTGTCACACCCCTAGCAGAGGCAGAGCCAGGAGTAGCACAGGGATGTTCATACTTTCCAGGAGGGCATTCGTTTTTGAACCTCATAGCTGTCCTTAGCTTTTTGGGGGTACTGGGGTTCCTTTAGATGATTCTAGCATGAGGAAACATCACCTCACAGATTCTTCAATGCGTTCTGAGTGGGAGACTGGTCACCCATCCCTATTAGCATATTCTGGGAGATTCTGACCTATTATGAAAAGTTAGACAGCTCTGAAACAAAGACTAGGTTCAGTGCCCATGAGCTGATCAGACTGAGATGTGCTTGAAGCCTAGGGAGAGGCTCCTCAACTATTCAGTATCAGGTGGTGCTGGCCCACTCTACAGCCCGGTATCCTGTACGCTCAGCTCTCTCCGTTTGCCCAAGGAAAAAGCATGCCCTTCCTGGGGGCCTCAAAAAGTTGCCTCTGAAAAACTGCCTCTGAAATATGTGCTGATGAGAAAAGGGTTTCCCTGTGGCAAGAAGAGAACACCAAAGGTTGTTGATCTGGGGGACGCTGGTCTGAGAGACGCCAGAATGCAGAGTGGGGCTGGAGGAGAACAGCAGTGCTGAGTGTGCCCTACAGGTGACAGTGTGCCCATGCCAGCGGTGCAGCTGTTGGCAAAGGTGGACAGCAGCTGAACAGGCAGACAGAATGCTCCCACCCAGCCCTATCTCCCAGCATTTCTGGAGGAAGTGATAGGCGAACTAAGTAAAGGCGGGAGATCAGAATCCTGCTAACCAAATGTGGATGCTGAGGAAATTGAGAAGGGAGATAATTATATGATGGTGAGATATTTTTCTCTAACTGTGTGAATCGTGGGCATGTATGTCATTTGAGTTTGAATGATCTTCATATTCACTTGAATGACTGTGAGTTGCTTGAATATGACATTCTGCCTGAAATAGTTTCAGCAACATTGAGCCTGTCTCCCAATTTGTAGTGTTCATTGAGTATTTGAGATCAGGAAAGGACAGAAAGGGAATAAGCAAAATAAGCAAAGGTAGAAAAAAGCAGCCGAGTAGTTTAGAAGAAACAGCATTGTGCAAGCATTGATATTTGGCGCTTGTTCACAATTCTACTTCGGTGTGGTGAGTAACTTCAGGCAAGTTGTAACTTAACTCTTCTTTTTTTTTTTTTAGGCGGAGTCTCTTTCTGTCACCTAGGCTGGAGTGCAGTGGCACAATCTTGGCTCACTGCAAGCTCCACCTCCCGGGGCGATTCTCCTGCCTCAGCCTCCCTAGTAGCTGAGACTACAGGTGCCCACCACCACATCTGGCTAATTTTTTTGTATTTTTAGTAGAGACGGGGTTTCACCATGTTAGCCAGGATGGTCTCGATCTCCTGACCTTGTGATCTGCCCTCCTTGGCCTCCCAAAGTGCTGGAATTAGGGATTACAGGTGTGAGCCACTGCGCCTGGCCAACTTAGCTCTTAACTGTAGTCTCATCTGAAAATGAGAGCATTGAACCAAATTATTTCTTGAGATTATTGACTGTACATCTCAAAAGAATAGAAAGTTGCTAGGTGGTGCTAGATATTTTAGGGAGATCTTCAATGCTACAACGCTTTTTAGGAAATATAATGATGTATGCATGTGCCTCTGTGCCTATGTGTGTGTATGTGCCTAACCTTTTTTTTTTTAATCCTAGCAGATTAGACCATGTGACAGAGGAGAGTTCTAATGATCTATATGTTTATATGTAAGTGAGATTTATCACTGGAACATGAGAAACATAATCTTTTCTCCTCTTCTTTGCTGCTATACATTCCCTGGCCAAACTTCAAGCCACATTCCAAGTGTCTTCTTTTCTGAAATTTCTGTTCACAAAGGGTTAGTGTTCATGTTCTGATTCTCCATGTTCCTGAAGAAACTCACTCCAGTGATTTACAAAGCTGTCACTCCAGAGCAATGTTTGCAGCAGGAAAGAATTGTCTTGTAGGCGTGTTCATTCTTTGCAGATTATTTACTGCTTCCCGGGGCAGCGTTTCTCCCACAATCTCCACACTAAATCAGGTGCCAAGTCCTGTTGATTCTCCTTTCTAAACATCTCTCATAGCTGTCTCCCTGCTACAATCCCTCTCCCAATGGCATGGTGTTCATGCCAGACTTCATTCTTCCTGTCCTGGACAGCTACTAAAGACTCTAAATACATCTCAATAATTCATCTTGCTATTCTCCAAACTACTTCTTTAATATAATCTTGCACAAACTCTTTGCTTTAAATATGTCAGTGACTCACAGTTGCCTTTAGAAAACACTCTAAATGCCTGCCAATATATGTAAATTATAGATGAATAATAACATAAATAACTAACAAATAATAAGACATAATTATGTGTCAGGGACTTTAGTGGTATTGATATGGCTTGGGTCTGCATCCCCACCCATATCTTATCTCAAATTATAATCCACATGTGTTGAGGAAGGGACCTGTTACCCCTACCTGTTGAGGAAGGGAACTGATTAGATCATGAGGGCACTTTCCCTCATGCTGTTCTCATGATAGTGAGTGAATTCTCATGAGATCTGATGGTTTCATAAATGGTAGATTTTCCTGTGCTCTCACTTACTCTCTCTCTCTCCTGCCACCATGTAAGATGTGCCTTCTTCTGCCTCCACCAAACTTGCAAGTTTCCTGAGGCTTCCCCAACCATGCAAACTGAGTCAATTAAACCTCTTTATAAGTGTGTGTGTGTGTATGTGTATATATACACACACATATATATATGTTACCCAATCCTGTGCATTTCTTTACAGCAGTTTGAAAACAGACTAATACAGGCTTACATGCATTAACATATACCAAAACACTAGGCGACATCCTCATTTCCTCAAGAAAACTCAGGCGCAGAAACTTCAAATAATTATCCATGGTCATACAGCCAGGAATTGGGAAGCTGTGGTTTGACCCCAGGCCTTGTCATCCAAAGTTGATGCTTTAACCCACTCTGTCACTTCTCTCTGCTATTTTCATAAGCTGAGTTTTACCTCCTTCACCAGCCCCACGGTCTTAAATCCCCCACCACTCAGCACATGGAGTTTTGGAGCTATTGCTCATACACACCTTGCTGTTCTTACCAATTTTGCATATATCACGTTCCATTTCTAAAATACTATATCTGACTTCCCATTTCTAAAATAGCCTTCCCACATCTTCAGCTGGAGACCTTCTATAGTTCTTCCATATCTTGGAGCACATCAACTTCTCCAAAGAGCTTTCTCTGATTCTACAAACAATCAGTGTTAGATTACCCTCGCTAACACTCATATAGAACTTTCACGAACTCTCTGTGGCAGCATTTATTATTGCCTTATGCTTCCATTCAATTTGGCCATGGGACATCGTCCTTTTTTTACACTGTTGGATTGCATGTGCTAATATTTAGCAGAGAACATTTGTATCTATGTTCATGAGAGATATTCATCTGTAGTTTTTCTTTCTTGAGATGCCTTTTTCTGCTTTTGGTATTAAAGTGATACTAAATTCCTAAACTGAATTAGGAAAACTTCCTTTGTTTCTGCTTTCTGAAGGAAATTGTAAAAAAAAAAAGGTCTGATTTTTTCTTTCCTTAAAAGGTTGTCAAAATTTGCCAGTGAAATCCTCTATGCCTGGTGCTTCCTTTTTAGAAGATTATTAATTATTAATTAAATTTATTTAATAGATACAAAGTTATTTATACATATTTTCCTTGTATGGATTTTGGTAGCTTATGTCTTTCAAGAAATTGACCCATTTCATCTCAATTATCAGATATGTGGACTCATCCTTCATTAGCCTCTCATTCCCCTGGGATCAATAATGATAAAGTTGTTTCAAACGTCTGATACTGGTAATTTGCATTGTCTCTTTTTTTCTTGGTTAGTCTGACAGGGAGTTTATCTTTTTTTAATTTACTAGACCAGCAATTCATCAAAATTACTACTTAAGTGTTCCTAACAGTTTTAGCTCCAGTGGCTTCCATTGTGGATAAACAAATCTCAGTTGTGACTCTCCAGATTCAGTTCTCTCTCCAGATTTTGAGGGTGGCAATATGCCCTGCATCTTCAGCTCCTGATAGGCCCAAGAGAAGTTAATTTTCAGGTCTTTAACTTTTCAATGCTTTTAAGTCTGGAATGATGACTTACATCACACGTAAGTACATTACATGTTGACGCCGGAACTGGAAGTCTTACCTTGTATTTCAGTCGTTCCATATCTCTCTACTAGAATCTTTATTATTAATGAATGTCTGGCATCTCTCCGTCGCCTATGTCTAGAAAAGGGTCGAAAATTGTGGCCAGAAACTGTAACTGTATTGCCCACACGGATGACCTCTATCCTTTTACTAGTGTTATGTGTCCATCTCCCAGCCTCTGTGGGCTTTGCTGCTAAAGGCTCACATACGACGTTTTCTCCAAACAATTGACTTTTGGCAAGTGAAGTCACCTTGCCTGTGTGGAAAGATGGAAGAATCTTGGGGTGTACTTTATCAGCCAACCAAACAGCATGTGCTATTTAAGTAGTCCAGCTCTCTTGTCTCCAGTCATGACCGCCTATGTGGTGAAATTCATACTCCAGAGGTCCCTGCAGGATTTGAATGGGTCTGGGACTTAACCTGAAGATTGACCATTCTTTTCTTTTCTCTTTCTTTTCTTTCTTTCTTTCTTTCTTTCTTTCTTTCTTTCTTTCTTTCTTTCTTTCTTTCTTTCTTTCTTTCTTTCTTTCTTTCTTTCTCTTTCTTTCTCTCTCTCTTTCCTTCCTTCCTCCCTCCCTCCCTCCCTCCCTCCCTTCTTTCTTTCTTTCTTTCTTTCTTTCTTTCTCTCTCTTTCTTTCTTTCTGTCTCTCTCTCTCTCTTTCTCTCTCTTCCCTCCCTCCCTCCCTCCCTCCCTCCCTCCCTCCCTCCCTTCTTTCCTTCTTTCTTTCTTTTCTTTCTTTCTTTTCTTTCTTTCTTTCTTTCTTTCTTTCTTTCTTTCTTTCTTTTTCTTTCTTTCTTCCTTCCTTCCTTCCTTCCTTCCTTCCTTCCTTCCTTCCTTCCTTCCTTCCTTCCTTCCTTCCTCCTCCCTCCCTCCCTCCCTCCCTCCCTCCCTTCCTTCCTTCCTTCCTTCCTTCCTTCCTCTCTTTTTTCTTTCTTTCTTTCTTTTTTTTTGTTTTGATGGAGTTTTGGTGTTGCCCAGGCTGGAGGGCAGTGGCACGATCTCGGCTCACTGCATCCTCCACCTCCAGGGTTTTAGCAATTCTCTGCCTCAGCCTCCTGAGTAGCTGGGATTACAGGCACCCACCACCACCCATGGCTATTTTTTTTTTTCGTTTGTATTTCTTTAGTAGTGACAGGGTTTCATCATCTTGGCCAGGCTGATTTTGAACTCCTGACCTCGTGATCCACCCACCTCGGCCTCCCAAAGTGCTGGGATTAGAGGCACGAACCACCGTGCCCAGTCTACCATTATTTTCTACTTCTTCCCTATCCTGCTTCCCTTACCCCACTCTCGCATTTTCTCACTTTATCAGTTGCACCTGAATATGTGGCTCAGCGTTTACTTCTGGAAGACTTAATAACCTCAGGTAAGTATGTAAGCATCACACAAGCTTAAAAAATAAATCTAACATTAACTGACTCCACTGTTATATGAATTGAAATAAACATAGTATTTTGTGCTTTGGTTGCTAGAAAATACACTGTAGAATTACTTGTGCCTGTTCTTTTGAGTAATTCCTGTCAATCTTCCTAGATTGTGAGCTTTTGAAGTTTTAAAAAGCATATTCTTCCCACAATTTCTAGAAACGTAACAGGCATCTAACAGGTAACTAGAAAGTATCAATGACTGATTGCTCATTTAATTGAAAATTACATGGCATGCACCTGGATAATTATTTAGACTATCTAATAAGAAAAATAAAATTATTGATTGCATTAAGCAAAAATTAGTAATTTTGCCCTACAAATAATTTTAATCCATATATTCCAAATAAATAATTTTACATTTCCACTTTAATGTTTTCATGCTGACATAATACCTCAGATATGATCTCAATACATAATTTTTTTGAAACTTTGCCTTATAAATTATCAATAAAAGAATGGAAAAGCATGGGAAAATTAATACATTTGAGACCATCAATAATATCTTAGTGTATTTCTGAAAGCTGAATTGTAATCACAACCTAACAATCTTCTCTAACAGAGGTGTCATATAGCACCTACATCATAGATAATCTCCAATATTAATATATTTACTGCTTTTTTTTTATTGAGATGGGGTCTCGCTCTTTTGCCCAGGCTGGAGTGCAGCAGCATGATCTTGGCTCACTGAAAGCTCCGCCTCCCGGGTTCAAGCCATTCTCCTGCCTCAGCCTCCCGAGTAGCTGGGACTACAGGCACCTGCCATCATGCCCGGCTAATTTTTTGTATTTTTAGTAGAGACGGGGTTTTGCCATGTTAGCCAGGATGGTCTCGATCTCCTGACCACATGATCCACCCACTTCGGCCTCCCAAAGTGCTGGGGTTACAGGAGTGAGCCACTGCGCCTGGCCAATGTATTTATTTCTTAAAAATGTAGATATGCATTCACTTCAGCTACATCTGATTTTTTCTTTAATAGTTCAATCAGAGATTATGAACACAAATGCCTCTGGGATAAGAGTATTCACAGAAATGAGTGAATCAGGCCTGGGGTAAGCAAATCAGTGAGTGCTACCAACACCCAACTCAGGATAAGGTAGGACCTAGGGACTAGAAAGCTGTCACTCCAAACAGAATGCTCACAGACCTCCTGAAGGGGGAAGCTGCTTGTTTTAAAATGCAGAATTTATTATTGTTTAGGTTTGCTGAGGCTAATAGATCTGGAGACAACTGTCTTTGAAAAGATAATCTTTACTCATGGTTTTCAAAAGGATGGGGCACCCCATGCCATGCAGAGCCACACAGTGAAGCACTGCTGAGGATAAAGAGGCAGGAAAAGCAGGAAAAAAGCATGACACTAGTCTTTATTGTGATTTTTGTGGGAAAGGCAAGGTGAGGCAGGCTAAGTTGATTCAGGATTGGCAGGTGTAACTTCAGCAGGTTCTGCAGTGGAGAGGACTAATTGTCTGGTGTCTGGCCCTGGGTGACTAGGGCAGAGCAGTATTACCTTCATGAGTTTAAGAGCCAGATACAGGAGGTGGTTTAGTGATGGGCCCTGAATTGGTTAGTTTGCGTACGAAAGTTACACTCCTGGACAGAATAACTCTAAGTATTGCTTCTCTAACAAGAGGCTCCTCCTGGGAAAGGCAATTTCTCCCCAGTCACTGAGGCCCCAGATGCCAGAAAATGAAGAATACAGAAAATAAGAAAACAGAGTTCATACACCACTGCTTTCCTCTAGCTCTGTGTTAGTGTGTGGGAAGCAGGTCCAGTATCGACAGGTCTCCTGACGTTTCACAAGAAAACTCATGTTGGTAGTTAATGAATTAAAAATAAAAAATGTGATAAAAAATATTGATGTGTACTATACATTATTACCTCCAGTTTGAGTCCTCCACTGTGTAGGAGTTCTCTAAGGCAGAAAATGTCCAGACATGTATTGTATGCACTAAGGACCTAATAAGGAATTATCAATGAAGAAGTTTTGTTCCATGTGTGAAGAGAGACATTTCTGCTATCTTTAAAATATACATTGACAAATGATTAATATGCATGTCGATTTAGTACTTTATGCAATATTATCAGACTCATTAGAACATTTACCATTTTCTAAGGTAGCAAAGGATATATTTAATATAATTAATATAATAATTTAATACTTTATAATACTTTGATTTCATTGTTTCGTATAAATATATATTTACATTATATTTGATCTTAAATTATATATTTAATATGTAGAATTATAATATATAATATACATAATCGATATATTTGTTTGTATATGAGCAAGCTATAGGGCAGAGTTTAAATGATATCAACAGGGTCATAGAGCCAGAAGGTGACTGAGCTGGGCAAAGCACAAGCCAGAGCTTCTAAGTCCAAATTCAATCTACCAAAAGGCTTGCATTAGAATATATAAGGAAATACTCCAAATCAATGAAAAAGACAACTCAGTAGGTAAATGTGCGCTATTTTGAATAGCTATGTGAATATATAAAATATACAAATGCTCTATAAACGTATGAAAGGCAATCAAAATCATTAGTCACCAGAAACACACAAAATAAAACTACATGGAATAACTACATACTATTAAAATGGCTAAAATATAAAAGACTGAAAATATCAAGCGTTGGCAAGAACATGAAACAGGAAAAATTCTCTTACAGGACTCACAGAAATATAAATTAGTACATCTATTTTTGAAAATCATTTGGCAGTATTTATTTTTCCAAAAATATTAATTAAGACATAGTATGCAAACAGTAAAATGTACCCTTATTGATGTAATCACCACTGCAAACAAGATAAGAATTATTCTATTATACCCTCAATTTTTTCATGCTTCTTCGTGGTCCACTATTCACCCCTACATTCAGCCCTAGAAACTACTAAACTATAGTTTTACTTTTTCCAGAGTATCATATAAATGAAAACATGCAGCATTTAGCCCTTTGACGCCAGATTCTTCCATTCAGTATAATGCCTATGAGATCTGTTTATATTTTCACATGTATTATTATGTCTCTTCTTCTTTGCTGGTGTTTAATATTACATTTTAGGAATATTCCGCAGTTTGTCCCTTTACTGGTTGAAAGACATTTAGGTTGTTTTCAGCTTTTTGTGTTTATGAATAAAACCGTTGTGAATAATTGCCTATAAACTTCTTTGTGAATATAATTTTTCATTTCTCATCTGTAAATACCTAGGAATGGGATTCTTGGATCATGTGGTGGTCCTGTATTTAAAATGAGAAATTGCCAAATAGTTTTTTAAAGTGAGGCATTCCCATCATCAATATATGCAAATTTTGATTGTTCCACTTTATCAGCAATACTTCATATTGTTAGGGTTTTCTCTCTTTAATATTTTATTTTAGCAATTTAATATGTACGTAGAGGTATCACTTTGTCAGCTCAATTTGCATTTTCCTAATGCAAATTTTACTGTGCTTATTTTCTGTACAGATATATGCTCAGTGAAGTATCTTCTCAAATCTCTCACCCTATTAATTGCAGAGGAAATTGTGTGCAGTATGCCCACCTATGATCGTGAATTTCATCACTGATTGCTCTTCTCAGTTCTATCAGCTTTCTGCATCATGTTTTAAGGAAACTCTGCTTTTAGGTTCATATATGTTTAAAATTATTTTGTCATTTTTCCTTATTTACCCCATTATCATTATTTTGCAATTTTGAATGTTCTTTTTTAGCCTAATAAAAATGCTACTTCAGAAGTCTCTTTCTGATATTAATGTATCTAGTCCAACTTTGTTTTGACTAACGATATATATTTTTCCATCCTTTTACTTTTAGCCTATGTTTCACTTAAATACTAATAAAATTAAAATGTCTTCTTTTCATCATAAAACCTTGAAGATAGTGAAAAGATAAAGCACAAACTGAAGAACAAGTATATGATAAATATAAAAGTTAAAGTGTGCAAAAAATGAAAGTTTTCTATGAATACTTTTTAAAAAGATAAAAATAACAATAAAAATGTGCAAAATTCATGAAGAGGAATGTCACACAAGTAAAAATTTGCTTTGTGAAGCTCACACTGGAAATCTGCAAACACAGCTACTTCCAAATTAGTTTATTCCAAGAAAAGGCAATAGAGTACCTGGAAAGACTGGAAGAGGAAGAAAAGATTGGCTTCTTTCTTGTTTTCTGTTTACCATTTTCTCTTCTTGCAAGTTAATCTGTCAATCCCTCTTCATTCCAAACATGAAAATTTCTTTGCTGTGGCAAAGGTTTAACTAGTTTGAAGGTTTTTCCCCTCCCCCTACCCAGCATTGGAATAACCTGCTTTATTGTGTTTACACAAAGATATTGGTACCAGACAGCCTTACTCCACACTTAGGGATCGGGCCTTTCTCCAGTGTCCCTCCTTTGAACTTAGAGACCACACTCCCTTGGGCTGAGGCTGTCACAGAAGCACAGAAACCCCAGTACTGGCTGTCACTCTCTATTTAGGGGACTGGATTCCAGCTATGCAAACCCCTCCTCTGAGCTCAGAAAAACCTGCTCCAGCCTATACCAGTGCCCTCCTCAAAGAACCACGACATTTTGAGTTGCAGCTCTATAGGACTTCTAAACTTTAATAATTCCAAACTCTTCCTTATGTTTCCCCAGGCCTAGAGATGGTAGCTGAAACTGCTGCTACTACCGTACCTTAGTGTTCTTTTCTTTATATTTTCAATGATCTAGATAATGCATTTAAGCCTAGTTAACAATTATTTATGTCAAATTATGAGTGTAAATAACCAGTGGTTCCGTCCCCTGAGTGATACATTAGTAAATTTATTTTTTTAAGCAAGGGAAGTATATACAGAAAATCCGTGATGGAATTAGACTTTGTGTAAGAAGCAGTGTCTGAGAAAAGGAAGAAAAATAATTAAATGATGGATATTTTTAACTTTTTAGTTCTTAGTGTGTTCATAGAGGTTCATTTTATGATCATGTTTTGTTATTTAAATGCATTATTATTTTATTTTAGAGGATAACTGAAATATGAGGCATTTAAAAAATAAAGTAACATAAACTGTGATCCATTGAAAAGAAGCCTCTATTAATCTATTCTCACATTGTTATGAAGAAATACCTGAGAATGGGTAATTTATAAAGAAAAGAGGTTTAATTGACTCACAGTTCTACATGGCTGGAGAGGTCTCAGGAAACTTACAATCATGGTGGAAGGCACCTCTTCACAGGGCGGCAGGAGAGAGAATAAGAGCCAAGCAAAGGGTGGAAAGCCCCTTACAGAATCGTCACCCCCATGATTCATCACCTCCCACCAAGTCCCTCCCACAACATGTGGGGATTATGGGAACTATAATTCAAGATGAGATTTAGGTAGAGACCTTGCCAAACCATATCAAAGCCAATATGAGTGAATAAAGCCAAAGTGAAGAGTGAGCAGAGCTGCATTTCTGAGACGACCATCATCAGTCTCTTCTAGGTATTTTTATTTTTTTCATGAGCCAATATGTATTATTTTGTGATTATGCTGATTTTTAGCTGGTGTTCTATTATTTAAAAACAAAATAATTTTAAGTACTCTTCAAGATATAGAATGGTATAGTCTAAGTTTTATCCATAAGTCTCTGCTAAACTTAAATAAACTGTAACATAAAACAGCAATGCACATTGACAGTCCATTCATGATTTATCCAGTCTTTCAAATTTAAATTTGATAATATTAATAGTATTGATAGCAACAGTTATAGTAGCAGCTGAATTTCATTAAGTTTACTATGCGCTAGTGATAAGCTATTTACCTACATAATGTCATAGAATCTTCATAAGAATCCTCTGGGTTATGTCCTTCTATCAATCCCATTTTACAGCTTGTTGTAAGTGAAATTCCAAAAATTCTCCCCTCTCCCCTCCCCACCCTTCCAAGATTCTGTTTTCCAGTTACTCAATCAGAAAGTAATCTAGGTGCTGCTATGAGGAGATTGCAGATGTAATTAAGATTTATCAGCAGTTGACATTAAGAGTGAATATCCAGGCAGGCCTAATCTAATCAGATGAGTCCCTAAAAGCCTACAATCTTTTCTGGATACCAAAGAAGAGGAAAGCATGAAGGTAACTCAGATTTAAAGCATGAGATAGTCAGGATACGCCATTGAAGGTTTGAAGATGGAGAGAAAGAAAGAATGAAAATGATCTTTAGAAGAGGACAGTGCTCTGTTGACAGACTGAAAAGAAATAGCACCTCAATGTGAGCCACACAGAACTGAATTCTGGAGCACCCTGAATGAGCTTGAAACTGAGTTCTTCCTGACAAGCTCTGGATAAGAGCTTGACTAGCCAAGAACTTATTTTCAGGTTTGAAAGACTCTAAACAGGGTACAGTTGAGCCCACTCCAATTTCTAGCCCACAGAACTAAGATTCAATAAATGGACGTTGTCGTAAGCTACCGCATTTGTGATATTTATTTTCTATACATCAATAGCAAACACATATTAAAGTAAATGAAACTGAGAAAGGTTAATTTAGAAACAGAATAGAAGGATTGTGGAAATTGACCACTTCAGTATGACTCAAACACTCTTACATTTTGCCACTATAATCATGCAAAAAAAAAACAAACAAAATGAGACTGTTTTGCTATACATTTAAATTTTCTTCTCTTATTCAACTAACAAATTCCCTCTTTTTTCATAATTACCATTTATAGTCCTTTGCATCTCTGAAACATCTAGCACTATACAAGCACATGGTTGAAGTTTAAGGAAAGAAAAATCTCATTAAACTAATTTGAATTCTTAAATTTGATATGTTTCATATCCCAGTCAGATCTCAGCTGAAAAAGATTTTAATGAAGCTTGCATAAATCAGAGTGGCATTATATGGTCTAATAGTTAACTAATCCTTAATTGTGCAGTACTTTGAAATTTAATGACCATTATAGAGTACTCCAACAGGATTAAAATGAACCAGGGAGAGTCATGCTAGAAGAATAAATTAGAAAAATGCATATTACTAATGACAAAAGAGGCATTTTTGTTGCTGCCTTCCTTTGGGAGATTTTGCAGTAAAATTAAAATTGGTTTTATTGTTCCATTGTTGTGATATATTCTGTTCCTATTGTTTGTTGACTTGAATTGTCATGTGTTGATGAATGGAACAATAGATATAAATCAATCAAGATTTTTCTGTATATAAGCACAATAGGGCTGAAAAACAAAGGGTGGGGTAGGAAACATAACATGATTTGCCTCCTGACAAAAGGCTTTTAACCATTAAAGAAGAAAACATAAGGTGCCTGTAAAATAACAACAACAATAAATACCATACTGAGTTGAATAATTTTATTTTACATTACATATTGTTTTAATTTATAGAAACACTTCAAAATCTTGATAAGATGCATCAAACAGTTGTTAAGCCCCTCCCATAGACCAAGCAGCTGTTTCATGGATTATATAATTTCCTTTTCAGTATTTCTACAGGGCAAGCAGAGCAAGCGTGTTGTTTTCCCAATTTGCAGATGAGAACACAGACACTCAAATTATTCAAGCAGCATTCTCAAATGCCAACAATTTATTTGTAACACACTATGTATACAGCAGCATGAAGCCAGGTATCACTAACATTTCAATGGCTATAGCATTATATCTATGTAAACATCATAAAAGCATCAGATTGGGGAATAAAAGCACTCTCCCCGAGAAGTTACTTTACATATTAACTACCTTTACTATACCCAAAGAAGAAGTGTACCACATAACAACGGGACAGAATATTTAAAACTTGATTACTAGAATATACAGGCATATAGGTCATAACCTACATATATATGACTGCTGTACTTGATAAAAATGAATACTTTTGTAATTCAGAGATTTCTGACAAATGAAAACAACATATGTAGATGCTCTCTTACATAGAAAGATGACTTTAAAAGAGTCAAAATGACACTCATGCTGGAAACACAATACCCAGTCTTTTTTACATGAGTTGTCTTATGTATACCAGGAAAAGATAATTTCAATCCGAGAGTGACCAAGATTAATCCATATGACAGAATCAAATTGGCACTCTGCTTTCTGATGCTGGGACAGGGGTCACACTGACCCAAAACAAGCCTGAATGCCTCCATAGTGGTTCCTTCCCATTTTAGGGATTTATAGCATAAGACTGAGTGGCACTAACCCACGGAGTCCTTCTGCTCTGAATTCATACTCACCAAGCAAGAAGCAATTATTAACTCAGCATCCTAATAGATGTGGTTTAAGAAGAAAAAGTTCTGCTCAATCAAAATAAATGTCTAGATTACTTAGAAAAACAGCCAACTTATTACGCATAATAGATTAGCATCTTGGTGGGCACATTAGTCTCAGCTGAGCTGAGTCATAGTCTGATTCATTCTTGTTAAAGTGATATAGCTGAGCTGCAGGAGCCACAAATCTGATGATCCACCAGGCTCTGCCCTTGGCCCATTGCACTAATCATAGAAACACAAATACTATACATCCATTTATTTATAAGAATTTTCATAAAGAATGGTCAGGAAAAGCCACCATTTGCCCAGTAGTACTAGATTAAATTCTTGATCATCACATACTCCTTAGGGTGGAGTATATACCCCTGTTCCCATGACTTTGTGCTTGGCCATGACTTGTTTGGAACAATGGAATATAAAGGTATAGGACATGGATAGAGAATAAACATTTCTTTGGTTTCATGTTTCCTCTGGTGCTGCTGTATTCCTTCATAAGCAGGTCAAATTCCAGATGGCTACTGCATCTGCAGGTTGGACCTCAGAATGAGATATATGGAGCAGAAATAAATCTTACCTGTGGCCTGGAGACAAGCCAAGTGGACCCGGCTTAGATCAGCCTTGCTTAGCCTAGCCAAGCAAGGAAAATTATGTTTTGTGGTAAACCACTGAGATATTCAGTATTTTTGTTATACTGCCAAAATATATATGTGACTAATATATTCTGGTGTTTATTATAATTTTTTGGCCTTTCTACTTTTCTTGATGACCTATTTCCATTTATATTACATCCAGATCTGACCCCTGGGATCAGTGTCTTTCATTTGTGAAAATGTCTGTTTCTTCCTCTGAGATTTGGTTTTGGGGTTCAGACTTTTCAGTATTTAGATTCCAGCTTGCACCAGTGAACCAGTCTTTGCATGCATTTTTTATGTCACCTCATTGCCTCTGGCTGGAATCTTTCATCTTGTTTTCACTTTGCTAAAACTAAAACTCAAAATTGCATCCTGGTTAGGGTTGCTTTGGATCCCTGCATTAAGATGAGTAAAGCAGAGGCGTAGGGCTCTCATCGCCCATCAATGTGAATTCGGCAAGATCAGATCATTTTTTGATGCCTGAGTCAAAAACCAGCTTCTCAGTCCCATTAGCCTAAACCATAATATTGCTGGCCAAAGAGATAAAATCAGAAGCCAGCAAACTCCAAAGCCCTAAAAGGTTAACAGAGAAGATGTGAGGTAGAGCACATGGGATACAGCCATCTCCTTACACAGCACACATTTACTTGTGCCTTCTTTAAGTCCAAATAGTTTCAGTGTAGCGACCAGCTCAATTTTTACCAAGGACTTAATTTAGGTGAGGTAGAATGAGCTACCTTTTCTGCCTGTATTCCCCAAACTCACAATTTTTATTCAGCATCTACTCCTTAAATACCTAATTTTCCTAAGCTCTCTAGATTGCGCATTTAATGGAGCGACCTTGAGTATGATTCTGTGAGGCTATGACTGCCTGTCCTTACAGGGCCGTTGTTACCGTCATTACCTATTTATAGTCATCCTTGGATGTGATAGAAAAGGAACTGATCTGGTGGGCTTCCTAGATTCTAGCACTCTCTTTCCTATTCCCCTGGTTAGGTAACAACCCTACGGAACCAAAGTCAATAGGGTCCGTGGGCTTCACCAATAGAGTAGCACCTTATCTTGTCTCCTGGACCTTCTTCATGCCCCATATGACAGGATGGAAAGTGCAGTTTTCAGTCCAGTGGCACTTTTACTGTGTGTTATGATAGAAGCTGTCCTTCCTTGGGAACAAGCGTTTCTAATCAGCTGAGCTAAAGCTTTAAGGTTAAGAAGCACAAGTTTCACAAACGAGACATGAGTAGTCTGTTGAGAAGGACCAATCCTACTTTGACCACTTGGACCACAGATCCATGCAATCCAGCTCATGGAGCATGCATAGAAGATATGCTATCTGTGTGCATATGCAGCATTCTAGAAGAGACCACCCCAACCCTTCAGTGTGCTTTGCAGCTGACCACTTTCCAGTGATTTGGAATACATTATAATCATGCTTGATGTTGCTATTCCTTTGTCATAAAATGGGTCCCTGGGTCTAAAGTAGTGTTGAGGAAGATTCTGTAAACTTAGATAAACTACTGTCTAAGTTCTCAGATGGTGATGTGGTAGAAGCACTGTGAGTTGATAAGCAAACCCCTATTAGTCTTGTAGGTAACAGTATCTGCTTAGAAGTTCTATCATTCAGATGTTTTCCTGCCAGCTCTTTCCCCCAAATGCTACGTGGATGATTGATAGAATTTGTGAGTTCCATAACCTTGTGGTGATAGAGAGGAAAGAGCTGTGGGGGCAGTGAGGGTGGGGGACGTGCTTCAATACAGGGAGCAACTGCGTCCTTTCTGGTCTCTGCTTCAGGGGATTTTGTTTGTTGTTTACGTGTTTGTTTTGCTGGCTGCACAGTGGACTGCAGAGCGGTGATGTGAGACCTCCCTTGGGTATTCTGCTGGTGGCTGCTGCTGAGGTCTGTTCCTGAGTTTACGTGTGGTGTGATGTTGCCAGCTGGAAGGTGGTAGGGAGAAAAATATTCTGCGGAATAAACTTCACCTCAGCTCACTCTCCTAACTGTGACGACTGTATGGTTCCCAGACAAGGAGGTTGCCCCCAAACTCCTTGGCAACATCCACAGTTCTCTGGGCCCCTCAGCATTTCATTCTGATTTCAGCGTCTCTCCATATCCTGCTAAATGCCACATCCTGGAATACAGCAGCAAAGACTCTTTCCTGGGAGACAAAATAGGCTCCTCCTCTGCTTGACCAAACATTGCTCACCAAGCCACTTGGATATGGCTGTCTCTAGTTTGATGGAAGGGTTGAGAAAATAGAAAAGGGTAAAGGTGGAGGACTGCCAGGCATCCCCTCTTAGGGGTCCACACAGGGAGTGAGCAGAGGAACCATAGCCTTGGTGTTCACATCATCCTGTCCAGCCCGTCTCATACTCCCCTTTGCCTCTGGGATTTCCACTGTGTATTATATTCCTCTCTCCTGCTAAGATGCATATGTGTATGTGAGAGTTAATTTTAGTTGTCAACTTGACTGGATTACTGGATACCCAGATATCTGATAAAGCATTATTTCTGGGTACATCTGTGGGGGTGTTTCTTGCACAGATTGGCATTTGAATCTGTGGCCTGAATAAGGGAGCTCTACCCTTACCCAATGTTGTTGGGCACAATCCAATCAGCTAAAGACCAGGATAAAAGAAAATGGCAGAGAAAAGATGAAGTTTTATTTTCTTATATTCAGGAAGAGAAAGGATGAACTTTTCTCCTTTTGTTTTCTTTTTTTCTTTCTTTTTCTTTCTTTCATTCTTTCTTTCCTTCTTCCTTCTTTCTTCCTTTCTTTTCTTTCTCCTCTCCTTCCTTCCTTTCTCCTTTCTTTTCTTTCTCTTTCTCCTTCTCCTTCCTTCCTTCCTTTTTCCTTTCTTTTCTTTCTCTTTCTCCTTCTTGCCTTCCTTCCCTCCCTCCCTCTCTCCTTCCTCCCTCCCTTCCTTCCTTCCTTCTTCCTCTCGTTCTCTTTCTCTTTCTTTTTCCTTCCTTCCTTCCTTCCTTCTTTCTTCCCTCCTCTCTTTTTCTTTCTCTTTCTCTTTTTTTTCTTCTTTCCTTTCTTCCCTCCCTCCCTCCCTCCCTCCCTCCCTCCCTCCCTCCTTCCTTCCTTCCTTCCTTCCTTCCTTCTTTCCTTCCTTCCTTCCTCCCTCCCTCCCTCCCTCCCTTCCTTCCTTTTCTTTCTTTCTCTCTTCTGGAGCTGGGACACCCATATTCTCATGCCCTTGGATATTGGAACACCAGGTTCTCCAGGCTTCAGATGCCAGGATTTGCACCAGCAGTCCCCTAGTTTCTCCAGCAAGTAGACAGCATATTGTGGGACTTCTCAGCTTCCATACTGATGTGGATCTTTTACCTTAATAACTCCCCTGTCATGTATGTGTGTGTATATATATACTATTGGTTCCATTTCTTTGGAGAACCGTGACCTGTACAATGTGTTTCACAAAACAATATTCTTGAGGTGAGTGGTGCATTCAATCGGCATCCTAGTCTACTTAATTCTGTTGTGTCCTAATCAATAACTAAGGAAAAACAAACTGAACAAAAAATCCCACCAAAAACAACACACAAAACTTGTCTTAATACCACTCAATTGATTTTCTGACACATACTAACGAATCACAATCTGCAGTATGGAGAGACCTGGAAAAACCTTTTCTATCCTAACAGGACTAGTTGTTTTTGTTGTTATTGTTACAAAACAGCTAGTCACTAAAGAAACTCAGTTCCAAAACTCAAGACTTCTTGGTGGCCTCTGTGTTCTAGGAAATACCATCACCTTCTCCTTCCCAAGAGCAATGAATTTCAGGGTTTGGCCCAGGAAGGGGAGGACTGCCCAGGAGCCTACCTTGGGGGTAAATTTAAGTGAATGGGTTTAATTTTTGCAAAACATTATCCTCATTATAGGACCTTCTATTATCCCAGTGTGGGAGAGCCAGAAATAAGGGAACATATGCCAAATGTCAAATCCCAAATCTGGCTACTTGCCTTTCTTTTCTTATTTATTTATTTTTTTCACTGCCCACTGAATAAAAGTCCCTGTGTTCATCAAATAGGCCTCTGGACTTAGATCCAATTATAACCAGCACTGAAAAAGGATACGCTGTAGGGAAAAGTAGCTGGAACGGCCCCAGTTCATAGGGGATTGGTTCCAGGACCACCTGTAGCTACCGAAATCCATGCCTACTCAATTCCAGCAGGCCGCCCTGTGGGCCCTGCAGCTAGGAAATGCTGGTCCTCTGTGGAGGTGGGTTTCACATCCTGCCAGTTCTGAATTTGGTTTTTACCTTTGGTTGTGGATGCAGAACCTACTTATACAGAGGGCCAATTATATTTATTGAAAAGAAATTTACTTATAAGTAGACTCTCCCAGTTCTAGCTTGTATTGTTCAAGGATCAACTGTTTCTTTTTCTCACCCCCATCTTGAATACAAACTCTAAGGGAAAACACTAAGTATTTGAAGTTCATTGGAGAACAACACAAAAACTCAACAATGCTTGCTTGGTTTATAAAAGGACACAGTGAAACCTCCCAGGTCAAAGGTTGCCACAGTGAGCTTCTTCCCCAGATCCTCTTGGCCCTCCTGTTCATGTCGCCATAACTCTTACTCCATCATAGGCATACGGATGGGCGTGGCTTAGGGGCCACATCAGGAGGGGTGAAAACATGATTAGTGGGAGGGTTTTTAAATTGTTATATTTAGATTCTAAAACTTCTTTGTGAAATTGACTCTGCATAAGATCAGGCAGTGATCTTACTCCAATGGCATGTGGTAGTCCAAGTAACTAATAAAGTTTGCTAGGATTCACCAGCCAAACATTTTCATTTCACATTTCAGTATGCCCATAGGGTTCAATTTTAAAGTGATGTGGCCTAGAAGCTGTCACCTTCTGTTTCAAGGGACAATCACAGCTTTAGCCACTCCAGTTTTATTCGTAATGTGTTACAGATCGGACCGTTTCCACAATGTAGAAAGGTGTTAAAAAATAAATAAATAAATAGGTGAATAAATAGACAGATATGTAAACATACTGTCAACTAAGATGAGAATTGGTGTGTTTAGTTAATTGATGTGTTTACTGAAGAAAATCTTAGAGCCTTTTGGATGCATTCTAAATACTCAGTGAGGATTAAGATATGCAGATTCTTCAATATGTTGATCATTCCCTCTTTCGATATAAATGTTGCTTGGAACACACTCTGGAAACCAGTGATATAGACCCAAGAACATACAGTATGGCCAAAATCAGAACTGAGTTTTTAGTAAAGTGATAACACTGTTTCTTTACCTTTACACAAAAAAGATAGTCATAGCTTGTATGACCTAAATTTATTTTTTTAACTATTAGTTTCTTTCACCATAGTAGTACTAAAATCAATATATAATGCATTTCCCTCATTCTTCATAAAAATATTCACATATCCCCTACTTTTTTCATATCCAGCAAACATGCTAATCTCTCTTGTTTTCTTTAATCTTTTTTTCTCCAGTCTCCAGGCAAGTCTCATTATTGAATGCCAACTTTTAAACCTAAAGATAAAATATTCTTGGATGAGTCTCTCCCTATAATTATTTGCAGTATAGTCTTTCATTAAAATATTAGCAAATTGTTGACGATCTCTTTTGCATACCAATGAACTATTCATTGACAATTCTCGGTGGCTGTGTTCTTAGTGCATGCTTTAAAGTAAATAATGCTGGCTTATGAGCTGACAAACCTGCTGTTGAAATACCTCCATTTTCTATCCACCAGCTGTCCTCTCTGAGAGGTAGATGTAATGAATCCCAGGTTGAGGATTATACAGTACCACCTATTCCGTCAGGATATTTTATATCTAAGCTTGAGAGTATCTAGTAGTGAGTTTAAATATTATATCACTGAGCTATTGATCAGAATGGATTTTGTATTCATTCTAACCTGCAGAGATCCAAACTGTACTTCTAATTTAACGGTAAAGAAACAGAACACAAAGGTGACAGTAGCTACTATGTTTTTATAATATTATCTCTTTTTGAAAAGAAAAATGGTTATGAACATTGAGTCCCACGTGTACCCTAGTGAGAAAGCAACAAATAACAATCCCTCACTGTTGGTAAATAAAATTACATCCCTTCATTGTGTTGTCTATAAAATAGTTTTGAATGCCTACTATGTGTAAGTTACCATACAATATATACAGATATATAATATCTGCTTACTTTGAATAAATATATTCACACAATGAATATAATTCATATATATACATATATATATGTATGTATCTGACATTATCTATTCCTGTGATATTATCTATTCCTGTGATATATCTATTCCTGACATTAAGTTCAACATATAATTGTTGCTTGGAAATTGAAGTGCTTTTTCCCCAGCTGTATATACTGTGCTGAGATTTTGGGTATAATAGGTCACAGGAGCTCTCTGGCCCCAGTGGTAGCTGAGGTGATGTCAAGCCAACATTAAGTATCGAGAGGAAAGATTGGTCCATTAGCTCCACAGGATTCGAGGCCAGCGGCAGAATGAAATGGATTAAGGTGCTGTCAACCCATTCAGAAAATAACAAGACTCTAGCATTGCTTTGCTATCAAGGGGAACTGGGTACTTTTCTTCTTTTATATTCTATACAATAGTATTTTGATTGTTGTAACTACTCAAAAGGGTACCATTTTCACAAGCAGACCATACTAAAAATATGTAATGATAATTATCCTTTCATTTTCCTTGCTACAGTCGCTCTATCGGTACTTGGACCTATCTATAACTACCTTGGTTTTCTCACTTCTGCCTTTACTTACCTTCTTGTTCTGTTTGAACCTCAGGGTTTATCACTCAGAATACTTTCACATGTGCTACTTCAATCCACTTGCCCCTTTCTTCTTTCTTCACACACAAGAAAATATTTCTAGATAAAATGAACCTCTGTGTGCTTATAACAGAATGGCAGAACCACACTGGAGAAAATCACATAGCTTGGAAGATTGAATTTGGTTTAATTTTATGATATCATACTTCTAATAGCTCTCTGAGCTGCCCAGAATACATATTTCCCTACTTTCATAATCTTACTCTCTTCTCTTGCTTTGAGATGAGTATTTCACCCTTTCTCCTTTTCCCCTGAAACATCCTGCTGTCATTGACCTCTTCCCTCTCAGCAGTTGATCTAACTTGGAAACCGAATGACATCACAAAATGGCACTTCATTTTGGATGCAGCTGGAGGATTTCTCAAAGTCCGAATTGCAGAGCTGGGAAGACTTTTAACTATTTCATGGCATTTGCCAGCTTCCTTTTCCCTGCTCTACCTTATCTCTTTCACTGTCTGTGCCTCAAGTACCAAAAGGATATATTTGTCTACATTAGGATGTGACTCATAGTGTGTATTTACTATGCGCTGCTAGCTGCATCAGCTATCAAACATTTATTGTTTCATTTGTGCTATTTATATGTTTGTCTCTTAATCCAGGACTGAGGGACAAGCCCCTGAGTTCTGGCAGGGAAGGCCACCTGAGAAAATGCCACATATGAAAGGACTCTGAGACTACTAGAGCAGAATTTGAAGGAGCTGGAGATCTACAACGGTGAGTGAAAAGAGCAAAAGAACTACTGTTGTGGCAAAAAGCTTACTCCTCAAGTTTGGTTGCTTAAGCTAGAGGTTATGTCAATCAATAGCAGAGATAAAAAGTCTTAAGCATTCACCATAAGATTATAGACACAAGCATAAAAATTGCTTCTACAAATTATTTTGGATAATTCTATTATTTACACTTAAGACATTTTATTAAATATAACCTTAACTGATATTTGAATTATATGTATATTTTTTTCATTTTCAGTACTAATGTATAGCAACAAATTGCAATTATTAGGCCAGGCGTGGTGGCTCACACCTGTAATCCCAGGACTTTGGGAGACTGAAGTGGGAGGATCATTTGAGGTCAGGAGTTCGAGACCAGCCTGGCCAACATGATGAAACCCCATCCCTACTAAAAATATAAAAATTAACTGGGTATGGTGTCAGATGCCTGTAATCCCAGCTACTCAGGAGGCTGAGGCAGGGGAGTCACTTGAACCCGGGAGGCAGAGGTTCCACTGCACCCCAGTCTGGGCGACAGAGTGAGACTCCATCCCAAAAAAAAAATTGCAATCATTAAAATGTTTGCGTGGAAGTTTATGAAAATATAATGTCCCTCTTCACTGCTAAGCTCTGACTCAGAGACAACAAATTTGTTTACTCATTCTTCCAAGAATAACTATTTAATATTTATAGAGTGACTATACTATTTCATGCCTTAATTTCCTTTTAGATTTTGATACTTCAGATATAATCATAGCATATAACACATAGGGGATATACCACAAACCTATAATTATATGTTTATAGATGCATTTATATATACATATTGTGATAATATATGTATGTTTATAGATGCATTTGTGTATATACATTGTGATAAAATTCCAAGAGGAATATAAAACGGAGCCAGGCAAAGGGGAGTAGAGAGTAAGAGGGATGGGTCATTGTATCATACAGAATAGTTAGCAAAGGCCTCAGCAAGTAGGCTGTGTTTGATTAGAGACTTAACGTAAAGGAGGACGTAAGCCCAGAAAATACAAAACAAATACCATAGTGTGTAAAGACACTAAGGAGAAAGCATGCTAAGTGTGTTTGAAAAGCAGTGAGGAGGCCATCGTGACTGGAATACAGTGATTGAGAGTGTGAGTCATGGAAATTGGGTGGAGGAGAATCACAGGCATCAGATCATGAGGGGCTTTGTGGACAGTTACAAAAGTGTTGGCTGAGGTGAGAAAACATAGGAGAATTTTCAGAAGAAAAGTAGCATAATCTGATTTAAGATTTAATAGGGTTCCTACTTTGGCTGTTGTGTTGAACATACTCTAGAGGACAGGATGGCAAAGGAGACCAGCAGGAGGTTAAACAGCTACTGCATTTAAGTAAGAAATAACAGTGCAGTCAGGATGCTGACAGGGGAGGAAGTGAGAATATTGAATATATTCAGATTCATTTCAATGGTAGATCCAATAGGATTTTTTGATAGATTAGCAGTGAGTGGAAAGAAGAGGCAAAAAATGGGTGATTAGTTCTGTAATTAACTGAGATAGAGAAGACTGAAGGAGCAGATTGAAGTAGGAAAAGCAAGATATGTTTTTTAATATGTTAAGTAGAGATGTCTTGAAGCTGATTGCGTAATAAGGTCAAGTAAGTAATTTTATTAATAAGTTTAGAGTTTTGGGGAACATATAAACTGGAGATCTTTAGATGGTAGTTGGACTATGAGTTTACAGTTTGGAGTAAAATGTGGACTATGTATATATATGCTGAAAATTTGAGATTTCTCAGCATATATACAGTATTTCAGTTCATATGAATAAAATAAATCTCCTAGGAGTAAGTATGGTAGGGAATTGAGGTCTGAGGCTGAGTCACTCCAGCATTGGAGAAGGAAAGAAAGTAGATAAATCAATGTATGTGGTAGTGAAAGCATGTGGATGCTGTCTTATAATTGTTTCTGTTTTCTCAATAAGATAGGTAGAAGCATATTAGATAAGAGTGAAAATGAAAGCAATAAGTGATATTTTGGAAATTTTAGGAGAGGGGATGAATCATAAGATAACTATCCTGGAGATCAAAAGATTGAATAGACTGATGAAATAATGAAGAATTGACAGCAGTATCAATAGTAAGTTTGAGATTGGGTATCTTTGAACTACAGAGTTACCATAAAAACATAGCTTGCTTCACTTTTCTCCAACCATGCTTTGGTATGGGACTGCTGAAACAGGATAATGCCACAACGTTCATTTCACTAGGATAAGAGATTCATTTGGTGAGGGAAGAGAGGGTAGTATGTGGAAATTTGATTTAAATGAATGGAAATAAACATCAGTGTAAGGTCATGAATAGTGTAAGAAGCAATAATGATGGGGCAGGATCAATGAAATGTAGATTTCTGGGGGACAAATACATTGTTAGAATTGGGTGTCAGTAAAAAATAAGTTAGAATAAGAGGTGATAGAAAATGAAAAACTTGGAAATTCAGATTATAAAGAGTATGCAAATATTGTAGTGAGTTCTAGAGTATTATTTTAGGTTGTTTTCCTTGATGTAGGAGTTATATACTGTCACTGAAGTTCAAAATTATTTAAATAAATCAGAAACAAAATAGATAATTAATATTCAAATATGATAAATTCACAATGTCTGAAATCCAATACAAAATTATCAGAGGAACAAGTAAAATGGGGCCATTATTAGGATAAAAAGCAATCAATATTGTCAGACCAAAAAAAATCACACAAATCATATAATTCATAGATGTTACAACAGCTGATATGAATATATTCTATATGTCTAAGAATCTGGAGAAAAGTATAAACATGTTTTGGAAGTTAATGAAACATATAAAGAAGATCCAAATTGAACTTCTAGATATTAAAAAGTGCATTATCTGAAAGCCAGGTAAGGGGGCTGATGCCTGTAATCACAGCACTTTGGGAGACTGAGGCAGGTGGATCACTTGAGGCCAGGAGTTCGAGACCAGCCTGGTTAACAGAGTAAAACTTTGTCTCTATCAAAAATACAAAAAAAAAAAAAAAAATTTAGCCGGGCATGGTGTTACCCACCTTGTAATCCCAGTTACTCAGGAGGCTGAGGCAGGAGAATCATTTGAACTCAGGAGGCAGAGGCCTCAGTGAACTAAGATGGCGCCACTATGCTGCAGCCTGGGTGATAGAGCAAGATTCTGCCTCAAAAAACGAAAAAAAAAGGAAATGTTTGTAAAACATATCTGATTAAACATGTGCATCTATAATATACAACTAAGATTCAAAACTCAATAATAAGTAAATGAGAGATCTATTTAAAAAGTGGACAAAAGACTTGAACAGACATTTCACTGAAAGAGATGTAAAAGTAGCAAATAAGCATATGAAAAAATAGTCAACATCATTAGTCGAGGGTAAATTTGCAGTAAAATAAAATTGCATGCCTATAAGAAAGACTTAAAAACAAAAAACCTGAATATACCTATTGCTGGAGAAGGTGCACAGTGACTGGCATTCACATGCATTGCTGGTAGGAATACAAAATGATACGGCTAATTTGGAAAAGAGTTTGGCATTTTCTTACAAATGTAAACATACATTTACCATATGATCTAGTGCTTCCACTTATAGATATTTGTACTAGAGAAATTAATACTTAGATTCACATAAAAACACAATCAAAGTTGTAAAACTTCAAATATCTTTCAGTTTGTCAATGGGTAAACAAACAGTGGTACATCCATACAATGGAATGCTTCCAAGTAATAGAAGATGACATATTGTTACACAGAACAGCACGGAAAAATCTCAAATACATTATACTAGGTGAAAAAAGCCAACATTTATATTATACATGATTTCTTTATATGACAATCTGGAAAAGTAAAAAGTCACAAGGATAGAAAAAATAAAAAAGATCAGTGGTTACCAGAGCCTAAAGGTTAATGGAGGGCTTCACCACATAGGAGAAAAATGGATCTTCTAGGCTGATGCACATTTTTAATATCTTGATTGCGGTGGTGGGCAGGACTGACTGCATTTGTCAAAATTTATGAGCTGTACACTCATGTGTGTGAATTATACCTTAATAAATCTAATTTAATTATTGGAAATACAATCTGTGTGGATATTACACTGACCAGAAATTAAAATAGTCAGAAGAAATCAGGAAACAACAGGTGCTAGAGAGAATGTGGAGAAATCGGAACACTTTTACACTGTTGGTGGGACTGTAAACTAGTTCAACCACTGTGGAAAACAGTGTGGCGATTCCTCAAGGATCTAGAACTAGAAATACCATTTGACCCAGCAATCCCATTACTGGGTATATACCCAAAGGATTATAAATCATGCTGCTATAAAGACACATGCACATGTATGTTCATTGCAGCACTATTCACAATAACAAAGACTTGGAATCAACCCAAATGTCCATCAGTGACAGACTGGATTAAGAAAATGTGGCACATATATACCATGGAATACTATGCAGCCATAAAAAAGGATGAGTTCATGTCCTTTGTAGGGACATGGATGCAGCTGGAAACCATCATTCTCAGCAAACTATCACAAGAACACAAAACCAAACACCGCATGTTCTCACTCATAGGTGGGAGTTGAACAATGAGATCACTTGGACACAGGAAGGGGAGCATCACACACTGGGTGCTATTGCGGGGAGGGGGAGGGGGAAGGGATAGCATTAGGAGATATACTTAATGTAAATGACGAGTTAATGGGTGCAGCACACCAACATGGCACATGCATACACATGTAACAAACCTGCACGTTGTGCACATGTACCCTAGAACTTAAAGTATAATAATAAAAAAAAAATAGTTAGAATATTAGTGAGAATAACAATGAGTCAGGTACTACAATCTCTTATAAATAAGAACTTTGGGGTTTGTAAGGTGATTCATACTAAAGTATTAGTGTGGTACTGCCTGCTTCCATGAGTTCCAATGAGGTTAAATCAAAGGAGGGGGTTGAATTGAAGCTTTGGCAACAGCAGTAAAAAGGGAAACTCCTTGAGTTGCATGAAGGGTGTGGACAAGTAAATAATCATGGTTTCGAGAAAATTTCAGGAGAAGTGGCAATGTCCACGGTGAGCCAGGTCCCAGTTAGAGCAAGAAGGGCAATAAAACACAAGGAATGATGTTGAGATGTCAGATAATGTACTGGTGCCCAAAAAGCAGAGTGGAAATGTTTAGGAGGTTTGTGATAAATGGAAGACTGGTCACTTTAAAAACACACAGAACCATATGGGAGCGAGAATCCAAGGGATGCAGAGTGAACTAGGCTTGTTGAGTCTATGCTGCCAAATGGCTTCCATGGCAATAGACTCCGTCATAGGACTCTGGTACTTGTGACTCTGAGTATGAGTGAGGAGGCAGAGTAGAGATTGGCCATGAGAACACAGAGCCTTGGAGGCCCCTCTTCTATTGTTCTCATAATGATGGCTATAGGCTATATAGAAGCAGGGGAGGTTTCCCCAAGGTCACATGGAGGTTTTTGGTTTTGTATGTACACACACACACACACACAGATGTATATATGTACACACACATGTATGTATATGCATATATATGTATATACACACTGTAAGGTTCTTGTACCACTTTGGATCCTGAGAGCATGTCAACAGACAACACGAGGTGGTGTGGAGCAATATGCTCTTTTAATAAGTGCCTGGGTGCAGGCAGGCTGAGGCCTAAGATGGTGTCAGCCCTAAGTGAGGACGGGACAAAGATTTTATAGTCTCCTGTGAACAGGAAGTGTCCTAGTCTGACGTAACTGCTAAGTTGTACCTGGATGGCCTGTTTCTTGATCTTCAGGGGTGCACGTCTTCCGGCTGGCTTTCTTCCTGCTTCTGCTCTCTTGCTGACGCACACTGCTGGCGCCAAGTGGCCTTGCGTCTTGGGACTGGACCTGCGAAGGAGGAGTTAGTCATCTCCTTAAACTGTTAGGCCCCGGGAAGGATCTTACATTCCTGTCTATTTGGTTATAGAAAAAAGGGAAAAGGGACGACTTTCTCAATAACTACTTCAGGAGTGACATGGGGGGTGGTGTGGGCACCTTGGAAAAAGAAAAACTTTCATTTTTGGGGTATTCTTGAGAGATGGGTTGGTATCTACCATGTCATTGTAGCAGGAGCATCATCTGGATTGTCTGGAAACACGTCTGTGGCTGCAAGGCAGTTATGTTGAAAGGACAAGGAAGTGTCAACAGGGAGAGGCACAGCTTCATTTGCAGCTTCAGGAATGAAAGACCATGTCTGGATTAAGGAGGGGAGGTAATTGCTGAGTGGCTCAGAGTCTGGTAAGGGTAGAGGCCCAAAGACAAAAATTCGGCCATACATGATTTCAAAGGGACTGTAAAAAGAGGGTGCCTTTGGTATTGCGTGGAGTCTTATAAGGGCAAAAGGGAGATTATTTGTCCACAGCTGATGGGTTTATAGTGCCAGGTTGGTGAGTTGGGTTTTAAGGACAGAGTTAATTTTTTCAACTTTGCCTGAAGATTGAGGCCTGTAGGGTGTGTGGAGATCCTACTTTATTTTTAAGGATGTAGAGAGGCCTTGGGTAATTTGGCTGATGAAGGCAGGCCTGTTATTGGACTGGATGGATGTTGGGAGTCTGAAATGGGGAATTATATGCATGATGAGAGTTTGTGTGACGACATTTGCACCTTCTGAAGTTTTTGGGAACGCTTCTACTTACCTGGAGAAAGTACAGACAGAAACTAGAAGATAGTGGAGTCGTTTATTGGACAGCATGTGAGTGAAGTCTACTTGCCAATCTTGCCCGAGTACCTGGCCTCCGGCTTGGTGGGTAGGAAAAGGCAGCGACTGGAGGCAGTGCTGGGGTGACCCTGAGTGGCAGATAAAACAGGACTGGGCAATTTCTGGAACACGAGTGAGAATACGGTGGAGAAGTTGCAAGAGAGGTTTGTAACCAACATGGAAAGAGTTGTGGAGGCTTTGGAGATGGGGAAGGCTTTGAGAGTGAGGAAGAACAAAGCACCCTTCCTTGAAATACCATGGTCCTTGCCTTGGAAGGTTCTGGGCCTGAAAGTCCTCCTTTTCTTCTGAGGAGTAAAGAGGAGAGAACAACGACAGGGACAGAAACTGGCTTTGTATGGGTTGTAGGGTTACTTGCTTGGCTACTTGAAATGCTAAAGTGTTTCGAGCCAGAGCCAATATAGGATTGTCTGGGGTTTGGTGGCCTCTGCGATGAATGATGGCAACTTTCTGCAGCAGCCTGGCAGCTTGAAGGGGCTTGCTGATGGGAGAGCCATTTACGACAGGAGTGTTTTCTGCAGTTAGGAAACCTCGATCTTTCCAGATGAATGAGTGTGAGTGCACTACGCGGAACACATAAGGAGAATTTGAATGTATGTTGATCTGTTGTCTGGCTGCTAGAGTGAGAGCTCGAGTGAGGGCGATGAGTTCAGCTTTCTGGGAGGTGGTGCCTAGGAGGAGCAGATTGGCTTCAATAGTGTGCTGGGGGTCGGTGACACTATAGCATAGCCAGCATGCCAGTGCCCTTGATGTAGGAAGGATCTGCCATCTACAAACCGAGTAAAGGAGGCATCTGGAGGGGTTGGTCTGTTAGGTTTGGAAAAGGTATAAGAAAAGTTTGAAAAATGTGTAGGGTTTTGGGCGGTTGTAGCTTCAGGTAAGAGTGTGGTTGGGTTTAGATGGGAGCTGGTTAGCATGGTGATGTGGGGGGTTTCTATGCACAGAGCACACAGTTGGAGGAACCGTGGGGCAGAGATGAGAATTAGTACACTGCGGGGAGCTAGCATGTCTTTGATGTTATGGGTGGAATAAACTGTTAGGTTGGCATGGAGAAATAATTTTAGGTTTTCAAGGGTGAGGATATATGTATGCATCTATAGATATATACATACATGTGTATAAGCTCACAGTGTTAACCAATGCCTCATAATACATCACATATGTAACATAATAAATCATATTATAGGTTGATTTGCCTTCTGCAAGTTGGAGACCCAGGGAAGCCACTGGTATAGTTCTAATTCAAGCCCAAAGGCCTGAGAAGCAGGAAAGCCAATGATGTAAGTCCTGATTCTAGTCCAAAGGCCCAAGAACCAGGAGAAGATAGATCTTCCAACTCAAAGAGAGAGAATAAATTTGCCCTTCCTCCACCTTTTTGTTATATCTGGTCCCTCAATTAATTGGATGATGCTCTGCCACACTGGTGAAGGTGATTTTCTTTATTCTGCCTGCTGATTTAAACAGTAATCTCTTCTGGAAATACCCTCACAGACACACTCAGAAATAATGTTTCACTAGCTATCTGGGCATTTCTTAGCCCAGTCAAGTTGATACATAAAATTGATGATCACAACACCTTTATATCCCTTAATGACAAATTCTATAGCTGCTAACCTCTGAAATTCACTTAATAAATACTTATAAATGAATGAATAAATACATAAGTAGGTAAAGGAAACAATAACTTAGACATTCAAGAATCTTTTGTCTAACCATACTTTTTATATTTAGTCTTGAACATTTAGAATCCATCATTATGTATGACAACAATTTTTTTCAATAAAGAAAAACTTTATTCAAAGTTACTGTGAACCCTGAATATTTGAGACTGTCGCAGCTAATTTAGAAAGTTGATTGTGCCAAGGTTGAGGACACATGCCCATGACACAGCCTCAGGAGGTCCTGATGACATGTGTCCAAGGTGGTCAGAGCACAGTTCGGTTATACATTTTAGGGAGACATGAGACATCAATCAATATATGGAAGATGTACATTGGTTCCATCCTGAAAGGCGGGTCAACTCAAGCAGGGAGGCGGCTTCCAGGTCACAGGTAGGCGAGAGACAAACAGTTGCATTCTTTGGAGTTTCTGATTAGCCTTTCCAAAGGAGGCAATCAATCCTGTATTCATCTCAGTGAGCAAAGAGATGACTTTGAATTGACTGGGAGACAGGTTTGCCATAAGCAGTTCCCAGCTTGATTTTTCCCTTTAGCTTAGTGATTTGGGGGCCCCAAGATTTATTTTCCTTTCACATTACCATATGAAAATAAAGTGAATCCCCTTTGGCATATTTGTTTTTCACTCATATATTCT
Source organism: Chlorocebus sabaeus (assembly GCF_047675955.1). Lineage (NCBI taxonomy): Eukaryota > Metazoa > Chordata > Mammalia > Primates > Cercopithecidae > Chlorocebus > Chlorocebus sabaeus. The sequence continues at coordinate 140,960,543 of NC_132911.1, read as the reverse complement.
ACTATATTTGAGGGCCTACTAAGGGCTACTGATTGACTGAGTTTGAAAAAATTCACAGAATCAGAGATCACACTTCTCTTGGAATAGAATAAATGATTTCTTTATCCTTTTTATAACTTTAAATTAATATTTGGGAACTACTTTGGGAGATAGTCTATATTTTCCAAATTCTCTGGTTAAAAGACTGCTTTCAGATAAAGAGGCAATTCCAAGGTAGGAAGCCAATGGCAGATATCCCAGAGTCCATTATCAAAGAAGCTTGACCAAATAATTAGTTCCAGTCCCTACCATGGAAACTTCAGGGTAGTTGATTTCAGTCTTGTTAGTAACAACAGGGTCATGCATTTCCTGGTAATTAAACTTGTGGAAGCTCATTTGCTGTCAGTGTTACGGTCACTTTCTTGACATTTATTTGTTTTGTTTCTCCTGAGGCTATTTCTCTTGCCATGATTGCCACCACCTTTCACGACTATGTGGCTCTTCAAAAATTAAACATTGATAAATGTTTTAAGGACAAAGAGGAAAGCTGTTTAGAGCTGACATGAAATTTTCTCTTGTTTCTTTAAAGCTAGTTTGCCAGGGAATGAAAAGCTACAATTACTTTAACGTGATCGTGGGTTTTCATAGCGATGCTGAATGCACAATTACTCTTGGCTTCAGCAATGTGTTTGAAAAGGGAGACACAAAAACGTAATCAACTTGGTGTCTTTGGCAGACAAAAGGAGGATAATTCAGGAAGGATCAGAGGGTAGAGGAAATGGCTGCAGAAAAATTCCCCTCCGCAGAGCCCAAGCTGTAGTTTAACTATTTCAGACTTTATTCCTAGTCCTTGTAATTTAAGAGTTGTTCCCTTTTCAAACGATCTGTTTGTCTGAATGTTAGATTTTCAACATTTTGGTCACAAATGTAATAGTATTTGATTGGGTTCTAATCATGCAATTTATTCCCAGGAGTAGAGTCTGAAAAGCAATACTAATTATGGGGATTCCCTAGGAGTGAGAAGTAACCAGTGTTGTGATCTCAGGCATCATTTTAGCTTTGAGAAGGCTTGAGTCTCTTAATCTTTCTTTGCAACTTCAGAGATATTAAACTCTAAAGAATCCCACTGGATTATTTGAAAAGAAAGAATATAATATAAAACACCACAACAAAACAACATAACATAATGCAAACAGACTATGGAGAATCAGAGTGATATAAAGGAAGTGGGTTCCAGCTTTGAAGACAGGTTGGAGCAAGGCTTCAATATACACTGCCGCTTACTAACTCTGTAGCTTTACAGCCACCGAACTTCACTGAGCAAAAGGTGTCTCTTTAGTAAGTTGACTTAATTTTGTATTTATTTATTTATTTGAGATGGAGTCTTGCTCTGCCACCCAGGCTCGAGTGCAGTGGCATGATCTCGGCTTACTGCAAACTCCACCTCCCAAGTTCAAGTGATTGTCCTGCCTCAGCCTCCCAATTAGCTGGGACTCCAGGTGTGCACCACCATGCCCTGCTATTTTTTGTATTTTTGGTAGAGATGGGGTTTCACCATGATGACCAGGCTGGTCTTGAACTCCTGACCTCAGGTGTTCCGCCAGCCTTGGCCTCCCAAAGTGCTGGGATCTCAGATATAAGCCACTGTGCCTGTCCAATATATTTTATTTTGAAGAGTTGCGAGCATTAGAAAAAAGAAAGTCAAATGTGTAGCATAGCAGGTAGTAAATTGCAGTCAATAGATAGTAGCTAGACAAATATATAATAATTATTAGACCACAAGCACATTTTCAGCCATATTCCTAGAATTTTAGAATAAGTTTTGCTGCATATTCAAGTTGAGAAATTATGCAAAATATTTTTGTTTCCGTTGAATAGACAGTAAGAAAAGAAATGGAAATACATGACCTCTGACGCTCTAAACATTATGCTTTCATTTTTCTCTACTCATTTGTTTATTGATAGAGTTGGATAATTGTCTCCTCTGAATCTCATGTTGAAATGTGACTCCCAGTGTTGGAGGAGTGTGCCTGGTCAGAAATGTTTGGGTCATGGGGATGGATCTCTCTTGAAGGGCGTGGTGTCTTCCCCATGGTAATTACACATGAGAGCTGGTTATTCAAAGGAGCCTAGCACTTCTTGCTGTTGCTCTCACTGTGTGATACATCTTCTCCTTATTGGCCTTCTGTCATAATTAGAATCTTGCTGACGCCTCATTAGAAGCAGATGTTGATGCCATGCTTCTCGCACAGTCTGTCGAACGATGAACCAAAATAAGCCTCTTTTCTTTATAAATTATCCGGCCTCGGGTATTCTTTTACAGCAACACAAACAGACTAACACACCCATGTTGCTGCATTTACCTAGAATGTTCCTCATCCCTTTTACTGTTTATCAAACTCCTGTTTATTCTTTCAGGTCAGTACAAGAATACATAGAAAATACAGGACTACGCATGAATGTCTGGCCATAGACTGAGAATGGCAATTGCTTGGATCTGGGACCTAGATCATAGATAAATTATCATAGGTGGTACCAAATGGCCTTAGTGTTTCTCTCAACTTGACTAAACTTTAGATAGGCTTCTTCTTGACTCTAGGATCCTGACCCCCGCCTTCTTAGAGCACTGGCTTTAGGAATCTTGTAATCATAAAGTCTTTCTCTGGACTTTGAGATTTAAATAAAATCACTAGCATGTATTACTACTTTTTATCATTAACATATGGATTGGTATGAACATATACACCTCTTATTCTCCCAAAATTTATAGGTCTTGGGCATGTAAATAAGAAGCAAATCCATTATGCTAATAATTACCACAGTTCAAGAGAGACAGTTCTGTAATATTTTAGCAAAAGCTATAAATTTTAGCAAAAGTATTATTGCTTACATCTTAGAGATCGTAAATTATAGATAGGCTTCCTTCTGATTCTAGCACCCTAAGCTCCGTTTCTTAGAGCACTGGCTTTTGAAATCTTGTAATTTAAAAGTCTTTTTCTGGCCCCTTGAGATGTAAACCTTTTGAAAAGACTCTTACAAGTCTTACAACCCAGGAATATAGTTCTCAAGAACCTGGGAGGCATACCCTTGAAATGTAATCATCACAGAAGATGGTGCCCCTATATCCTGATCTCTGTGGGAGGATAGGAGACTATCTTTGATGGGAGCCAATTAGCAAACAAGGATGGGCTAATCACAGAGAAAAAAACATTTACCAACTTAGTTCAGGTGCCGTGGCTCACGTCTGTAATCCCAGTACTTTGGGAGGCCGAGGCAGGTGGATCATTTGAAGTCAGGAGTTCGAGACCAGTCTGGCTAATATGGTGAAACCACATCTCCACTAAAAATACAAAAAGTTAGCTAGGTGTGGTGGCAGGCACCTGTAATCCCAGCTACTGGAAGAGGCCGAGGCAGGAGAATCACTTAAACCCAGGAGACAGAGGCTGCAGTGAGCCAAGATCGTGCCACTATATCTTGAAATTCTAGATACATCCTGTTGATCAACCTCACCCATAACTTCTCTACTATCTTTCTAATAGATTGATTTACTACTACTCTTCTACTACAATATTCTTGAATAAAGTCTCCTCGTCTGCTTAAATGTGTCCAGTGCAATTTTTACTTTGACAGTAGTATTTAAACTTGGCTTTGGAAAACAGTGCTTCATCTTCCAATGAGACAGAAATATGGACTATCTTTTAATTTTCCCATAAAATATAGTGTCATTAAAATAGGTAATCACTGAAAGCATCCCGTTGTTTCACATGTCTGCATTTTGCAGATGGATGCCACTACCCATATTATTCCCTAGAATTAACCTCAATTTGTCTGCCAAAGTTGCTTCTCTATGAAGTCAACTTCTATCTGCTCAACTCTAATATCTTGTCTATACTTCTGTTTTATGTAATATGAAAAAATCATAATTTATACACCAGTACATTTTAGCTTTTCTAGACTCAGTGTATTCAAGTTACAGAGTATGTCTTATTAATATTTCTTGCCCCCAATTTTTAACAGTGTCTTGAAATACTAGAAACTTAACTCATATTTACTTTAAAAAAATGTATAATATGTACTATTTAAGCAATAAAATCACTGGCATATACTACTACTTTGAACAATTAGCATATGAATTAGTATAATAATATATGCCTATTATATTCCCCAAATTTGTAGGTCTTAGACGTGTAAATAACGGGCAAATCCAACATGCTAATAATTGTCACAGTTTAGAAGAGACAGTTCTATAAATGTATTATTGCATATAACATCATAAAATTATAAAACACTATGTACAAACAAATGTAAAAACAAGACAATGGATTTTGACAAGATAACTGTTTTCTGGATTTTTCTGGTTATCAAAATCACTGGAAGCTTTTGCTAAAAATAGCAATACAGCCTGATGCAGCAGTTTCAGGTGAGATCGAGAGTCTAGAAAATACTAGGTAAGAAGGATTTCGGGAAGATTTCTGGAAAATGTGGAATTTCAGCTGGTTTTTGAAAGCCGGGAGGACTTCGGAAGAGGCAGTTTGTAGAAAGGTATTTTGAGTAGAGGGCGCTGACAGAGCTCATTCCCAGAGATGGGAGACTGCGAAACATACCATGGAAGGCTGTAAGGTTGAAATGGTAATATGTAAGCTGCAAGCAAGGAAAAATGAGCATAAGAGTAGAATATAATACACCTGGAATAAAAATTTAAGGAAATCTAATTCTTATGCATATGAAGACCAAAAAAGAAACAGCTTTCATTGGGACCATTGTTTACACTAAATTTTCCTATAATTTGTTAGGCAATACAGTGAGATGAAGGAAAACTCTCAGAGTAATATTTCTGCATACACACTTACTCTTCACAGATTTTTAGAGAAAGAACTTGTGAGAGAAGGCAGTGCCTCCATGTGTGCCATGAATAGTAATATCTATTTTGAATTCACCAATACTGCGGACAACCTTTCTCCTGAATGTCTGACCCAGTGCAAATCATAACTCTAAATGGTTTATGTTTTCTCTAAATATCTCACACCTTTCTGCTCCCTGAAGCTTCAATGTCAGCCTTCAGTAAATGGTACAAGAATCTATTTTGTTGGTGGTTTACCTACAGGGAATCCTCCCTGCCTTCGTATTTAACTTCCACATTGAATGTAAATGTTTTATGTTTATTTTTCACCAGTAATCATAAGCCTGAGGCCAATGAGTGAATCTTGAGTAAAAGAATAAATGAGCTGGATTCATTCCAGAACCTAATTCATTTCCTGTGAGCAAGTCGAGAGTTTAGGGAATTAACTCTTTTACAACAATAGAATATTTTACATCACATAGGCCTGGTTTTTACTAAAATTAATTTTAGAAAAAGAATATTTATCTATACATTTTTATTATTGTTTCCACTCCCACACAAAAATGTTTCAGAACGAACACTATGATAGAGTATTGGATTTCAGCAGAAGACACCATCGGCTGGTGAATTTTAATAGCCCTTGACAACTTTTTCTGCCTTTAGGTTGGTGTTTCTTAACTGGTGATTTTATGTGGTTCTACAGGCACAACATTAAACAAATACTGAATTATGTATGATTAAGTTATTTCTATTTTAAGTTCTTCTGGTTATACCAAAGTAGAATCTTTAGCAAATAAGTCTACCACTGGCTTATATTTTCCCAAAAAAAGTAAAGTTTGTTTTTTTTTTTTAAACATAACACATGTGCAAGCAAAAAAATGAGTCCATGCAAATTATTAACAGTATAAATATATTTAAAGAGTAGCAGTTCATATAAATTTAATAACACAAGAGGTTCATAGCATTGTAGTAAAATTATGAAGTTTATATTATAATAACAGAGGTTTAGAAAACACTGCACCCAGAATTATTTATCAAAATTCAATTTTGACTAAGCCACATTCTTCTTAATATCTTTCCACTAAAATCCCATCTTAGTAAATAGTAACATCCAATTGGTGTTCTCTTTCAAGCCCATCAGCAAGTCCTACCTCTGAATTTTGTCTTAAATTTTCTGGTTCTCTCTCTCTGCTTCCACTGTCATCTACTGTGTAAACTGGAGAGTCTTCTAAATCCACTATTTTCTTCTTCTGTTGCCATTTTCCACCCCAATCAATTTCTAAAGCAGCCAGAATGGTTTTTCTAAATATATGTCGGATCCGCTCACTCCTCCACTGAAAATCCTTCAATGACTAAGAAGAACATATTTAAACTGAGTTGGGTGGGGAGGGTGGGGGCAGGAATTGTGAATTTACTTTCCAGGCTTCTGAAACAGTAAATACTCAGGATCCTGACCACTTCACTGGCATCATTTCCTTCTGGTCTTCCCATTTTCAGCCACACTGGCCTTTTTTGGGCCCCTAGAATATGGTAAGTTCATTTCCAGCATAGTAATTTTGCACTACTTGACCCTCTGCCTAAAATGTGTGCCCACACCACCACCCATCCTCCACACACCACCGGTTTGTATACCAGTTCCCCTTGAGCTTTCAGATCTGAGTTTCGGTGTCATGTCCCTGGACCACACCATCCAAAGGGAATCCATTCAGTTATTTGTGTAACTCACATCGTAAAATGATTTATTTTATGTTATAGGTGTTTATTAGTTTACTTTTAGTTTTCCCTACTACTGTATAAGCTCCATAAATGCAAGGACCTATTAAATGTTGTTCATTGTTTTATCCCTGTAAAAACAGAGCCTGGCACGTGTCAAGGACTTGGGATCTGAAGATGGACTGAGGCGTCTGACTCTGAACTTTCTCCTGGCTTCAGGCACACCTTGTGCTTCCTTGGTTTGGTTTCCTCTTTCTCATTTTCTCCCTACCTGGAATGCCATCTTCTGCTTCAATCTGATAATCACTTGCTGGTTCTTTGAAAAACTAGGGCGACTGGTAGCCTGGTTTGCCTAGAACAATAGGTCTATTGCTCTGCTGTAATCTTGATAATATTTCCTTTCATTCTCATCAAGAGAGAATTTAAGAACTGGTAGATATGCTATTATCCCCTTTTCAGGATCTCATGGCATTTTGTACATAATTTTACTAGTTGTATTGACTGCATTATATTTTGACGATCATGTATGTGTGCATATGTATATAATTTTTAACTTTATATTTTGAAATAATTTCAGACTTTAAAATATTACAAAAATAAAGAGTTCCCATAAATCTTTCATTCAACTTCTCAAAATGTTAACATGTTATATAACCAAATTATAACTATCAAATCTGAGAAATTATCATTAATGTAATAAACAGATCTGCTCATCTGTAATTTATATTTTGTATACTGTCTCACCGTTGTCCTTTTTCAGGCCCAAGATCTAATATGGGATCACACATTGTATTTATTTCTAATGACTTCTTCGTTTCTTTCAATCTGGAGCAGATCCTAAGTTTTTCTTTGTTTTCCATGATGTGAAATTTTGAAAGTTCTGGCCAGTTTTTTTTTTCAGTGTCCAGAAATAACATTTTATTGGCACACAGTCATACTCAGTTGCTTAAACATTTCTTTCTTTTTTAAATTTAATTTTCTTCATATATATATATGTACATATATATATGTATGTTTTAAATATTTTTTATTTATTTTTATTTTTTTGAGTTGGAGATTCACTCTGGTTGCCCAGGCTGGAGTGCAATGGCATGATCTCGGCTCACTGCAACCTCTGCCTCCCAGGTTCAAGTCATTCTCCTGCCTCAGTCTCCTGAGTAGCTGGGATTACAGGCACACGCCAGGATGCCCTGCTAATTTTTGTATTTTTAGTGGAAACGGGGTTTCACCATGCTGGTCAGGCTGGTCTCGAACTCCTGACCTCAGGTGATCCACCTGCCTTGCCCTCCCCAAGGTGCTGGGATTACAGACTTGAGCCACCGCGCCTGGTCTACTTCCTATATTTCTGAACTTTTATTTTAGGTTCAGCAGTACAGGAGCAGGTTTCTTATATAGGTAAACTCATGTCACAGGGGTTCGTTGTACAGACTGTTTTACCACCCAGGTGCTAGGCCTAGTACCCAACAAATATTTTTTTCTGATCTTCCCTCTCATGCCACCCTCTGCCCCTAAGCAGGCCCCAGTGTCCATTGTTCCCCTCGTTGAGTCCATATCTTCTTATCATTTAGCTCCCACTTACAATGAGAATCTGCAATATTTGGTTTTCTGTTCCTATGTCAGTTTGCTGAGGATGTAATGGTCTCCAGCATCATTCATGTTCCTCCAAAGACATGATCTCACTCATATTGCTCACAGTAGCATAGTATTCAATGTGTATGTGTACCACATTCTTTTTGTCCAATCTGTCATTGATAGTCATTTAGGTTGATTCCATGTCTTTGCTATTGTGATTAGTGCTGCAGTGAACATTCACATTCACGTGTTTTTGTAATAGATAGATTTATATTCCTTTGGGTATATACCCAGTAATAAGATCACTGGGTGGAATGTTAGTAATGTTTTTAGTTCTTTCAGGAATCGCCACACTGCTTTCCACAATAGTTGAATTAATTTACACTCTTACAAACAGTGTATAAGCATTTCCTCTTCTCTGCAACTTTACCAGCTTCTGTTTTTAATTTTTCTTTTTGTTAAAATAATAGCCATTCTGACTGGTGTGAGATGGTATGTCATTGTGGTTTCAATTTGCATTTCCCTAATGATCAATGAAGTTGAGCTCTTATTTATGATTGTTGGCTGCATGTCTGTCTTCTTTTGAAAACTGTGTGTACACGTTCTTTGCTGACTTTTAAATGTTTTCTTGTCAATTTGTTTAAATTCTTAACAGGCGTTGAATATAAGACCTTTGTCAGATGCATAGTTTGAAAATATTTTCTTCCGTTCTGTAAATTGTCTGCTTACCTGTTGATAGTTTCTTTGCTGTGCAGAAGCTTTTAAGTTTAATTACATACCCTTTTCAATTTTTGCTTTTGTTGTAATTGCTTTTGGTGTCTTTGTCATGAAATCTTTTCCAGTTCCTACATCCTGAATGGTATTGCCTATGTTGTCTTCCAGAGCTTTTATAGTTCTGGGTTTTACATTTAAGTCATCAATCCATCTTGAGTTGATTTTTGTATATGGTGTAAGGAAGAGGTCTGGTTTCAATCTTCTACATATGGCTAGCCAGTTATCTCAGAACTATGCATTGAACAAGCAGTCTTTTCTCCATTGCTTGTTTTTGTCAGCTTTGTTGAAGATCAGGTGGTCGTTTGTGTGCAGCCTTATTTCTGGGCTCTGTATTCTGTTCCATTAATCTGTGTGTCTGTTTTTGTATCAGTGCCATGCTGTTTTGGTTACTGTAGCCCTGTAGTATAGTTTGAAGTCAGGTAATATGATGCCTCTAGCTTTGTTATTTTTGCTTGTAATTCTTTTGGCTATTTGGGCTCATTTTTTGTTTTCTGTGAGTTTTAAAATAGCGTTTTCTAGTTCTGTAAAGAATGTCATTGGTAGTTTGATAGGAATCTTGTTGACTCTGTAAATTGCTTTGGGTGTTATGGCCATTTTAATAATGTTGCTTCTTCCTATCCATGAGTATGGAATGTTTTCCATTTGCTTGTGTCATCTGTGATTTCTTTGAGCAGTGTTTTGTAGTTCTCATTGTAGAGATCTTTTGCTTTCCTCATTAGCTCTATTTCTAGGTATTTTATTTTTTGTGCATAACAGTTTCGAATGGGAGTTTGTTTCTGATTGGGCTCCTGGCTAGGCTGTTATTGATATATAGAAATGTTAGTGATTTTTGTACTTTGATTTTGTATCCTGAAATTTTGTTCAAGTTCTTTTTTATATCAGCTAGTAGAGCTTTTGGACCAAAACAGTAGGGTTTTCTAGATATAAAATCATGTCATCTGCAGGCAAGGATGATTTTACTTCCTCTATTCCTGTTTGGATGTCCTTTATTTCTTTTTCTTGCTTGATTACTCTGACCAGGACATCCAATACTATGTTGAAAAAGAGTAGTGAGAGAGAATATGCTTGACTTGTGCCAGTTTTCAAGGGGAATGGTTCCAGCTTTTGCTCATTCAGTATGATGTTGGTCTTGGGTTTTTCATAGATGATTCTTATTATCTTGAGGTATATTCCTTCAATATCTAGTTTATTAAGAGTTTTTTCACATATATGGATGTTGAATTTTATCAAAAACTTTTTTCTGCATCTATTGAGATGATCACATGGCTTTTATCATTAGTTCTGTTTATGTGATGAATCAAGTTTCTTGATTTGCATATGTTGAACCAAAATTGCTTAGGGATAAAGTCTACTTTATCGTGGTGGATTAGCTTTTTCATATGCTTCTAGATTTGGCTCGCAAATATTTTATTGAGGGATTTTTGCATCTATGTTCATCAAGTGTATTGGCCTGAAGTTTTCTTACTTTGTTGTGTCTCTGCCAGGTTTTGATATCAGGATGATATTGGCCTCATATAATGAGTTAGAGAGGAGTAATTCCTCCTCAATTTTTGTAATAGTTTCAGTAGGAGTGATACCAGCTTTTCTTTGTACATCTGGTTAAATTTGGCTGTGAATCTGTCTGGCCCTGGGCTTTTTTGGTTGTCAGGTCATTTATTACTGATTCCATTTCAGAGCTCCTTATTGGTCATGATTTAGGGAATCAATTTCTTCCTGGTTTAGTCTCAGGAAGGTGTATGTGTCGAGTAACTTATCCATCTCTTCTATGTTGTCTTGTTTGTGTGCATCATCAGGAGGTGTTCATAGTCATCTCTGATGGTTGTTAGTATTTCTGTGGGGTCAGAGGTAACATCCTCTTTGTCATTTCTAATTGTGTTTATTTGGATCTTCTCTCTTTTCTTCTTTATTAGTCTACCAAGTGGCCTATATATCTGGACGCATTGGTCTTTTAAGTGGTTTCTCATGTCTTCACATCTTTCAGTTAAGCTCTGATCTTGCTTATTTCTTGTCTTCTGCTAGCTTTGGGGTTGGTTTGCTCTTGCCTCTATAGTTCTTTAAGTTGTTATGTTAGACTATTAATTTGAAATCTTTCTAAATTTTTGATGTGAGTATGTAGTGGTAAAAATTTCCCTCTTAGGACTGCCTTAGTTGTGTCCCAAAGATTTTAGTATGTGGTAATTTGTTCTCATTATTTTCAAAGAACTTCTTGATTTCTTCCTTAATTTCATTATTTGCACTGGCAAGTAATTTGCAAACTGCCTTTAAAATTGGGTTTCTCTGATGTTTCCTCCTGATTAAATTAAGGTTATACATTTTTGGCAAGAACAAGACAGAAGAGATGCTAAGTTCTTCTCTGGACATCACCTGGGAGGTACATGATGACTTCACGTCTCGTTCTCGGTAGTGATAGCTTGTTATCATAGAGTTAAAGTGGTATATGCCAGATGTCTTCATTGTAAAGTTATTATTTTCCCCTTGTAATTGATACAATTTAAGATGGGTAATAGTTTGAGGCTATGCAAATTTATTTCTCTCACCATTTGCTCACCCTCTGATTTCGAGAATCATTTCTGATTCTCATCTGCAATAAATATAAACTATAGTATTTACCAAATGGTAATTTTCTGATTCTACCACTCACTCTACATTTACTAATTGGGGTTCTATTTTAAGAATAAACTGTCCATTAACCCTCATTTATTTATGTATTCAAATATCTATTTATATTAGTATAGAATATGAATATTTATTTTATCCATTTATATTCTTATTCATGTTATTCAAATTACTTCAGACCTGGTCACGGGTGTCTCCAGGTTGTTGCTTGTGTCCTTTTAATCAAATTTCTCCATCATTTTATAAATACTACCTTAATTTTTTATACCCCTCTACATTCCAAAGTTATCTTATAGTTTCTCTAGAATAATTTCCTCCAAAGAGACCTGGTTCCTTTTATTGAAGAATAGATTTAATAGCTAAGATATGCATACTAGGTATGCTCATTGCTACTAGAGTGTTATTATTTCTTGTTCCTTAGAGCACAAGCTAGGATATATATGTATATGAAGTATTTATATGTGTCACAAATGTATATATGTTTCTATATCTTACTGTTTGCACATATATTACACATCATGAGTTCATGCTGATAATTCTGATTCTGTTCCAAAACCACAAGGCTCATTCTAGCTTTTTTTATTTCTTCATTTATAACATCTTTCTCCAACAATAGAAAAACCAGGCACTCATTATACACAGTATGTTTACCAATTTGTTTACTCCTAGATTATCCTAAAAGTAATTTCAGAATTAGTAATTCATATTTTTATGTAAACAGATTTACCAACTATAGATCAATATGTTTGTGTAAAGTTCATTGTCTTTAGTTTTACAGTAAATAGTCAAGTGTAATTTTTATAGTTATTTTAGCTAGTTATTGTTTTTAGATGTTTATAATTATTAATTTTCCTTGTAGCAGATATGGTCATAATATTAACAGTAATATCATTACTAATATTTATTGAATTTTTCATGATTCTACTCTACATGAATGTTTTCATAGTAAATGTATGATTGGCCTATAATTATTCCTATTCCACAGGTAAATTGTCAGAGATGCCCAGAGGAAAAATAAATTATTTGAGGGACTAGAAAAAGTAACGGTAGTCACAGAACTATAATTTAAAATATAGTATGTCATATGTTTAGTCAGCTATACTAGTAACAGATGAAATAATCAATAGCTTAGGAAAAATAAAATAATAAATGAATATCAGGCACAATGTATGAACAGCAAGAAAGATGGACCTTACATGTCCTAGCCAGAATTTTCAGAAAGGGCTTTTGAGTTTGGTAGAAGTGTGGTTCATGATTACAGGCAGAGTTTAGTTCATAGGCAGAAATTAGTAAGCCACCTTGATTGAAATAGTGGAACAAGAGAAATAGAGTCACAGTCTTCACTAGCTTCCTCAGGTGTATAAAAGATGGAAGTCATATAGGTCTTTTATTTTGTTTATAGTATTTCCAAAAATGAAGATACTTTGTAAGTCACAAGCTGCAAAATGGAAAATCGTGTTGCTAATTCCTGGACCACATCGGTCTAATCTGTCATGATCTCCATTTGAGACAAGAGCTCTCAGATTCAATACTCACATTATCATAGGCCAGTTCTGTAAAGCAGTATGAGATTGCAGAACAATTTTCCAACATCCATCCGTAAAAGGTGTCTCTCTTCTGATACCAGATACTTTTGTGTCCTTCATGAAAACAGCAAATCATAGAAGACCAATTTTTCTGAGTCCTGTGCACTATCTGAAAAGAGATAGAATAATAGGATCTCAAAAGGCTGTATCCATCAGTTAATTCTAACTGCTGGGTACTCACTCAAAATAGCAAAATCTTAAATCTGGTTTGTGTAATAGTCTTTATTAGGCTTTGCAACACCATTCTACTCATTCCTGCAGGTCTTATTTTTTGGATGGAGAAACACATTGTTTCACTCTTTCAATAAGTATTCGTTAAGTATATCCTGAGTACAAAGTCCTGTGTTAGTAATTTGGAATTAAGGAGATGGGTTAAAATAGCTCCTGCTTATTAGTCTCTGTCAAGATGCTCATGAACTCTGATTTTTGTATTTCAAGATGATATCCAGCACTCAACAGCTAATATCACACTTGATTACTACAAGGTGTGACAAAACATACTCTAGGCAAATACACACTCTGCTACTGCTATATGACATTTTCTGCCTTAAATCCATCTGTGTTCCCCTGCCAAAATAAGCTCACCTAGATCATGTAGAAATATCAAGAACCCTTATTTTCTTCTCTCTTCTAATGCCTGCAGGAGAACCAGCCATATTGTGTATTTTCCATTGTTTCTTTCACTTGAGCCTTATGCTATTTGTAAATTCAACTGAAAGAATTTTAGGCTCTTCTTAGCTGCCACACTGAGTCAATGAAAGGAAAGATAATGAACAATATGTAGGGAGAAACTTCCCTGCTCTTTTGTGTCTTCCACCAACATTTCATCTTCTGCTTCGGGTACCCTCTCTTAACCCTTGATTTTAATATGAAAGATTCTCCTTCTCCCAGTAAAAAGAGAGGCCCGGAGGATTGGAAGGAGCCATCCATTTGCTATTTGCAATGACATTGCAACATTCATTTTCATGAGGGATCTTATAATGTACTTGGGGAAATAGGCATATTAATAAAATGAAATAATTAAAAACAGAATAAAATAAGTGTTTGGAGTATTTATTTTATTAAATGTAATCTTAGCATTTTATGAAAATGCCATGCTATGAAAAATTTGAGAGAGGAAATATGAATCCCGTTTGGAGCATTGTGAAAGATTTCCAAGGAGGAAGGGAGCTGGACCTTTAGGGAGGGACAGTATGCCACAAACAAAAAGCAATCAAGGAGCGGGGTTTCTTAGGTTAAAAAAACAAGGACCAAAACTCAACAAGAATCTTAGTTATTGAAACAAAAAAGTGCAACCGCATTGTAAGGAACGTCTTCTAAGTGAAATCTAGTAATGACCTTTTATTTCTGTGGCGAAATACATTAGACTTTACAAACATTTTATTTAATGCTTCAAGAGACTTAAGTCTTAAAAGTATACTTTATAACCATGTCATTGATGTAAAGGCAGAGAGTAGGTGAGGTGTAAGTGGCTTCACTGCCTTCTTGTTTTCAGAAAATTTTGTCCAATATGAGGTACCAGGAGGATACAAATGGAAAAGGAAAGGAAGGTCAGAGTGTTCATTCGACCCACTACTTTGTGGCCTCGACCCTTGGCCATGCTTGGGGAGGGCTGAGTTTCTCTCCTATGGCCTCAGGGGTTATCAGGCTGTCCCTGTCTTATTTGCTACGCCTCCCCTGGTCTAGTAACCACTCTCTTCCCTTGCCAACATGCCTGAGGGTGGTAAATCTAAGATCTCATCTCCCCACTCCACCCCCTATTTTTCCTATGCTATCACTGTGGGTAACTTTATGTATAATTCTTCATTGAACATTCTCCCCTTCCCTCCTTGGGTGTGTCAGTTGCTTCCTGCTGGGTTCCTGACAGATTGTGGCCTAAACCGGTATTAGCCTGGTATGAAATCTAGGCCTGAAGAGTTTCAAAGTCTTATTGGTCTAAGAAAGCGTGCCTTTTGAATGGAATAATTCTAGTCACCCAGACATCTTCCTGGTAGCCACATTTCTTTACTTAATCCTCTCAACAAATCTGTGGTGTTGCTTTTATCAACTTTATCTTTTATTCGAGAAAAGAGACGTTAATTGTCCAAGTTCCTGTAGCTTTTAAAAACAAATTTGATGTCCAGGTGCGGTGGCTCACACCTGTAATTCCAGCACTTTGGGAGGCCAAGGCGAGTGGATTGCCTGAGGTCAGGAGTTTGAGACCAGCCTGGCCAACATAATGAAATCTGTCTCTACTAAAAATACAAAAAAAAAAAAAAAAAAAAAAGCTGGGCATGGTCGTGGGTGCCTGTAATCCCAGCTACTTGAGAGGCTGAGGCAGGAGAATTACTTGAACCCAGGAGGCGGAGGTTGCAGTGAGCCAAGATCGCGCCATTGCACTCCAACCTGGGCAACAAGAGAGAGACTCTGTCTCAAAATAAAACAAAAAAAGAAAAAGCAAACAAAAAACAAAAAGCAAATTTGACTTTTCTTACTACATGGTTCCACTAGGTGACTGTGTACCTTTTCTTGCCTTAAAATACTATCACTATGTTGAAGACTTTCAAATTTGTATCTCCCTCTAGAATTCTTCCCTAGCTCCAGGACTGTAAACTAAAATTCCTTCTTCAAACCTCTGCCAGGATTAATTTTTAAAAACCCAAACATAAGGTTAAATTAAAATGCTGATTCTATTCTTCTCATATAGTGTATTCCCTACAGCTTTTCCCACTTGAATACATGTCACCATCACGCATGCAGTTTCCCAACCTCATATTCAATACGTCATCAGGTCTCCAAAATATATTCTAAATCTCATCATTTTTCACAATATTGACTGCCAAAAATTAAGTCCTCATGTTGTCATGTCTTGACTGTGGTGACACAACAACACAACAGTCTCCAAACTGCTTTCCTGAGTCCTGTTCTGATCTTCAAAACTGTCTTCTTCACCATTGCCTGCGAGACTTTCCAACATTATATATTGCATGGAAACACCTTCCCAAAATGGCTTTAAAATCCTTCAGAATTTAGCTTCTGCTTAATCTCCTACCCTCGTATTTTCTATCCTTTTCTTAAATATCATCAGCTTTCCTTTTGCACCTTAGATAGCATAAGCCTTCATCCCTAATGATTACTGCACGATAGTTGCCATGTTTTCTCATTATGCTTTTTCCTACCTTTGCATGGATGCTTCCTTCCCATTTCAGGTCAGAACTCCATGTCCACCTCCTCAGAGAGTGTTTTCCAGCTTTAGCAAAACAGTGTTCTCCCCCCTTAATTTACAATTTACATGCTTTGCTTTACTTAGTAGCACATATCAGTGTCTTAAATCACCTTTTCATCCCTCTTTCTTTTCTGTCTTCCTATTTTCTTTTCTTCTTTCCTTTATACTACTTTTATTTCATTCTTCCCTTCCTGCTAAAATATAAGCTCCAGGTAGAAAATCCAATTGTATTCTTGGTTGCTAAGATGTCCAGGGCATCCATGCAGCACACAACATAAAATAATTAAATGTATCAAGATTTTATTGGGGGAAATACCTGAGATGAAGAAGGCTGAGAGACTCATCAGACCATGATGCAAGGCTGACAGCAAGTTAAAAGGAGGGAAGAGGGTTGAGAGGAAGCCCTCAATTTCCATGTAGTCTAAAGGTTCGGCAACGCCACCAGGTCCTCGAGTCAAAGTCATCTGACAAAGGGTCCCCACGTCTCCTGGGAGTAGGTCTTCCTTAGCATTCGTGCTGCAGGAATAATTGGTAAGGAGCAGCTGCAAGGGGTGCGGCCTGAACGTAAGGGCAGCTACAGATTGTAAAGCACAGCAGCTGAGGTCCTGCACCAAATACAATCCCTGTAGTGGATCTGCCAGGTACATTCTCAGGCCAGAACTCTTACTCAAGAATTAAACCAGTTCTTGAGATCCAACTTGTCCTCCATACAAGACTTTATTTATTTTTCCCAGAAGAATGGGCTAAGAGTAAACAACTCAGTGATAAGCAACAGCTCATCCCCAGTCAAGAAGATTACTTTGCATGGTGGAGACAGACACATAAAGTAATGCATTTAGAAAGAAGAGGGGAGAAGGTCTAACTCCTACTAGGGAGGGGACTGAGAATGACCAATGGCATCGTAGAGAGCCTCCAAACTGGTGAAACAAGAGCATGCTCAGGTGTAAGAAAAGCTTTCCTTTGATTGGATGAGATTTGGTTAAATGCGAATAAGTTGTGTCCTAATAACACGTCTGTTTGTCTTGGGCCCCTTAGTCTCAGGAGGAGATGCCTATGTGTTTGTAAATGTATCAAGATAATAAACAGTGATACCTGATAGGTATTAAATATGCAAAAATATATAATTGGATATTTAGGAATAAATCCATTTTCCAACTGCTTTCAGATTACTTTCAGAAAACATTTTAGATGAGATCACACTGAGTATGTTTGTCACCATGAATTAGAAGTTGAAAGCCTATATCCAAAAAAAGCAAAACGACTCAGAAGTAACAAAAGCCCAAAAGCAGTATATTCTATATAGCTAAACTGAAAGGTAGTGAGCTCAAAATTGTGAAAGAGCCAAAGGAGGACTTATAATCACATTTTGTCTAAGTTGAATTCCATTTTTCAAGAGCATAATGTGAGATAATAAATAGCGCTGATGTCAAAGACAAGAAAATAATATATTTCATCAGTCTATTCACACTAAGGTCTATTATGGGTGAACTCCCCCCACCCTCAGGTTATCAGGTATATTTTAGCACCAGCTGGCTAAAATAGTCTCATCTCTTAAGGTCTCGGTTCAAGAGGCATTGTCTTTCACCCAATCTCTTTTCCTATGTAAAGCACTGACTGTGGAAATCAAAAGGACTATCTCAGCTTGGGCATTCTCTATCAAGGGATGCTGCCCTTTCATTATGCTTGTCGTTGCTTCAAATTAGAGTCACACAGGAGTAGACCTGACTGCACTTACTTCATAATAAACACCATTTAACCCTGTTCTGCTTTCTTTGTGATTTTCCGTCAGGTGATTTAGTAGAGAAAACACAAGAGACTTGGTTATGTCTTTAGAGTGCAAGAGTTTTGAGGCTGATGCAAAAGTTATCACTGTTTTTGCCATTAAAAATAACTTCATGTTTTTCCATTAAAAAAAAAAAAAAAGGCAAAAACTGCAAGGACTTTTGCACCAACCTAATACGTAGCCCCAGGAAATGGTGAGCCACAAGGATTAATTCATTCATGGATCCCATTCTGTTTGCATCATGGATCAGACTAAAACTAACATGAATAGAAATGGCCAGAAAAGTCCATCATTCCAAAAGGTTAAAAAACCCAAAGCTTGATAATTGTATACACCATTATTCACAGAATATACAAAAGTATGCTTCTGCATAAATCAGTTTGGTATTAGGTGCCAGCTTTTGCAAGGGAAGAGGCATATATATTTTAAGAAATGACAGCACTGTTGCTTAAATGAATAAAGAACAGGAAGTAACAGAGTATTGGAAGAGACCGAAATGCAATGTGAAGCCATTTATTTACTCAATAAATATTCCACAATTTCTCCGAAGTGCTGGGCACAAAGTACCTAAAGGAAAAGAAGACTCAGTGCTTCAGTAGACACTCCCAGACTTGGGCAGTCACAGCTCCAGAACACAAGATAAATAAAGACTGGAAAGAAGGCCCTGGTATGGCTGTGATTCCTGCATTAATGAGGTACCACTGTGGGAAGATCTATGATGCTGGTAGGTACATTATAAAATTCATTTTTTTAACTGGCTTGCTCCTCTTAGGAAGTCAACTTTTCTTATAATTAGTATTAATAACAACAGTACATATATACTTCTTTGAAGTCTATCTGGCACCCATATGTTGAGGACTTATGTAGTTTCTCATCTGACCTCTACAACAGCCTCGGGTGGTACTGATAGAAAATTGGAAGGGAAAAAACTTGTGGAAGAGAGATATATGAAACAGCATTAAATAATTTTATATGAATATGGCTAAATGTGTTGGCATTTTTCATTTCCCTCCTGAAATGATCAAACATAAAAAATAAAAATTGAAACGTGATACAAACTTCATGTTTGGCAAAGGTAGTTTACCAGGTAAAGTCCCTGTTTTCCAATCAGGAGAAAAGGTGGCTAAAAGTAGCTGCGATAGAACACATAAATGAAGAAGCAAAAGGAAGACAATAAAGATTAATGAGCCAGCTCAGGATCAGTAGATTTTGGAAATCCCAGTGAAGACATTATCTCTAAAAGAGAGGGGTACATCCTAAAGAAAGACAAGTATATGCCTTCTTTAGAGTATTAATAATGGGGTGATTAGGGATAGAAAAAAAGCCTCTCCAAGCCGTGGGGTTTGGTTTACAAAAGCAAAGGAGAGGCTACAACATCAAAAGAAACATATGCACCATAATTGCAGGGGGTAATCTGTCTCTTTGGCAACAGAAAATAAGAGAGTTTTGGAATATGGAAAGCGACTATGCCTTGAAGATGATCCTGGCCACTTCCTGCATAAAAGTCTGACTCATTCATTTGATGATGTTAGAAAAGGAACCTGCATTAAAAAAATTCTGTAAGAAATAAAACATAGAAAAAGATTGGCAAACTTACTAATGGAGAATACTATCAGGCTAAAAAGCAAATATAGTTTATGGAAAAAATATTATCTGACTTTTTGCATATTTAATGCTTTTGTCTGTAGCTTCAAATGTTTAAGGATAGCTTGCCCAGATGTAAAATCCTTGTGTTGCATATTAGTTATAGGAACAAATTAACCCAAAACCTGTTGGCATAAAATATCAGGACACATTTATCATCTATCTCATGCAGTTCCTGTGGGTCAGAAATTCAAGAGCATCTGGGTCAAAAACGAGCGGACACAAGTTGAGAGTTTTTCTTATATACATTTTCATATGTGTTGAGTGGCGATTCATGTGGCTTATTTTATACTCAAAATTGAGAAAGCAATTTAATTCCTGTTAAGGATACAGGCTTCATCTATACCCCTCACCCCCTTGTCTGAGTAGGGAGCCTCAACTCAGGCTCTGTGATGGCTAGCTGGTTTTAATAACTAACATTTATAGCATATGGGTGTTTTCTTAATGCTTTCCTTTAGGGAAGCCACTTAACCATCTTATCTTTTTTGTGAGGTAGGGCCCACTGTTGCTTTTATTCTAAATGCCAGACTATTGAGGCACAGAATAAGCACTTCATCCAGGAGAGCACATTCACAGGAGGGACAAATAGATTTGAATGCAGGCTTTCTGGACCCAAAGCCTGCACCCACATCATTACTCTAAATGCCCAAAGCAAACAAATGCTACAGACATAAGCCTTAACTAAACTGCAAAGTTTAAAGGGTGGAATTCTCCATGATTTAAACAGCTCTCCCAGGATGGCAGTCAAGCAGAGACTGAGCCTGTTTATATTATCCTGGAAGTCACTGGATTTGCTTTGGGAAAGGTTTTCTAGTTGATAGCTCCTTCGTGGCATTTTCATGGGGCAGAGGGAGGTATGACATGCAGTAGAGTTAACCGTTTTATCTTTTCTGATATTTATTTATTTATTTAAAGTGAATGCTGTTCTTGAAAGGTGTTAATCTTCATTGCTTGTCATTTCCAATCAATTTATGATGCTGGGGGTGAGCTGTGGACTGTTAAATCAATGCCAATTATGACTGAGTGCCTTCATGAAGGTTCAATTGTCCGAATCCTGTACCATCCTCAATTTATAGCCTCGTTGCTGGAGAAAATCCGAACTTCTCTTTCAACGCTGTCGCCCTTAATTATAATCTTTCAGACACGTTAGAGATAATGGTGCCCATGTCTTTCACACTAAATTGTTGAGTACAAGACAACTCCGGCAGCTTTTATAGGCCCAGGGAAATAAGAGCCTGGCGGCATACTCTGAATCATTCACACAACAAAGAGAGTATGCTTGGAGAAAGTGCGCAAAACACGCCGGGGCGAAAATCACAGTGCCCTATTTGCTGGGGGAAAAGAAAGTGCCATCAGTCTTCTCTGCCCTCTGCTCCACAGATGCTCACACACAGTGATGGAAAAGAAGGTGGTCTCAGATTTTTAACAAATACGATTTTGTTCATAGGTGTCTCTGAATTTTTTTACAAAAGTATGAAGATGTTTGTTTTGTTTTGTTTTGACTTGTTTGCCTGAGGGTTCAGAACTTACTTTACAAAAGATGCTTCAGGAAAAACTTTACTTTCTTTGGAAGGTTGTCTCTTGTGCCTAAAGTGTCCCGCTATTAGCCAATTCCTCTTATTCTTTAAGGAAAAAATTAGTCATGATCTCATACAAAGAGCCTCCCTTGCAGTCTTGTCATCTCTCAGAACCAGCACAAAGTAGAGCATGCCTCATGCTTTCCTCCCTCAGAAGATCTTCATCCCAAGGTCCTACCAAGGATTTCGGGAAAGGACAGAATTTCTCTGCAGAAGACACAGTGAGAGGTTGACTTACTCTATCAGGAGAAGAGAGTACAGAAAGAAGGGGGTATTGGTGAAGAGGAAAGAAAGAGATTAATAGGGAAGACATTATTTGTAGACTCTGAGTCAGATCAAAGAGCCCAAAAAGAGAAATCACTGGGGAAATGATGGTCAGAAAGGATTTTTCTTTTGAATACAAGAATATCTAAGAAATTAATATAGGCTTGTGCTTTTGTCATCCTTTGTTTACTTTACTGTTGGTAGGATTTTTAATTTAATGGTGCATGCTAGGTCCCCTCGATTCTCCAGCAAGTGCTATCATAGACAGGAAGGCTGTGCACTGTGCCTGCTTTCTTTCTTTCTCTCTTTCTTTCTTTCTTTCTTTCTTTCTTTCTTTCTTTCTTTCTTTCTTTCTTTCTTTCCTTCCTTCCTTCCTTCCTTCCTTCCTTCCTTCCTTCCTTCCTTCCTTCCTTCCCTCCCTCCCTCCCTCCCTCCCTCCCTCCCTCCCTTCCTTCCTTCCTTCTTTCCTTTTCTTTCTTTCTTTCTTTCTTTCTTTCTTTTTTTTTTTTTTTTTTTTTTTTGAGACGGAGTCTCGCTCTGTTGCCCAGGCTGGAGTGCAGTGGCGCGATCTCAGCTCACTGCAAGCTCCGCCTCCCGGGTTCTCACCATTCTCCTGCCTCAGCCTCCCGAGTAGCTGGGACTACAGGCGCCCGCCACCGCGCCCAGCTAATTTTTTGTATTTTTAGTAGAGACGGGGTTTCACCGTGGTCTCGATCTCCTGACCTTGTGATCCGCCCGCCTCGGCCTCCCAAAGTGCTGGGATTACAAGCGTGAGCCACCGCGCCCGGCCTCTTTCTTTCTTTCTTTCTTTCTTTCTTTCTTTCTTTCTTTCTTTCTTTCTTTCTTTCTTTCTTTCTTTCTTTCTTTCTTTCTTTTTTTCTTTCTTTCTTTTTTCTTTTCTTTCTTTTCTTTCTTTATTTCTTTTCTTTCTTTCTTTCCTCTTTTTATTTGGAGAAAACCAGTAGAGGGATGGATTTCATCCTTTGTCTGCAGTGAGGCACACAGGAAACAGAAGGAAACAAAGGAACCCAGAGCAAAGGGGGGCCCTGAGTTGTCAATCTAGATTGTTGTCAGAAATCTCAGGGAGGACTTCTAAGACCTTGAAATCCAGGAACAGGAAGTGTATTATTCATGGGTCCATGCTGTGCAAATCTCAGCCGACACTCTGGGCTCTACCAGCCAATATGCAAAGCCTGAAATTTGACCTCATTTTTGAGGACACAAGAATTGGGGCTTTGAAATTAGACCAAAAGTGTGTTTTGTTGAGGATTTTCCCTTTGCCGAATGTGTGACTTTTGAATAGAGTACACAAGGATCTCAGGTCTCTGTCTGCTCACCTACCCATAGGCATTATCAAAATCTCTAGTTAATTAATAAATGATTGAGTGATACATGTGGCTAGCAAATAATTGGCTAAATATAATTTTTTTTCTTTTTTTGCCAAAGGTTGGAAGAAACAACATAATTATTTAGAGAACTAAGAACCTCTCTCCTCTACATTCCAACACCCTCACTATTCTCCTAAACTGTATCTTTGAATGGTATTTTAAAGTTCCTGTCTCCTCTGCAGTGTAAGCCCAGACCAGTATAGGATGCTGTACTTGATACTTAAGTATAAGATGTGGTTCAAGTATCATATGGAGTTCTGAGTTTCTCTGTGGGGAGAAAGCTGCATCCATAAGTGATGGACCAATAGAAAGGGTATTTCAATGAGCTCTAAAATGAGTGTAAAACACTATAAGTGTCCTAGACACTGAAAGAAGAAAAGGTGAAAGTGGTTCAGAAAGGAGTTGCGGAGAAGGAAAGAATTTAAATTTTCAGTGAATTTCTATCTTCAAAACATACAGTTTTCCAATTTTCTGTTATGTCTGAGACATAGTACCTGACAACTCATTCTCTTGCTTTGTTAAAAAAAAAAAAAAAAAAAAAAAAAAAAGTAGGGTTCTTTTAATATTTATGTTAACTTGTGGATTAGTTTTTACTTTTCTGAAGGAATCAAAGGCCCATAAATTCAAAGTTCTACTTGTTTAACCTCGTGGTACTTGGAAAAAAAACACTGTTATGGCCTGAATTGTTGTCGCCACCCCCGTCCACCTAATTCATATGCTGAAGTCCTAACCTCTGCTACCTAAGAATGTGATTGTATTTGGAGAGGGGGCCTTTATGTCGGTAATTAATTAAAATGAATCTTGGGGTAGACCCTAATCCAACATTATTATTGTTCTTTTGAGGAGAGAAAATATGGACACAGACATATACTGAGATAAGAGGATGTAAAGACATAGGGGGAACTGTCCATCTACAAGCCAAGAGGAAATGCCTAGAACAGATCCTCTTTTCATGGACCTCAGAAAGAACTAGCTCTGCTCATAGCTTTATCTTGGACTTTTAGCCTCCATAATGGTGAGAAAATAAATTTCTGTAGTTTGAGCTGCCCAGTTTGTGAGGCTTTGTTATGGCAGCCCTAGCACATTTCTGCAACCATCAAACAATACATCGTCTTCCCCAGCCTTTCCCAACTCCACAAACCATTATGGAGAGGTGACACTGTACACACAGCTCATCTCTCTCAGAGTCTTGCTTTCTCCCTGTGTAAACTGGTTCAGTTGTGCTGCATGATTTCTCTGATATCTTAGATCTTTCATTATATGATGTCATTTGCCAGTGGGCAGATTTAGTAAATGTGTTAATGCAAATGTATAGAGTAAAACTTGAGTGGTGAACTGTTTAAATTGCCCCATTGTCTGCAAGTAGAAGTATCTGTCTGTGTGCAACACATATAAAAATAGAACTTGTGTAGATTCGAGAGATTTTGTAAATATGAAATTAAAAGTTCTGGAGTCACAATTCCTCAGCAAACCTCGATTCTCCTCTTATTAGCTGTGTAATTTGATTAGGTCACTTAATATCGCTGATTCGGTTTCTTTTTCTATCAAGTGGCAACAAGAAAACTTATATCAAATTGTTGTAAGCCTCAAAATAAATAATGTATATACGTCATTTAACACATTGCCTGTCACTGACATGAGTGGAATGGATTATGGGTGTCCTTACTATTATTTGTAATAGCACTATAGTGCTTGAAAGACTATTCCAAGTAATATCAAAGATGCTGAATATCTCAAATGACCAATTCGTAGCCCTGTCTTCAAAGAGCTTTGAGAGACCAGAGACTTCTAGAGTCAGTGTTGTGGTATAGTAAACAAATGAGAAGATTTGATTTATAATTTGACTCAAATACAATAACTTGAACAAATTAACGTCACTTACCAGCTTTGAAATTCTTTGATTCCATAGGTAGTAAAAATGTTGTGGTATGCATTTTTTGTGATTTTTAACTAAATGTTAAAAAAGATATTAGTTGTTAATATTATTTAATGCTTATCAATGACCCAGGGATTTGATTGCTGCATTTTCAGCTCTAAAATTAAGGATGCCTCTGCAAAGGAT
The DNA here is from genome assembly GCF_047675955.1 of Chlorocebus sabaeus. Lineage (NCBI taxonomy): Eukaryota > Metazoa > Chordata > Mammalia > Primates > Cercopithecidae > Chlorocebus > Chlorocebus sabaeus. The sequence goes on along the minus strand of NC_132911.1, from coordinate 140,935,540 downwards.
AAGAAGAGAGGGGAGAATTTAAATGGAATTTTTTATCCATGTGCTGACTTAAGAATTCCAGTAGAAGATGTCTCTTTTGATTTGGCAAGTCATTCTTTGACAACCCAGGCAGTGTCATCTGAAAGCTTTTAGGATCCATCTGTAGGGAGCTAAAATGCTTCATACTCTGCATGTTTCTTTAGGGCTTATAGTGGTAGAGTTTGAAGTAATAACACACCTACAAATGCATTCTTCATTTTGGTTGTCAGTTTATTTCATCTGTTTAATCATTTCCTCCATTCAAATAACCATTCCTTCATTCATCATTGAATAAGTTATGTATCAAATATCACACTGAGATTCTGATTTATAAAAGATATAAATACTGCATAATCCTTGTCCGCAAAGGCCTCTAAGTCTAGTAGGGGAGTTAGGCCTGTTAACAATACAATCCACTATGATACAGTCCCAGAGATGCAGTGAGTGCAAAATAGAAAAGAGAAAAGCATAAATGACAGAATAGCAGATTGGAAGCCTACATCATCCTACATGAAGGTGCAGTGGGAAGATTCACGTATCAGCTATGCTCCGACAGGTAGCAAAGCATCATCAAAGTTTAAATAAAAGATGTGGCACATAAATAGGTCCACTTATTTTAAAGACAACAGAAACAGAAATTACATTTATGTAGTTGAAGAAAACCCATTCTCGTTGCTCTGGGAGTGAGAGGACAGACGGAACTGCTTGCCATTCCTACCTTCAAGGAGCTCACCTTTCACACCCAGGCAGCATGCACCTCTGTCATGACCAACTGACACCAAGATATTTATTGGACATTTACTATATCCCAATTGTTATCAATGCAAACTTTTGCTTAGCCCTATTTAACTGGCACTCTGAAACCTCATTTTATTATTCTTTGTCAGGTCTCATAAAAACAGAAACCAAAAAACACACAGCTTTTTATTTAGAAAAAAAATTAAATTTATGGAATAACTGTGAACTTGGTAGAGAAAGCTCCTATATACTCTGCACACGGATCCGCTGAATACTAACATCTTACGTTAGTAAGGTGCATTTATTGCAATTAATAAACCAACACAGGTACATTACTATTTTCTAAACTCACACTTTGTCTTTTTTTTTTTTTTTTTTCTTTTTGAGACGAAGTCTTGCTCTATCGCCCAGGCTGGAGTGCAGTGGCGTGATTTTAGCTCACTGCAAACTCCGCCTCCAGGGTTCACGCTGTTCTCCAGCCTCAGCCTCCCGAGTAGCTGGGACTACAGGCTCCCGCCACCACGCCTAGCAAATTTTTTGCATTTTTAGTAGAGATGTGGTTTCACCATGTTAGCCAGGATGTTTTTGATCTCTTGACCTTGTGATCTGCCTGCCTCAGCCTCCTGCAGTGCTAGGATTACAGGTGTGAGCCACCGCACCTGGCATTTTTTTTCTTTTTTGAGACAGATTCTCACTGTGGTGCCCAGGCTGGAGTGCAGTGGCGTGATCTTAGCCCACCACAACCTCCGCCTCCTGGGTTCAGGCGATTTTTCTCCCTCAGCCTCCCAAGTAGCTGAGACTACAGGCACATGCCATAATGCCCAGACAATTTTTGTATTTTTAGTAGAGATTGAGTTTTACTATATTGGCCAGGCTGGTCTCGCACTGCTGAACTCATTATCCGCCTGCCTAGCCCTCCCAAAGTTCTGGGATTACAGGCATGAGCCACTGCACCAAGCCTATTTTCTTAGTTTTTACCTAATGTTCATTTTCTCTTCCAGAACTCCATCCACGTTATATTGTAGGACTCAATATGACAGTATGTTGTTACCGCTTCTCTTAAAGCTTCTCTTTCACTGTAAGTTTTTTAGAATTTCCATATTTGTAATGACCTTGACATTTCTGAGGAATATTCGTTGAGTGTTTTGTATAGTCTATTTCGATTGTGATGTTTCTGATCATTTTCTCATAATTAGAGTAGGGTTATGGATTTTGGGAAGTATGACTGGAGTAGTGTCATTTCCATCACATCATATGAAGTCAGATTATCAGCATGACTTCTTATTGTTGATGTGAATCTTGATCATAGAGTTGAGGTATTTTCTGTCTGGTTTTTCCACTGTAAGTTAAATTTTCCTCCCCCTTTCATACTGTTACTCCTTGGAAGGAAGTTACTATGGGCCACCCACATATAGTTATGGTCCCTCTCCGTGAGGATGAAGCGTCTGGTAAAATTTATTTGGATTCCTTCTGCATAGGAGATTTGTCTATTTTCCTCCTTTACTTATTTATTCAACCACTTATTTATAGCAGAACAAACTCATAGACATTTATTTTATTTTGGGGTATTATAATTCAGTAACATTTTGTTTTGGTGCTGAAATTATTACAGCTGTGGCCCCTGGGAATCTTTCCTTCACCTCCTGTGTCCTTTTGATATGATTTACCATCTATTTCATTGTGGGTGTTTGTTGTTTTTTTTTAATTTGGCACTTACTTTAGGGTAGTACAAGACGCTCTCCCTAAGTATTTTATCTCTGCTATAGATGTTAAAATTGAGGCTCAGAGAGACCTAGTGATACGGCAAAATATTCCAGTTAGTGAATAAATGATCCATGTTTCAAACCCATTTCTGATTGTCTTTAGAATTCCTGTATTTTATTATTTTTGTGCCTTACCTATAAAAACAATGGGATGAGATGAGTTATTTGACCTAAAAATGTTAAATATAATTAAGTTGTTTTATTTGTATAATTTGAGCCTATAATGTTCTCAGCTCTCTATATTCGTTTAAAGATCCTTTAAGATGTTTCTTTTTTAAAAAAAAAAAAAAGTATTTTTCCATAAGGTATTGAGGTACAGATGGTATTTAGTTCCATGAGTAAGTTTTTTAGTGGAGATTTGTGAGAACCTGATGCATCCATTACTCGAGCAGTATACACTGCACCATATTTGTTGTCTTTTATCCCTCTCCCCCATCCCACTCTTCCCCGCAAGTCCCCAGAGTCCACTGTATCATTCTTATGCCTTTGTGTCCTCCTATGTTCTCACTGATCTATGGGAGCTCAACTCTGTGTTTTTGAACACCGCAATATATTAGGTACCATGTTCATTGATAGTCATTTATCCATTCAACAAGTATGTTGGAGCACCGATGCTTGGCCATGTGTCATGTTAGAAGTTGGGATGAATTCAAGGGCAAGTGGACACAATCGAGACTGTTCTACAGAGGTCAAAGACAGGTGTGCAACATAATTAGGACATCACTGTAACTAACATTTGATGATTATACCTACATGTTAGCCTTCCAGAGATTATAAATCTAAAATCAATTTCAGTGAGCTAATAGCATCAAGTCATCAGCAAAGCATTCCTTCTGCAGGCTGTAAAAAACAAGCCATTTCTTTGCCTTTCCTAACTTCCAGAAGCCACCAGCATTCCTTAGCTCATAGGCACTTTCTCCATCTTCAAAGAGCATAATTTCAACCTCTGTTTCCTTGATCTCATCTCCTTCTGCCTTTAACTTTCTAGTCTTTCTCTAAGAAATCTTGATTGCATAAGACACATCAGATAGTCCAGGATAATCTTCCCTCTCAAGATCCTTTTATTTTACTTTTATTTGTACAAATTTTGGGGGTATATGTTTAATTTTGTTACATGCATGGATTGTGTAGTGGTCAAGAGTCAGGTCTCTTAAGATATCCATAACCCAAATAATATACATTGTACCAATTAACTAACTTCTCGTCAACCCCCTCCAACCCCTGCACCCTTCTGAGTCTCCCTTGTCTATCATTCCACTCTCTATGTCAACGTGTACACATTTTTAGTACGTACTTATGAGTGAGAATATATGATATTTGACTTTCTGTATATGGTTTGTTTCACTTAAAATAATAACCACAAGGTCTGTCCATGTTGTGGCAAAAGATGGGATTTCATTCTTTTTTTATAGATGGCTAGTATTTTATTATATGTATATGTAATTTTCTATCCATTAATCTGTTGATCGATGCTTTTATTGATTGCATATCTTTGCTATTGTGAATAGTGCTATGATAAACATACAAGTGAATTTATCATTTTGATATATTAACGTATTTTCCTTTGGGTAGATACGCAGTACTGGAATTGCTGGATCAGATGATAATTCTATTTTTGTTTTTTGATAAATCTCCATGCTGTTTTTCATAGGAGTTTTTACTCATGTACATTTCCATCAACAATGTATAAGAGTCCCTGGGGCCAGGCTCAGTGGCTCATATGTGTAACCCTAACACTTGAGAAGCTTAAGACTTGAGCGCAGGAGTTCAAGACCAGCCTAGGCAACATAGTGAGACCATTTCTCTACAAAAAAAAAAAAAAAAGGAAAAATTGGCTGTGCATGGTGGTGTACACCTGTAGTCTCAACTACTTGAGAGGCTGGTGCAGGAGGATTGCTTGAACCCAAGAAGTCAAGGCTGTGCTAAGCCTTGAGCATCCCACTGCACTCCAGCATGGGTAACAGAGTCAAATACTGTCCCAGGAGACAAAAAAAAAAAAAAAAAAAAAAAAGTTCCATTTTCTTCACATCCTCACCAGTATCTGTTTTTTTTTTTTTTTTTTTTTGTCTTTTTAATAATGGCCATTCTGACAGGTGTACAATGATATCTCCTTGTTGTTTTAATTTACATTTCTCTAATTAGTGATGCTGAGCATTTTTTCACATATCTGTTACTTATTTCTATGTCTTCTTTCTGAAAGTGTATACTAATATCCCTACCCAGTTTTTAAAGGGATTGTCTTTGTTGTGGTTGTTAAGATGCTTGAGTTTCATGTGTATTCTGGGTATTAGTCACCTCTCAGATGAATAGTTTACAAACATTTTCTCCCATTCTACTGGTCTGTTTACTCTGTTGTTTATTTTGCTGTATGGAAGCTTTTTAGGTAATTAAGTCTCATTTAGGTATTTTTGGTTTTGTTGCTTCTGCTTTTGGGGTCTTAGTCATAAATTCTTTGCCAAAACCAATGTCAAGAAGTTTCCCCTGTGTTTTCTTCTAATATTTTTGTAGTTTAGAGTTGTAGTTTAAGTTTTTAATCTATCTTGAGTTGATTTTTTATATGTGGTAAGAAATAGGGATCCAGTTTCATTTTTTTGCATATAGTAATCCCATTTTCCCAGCATCATTTTTTGAAAAGGATATCCTTTCCCCAATATATGTTCTTGTCAGCTTTGTCAAAAGTCAGTTGGCTGTCCATAAATATATGGCTTTCTTTCTGGATTCTCTGTTCTGTTCCATTGATCTATGTGTTTATTTTTATAACATTACCACGCTGTTTTGGTGACCATACCTTTATAATATTATTTGAAGTCAGATAATGTGAGGTCTTCAACCTTATTCTTTTTGCTTAGGATTGCTTTAGTATCCAGGCTCTTTTATGATTCCATATGAATTTTAGGATTGTGCTTTTTAATTCTGTGAAAAATAATGTTGGTATGTTGGTCAGGTTTGCATTGAACCTGTACATTGCTTTTGGGCACTATGACCATTTTAACAATGTAAACATTTTGATTCATAATCATGGGATTGTTTTCATTTGTTTTTGTTATCTATAATTTCTTTTATCAGTGTTTTGTAGTTTTTTCTTATAGAGATCATTTGCCTCCTTGGTTAAATTTATCTCTGGATTGTTTTATTTTGGTAGCTATTGTAAACGAGGTTGTCTTCTTGATTTCCTTCTCAGCTAAAACATTGTTGGTGTGTAGAAATGTGACTAATTTTTGTACATTAATTTTGCATTCTGCAACTTTACTAAATTCCTTTATTAAATCTAAGAATTTTTGGTGGAGTTTTAAGATTTTCTAAATATAAAATCATATCACTAGCAAACAGGATTATTTTGCTTCCTCTTTTCCAATTTAGATACCTTTTATTTCCTTCTCTTGCCTGGTTGCCCTGACTAGGTCTATCAGTATATGTTGAATACAATCGGTGAGAGTGAGCATCCTTGTCTTGTTTCAGTTCTCAGAGGAAATACTTTGAAATTTTCCCCATTAGTATAATATGAGCTGTGGGTTTTTCATATATGGCCTTCATTATTTTGAGGTATGTTTCTTCTATGATATGCCTAGTTTCTTGAGAGTTTTTATCATAAAGCGGTATTGAATTTTATCAAATGCTTTTTTTTCCTGCATCCATTGAGATAATCAAATTTTTTGTCCCTGATTCTATTTATGTGATACATCAGATTTACTGATTTACATATGTTGAACCATTTTTGCTTTTCTAGTATAAAACCTACTTGATCATGGTAGATTAACTTTCTGATGTGCTGTTGGATTCAGTTTGCTAGTATTTTGTTAAATATTTTTGTGTTTATGTTCATTAGAGATACTGGTTTGTAGTTTTCATTTTTTATTTTTTGTGGTTTTGATATCAGGGTGATAATGGCCTTCCAGAATAAGTTAGGAAGCATTATCTCCTCAATTTTTTGGAACAGTTTCAGGATGTTTGCTGTTAGTTCTTTTTTGTATGTTTGGTAAAATTCATCTGTGAATTCATCTGTTCCTGGGCTTTTCTTTGTTAGGAGACTTTTTGTTACTGGCTCAGTCTTGCTACTCATTACTGATCTGTTCAGGCTTTCTATTTCTTCTTGGTTCCATCTTGGAAGGTTGTATCTCTCAAGAAATTTATCCATTTCTTCTGGGTTTTTTAGTTTGTAAGCATATAGTTGTTCAAAATAGCCTGGTGTTCTTTTGAATTTCTGTGATTATCAGTTGGAATGTGTCCTTTTTCATTTCTGATTTTGCTTCCTTGGGTTTTCTCACTTCCGGGTTGTAAGAGCTAGCAATTTATCAACTTTGTTTACTTTTTTTCAAAGAATCAATCTTTTGTCTTGTTAATCCTTTTTTATTGCTTTCTTATTTTTAATTTCATTAAGTTCTGCTCTCATCTTTTTTTCCTTTTCTCCTGCTAATTTGGGGCTTGGTCTTTTCTTGCTTTTCTAATTCCTTGAGGTATGTTGATTTGGAACCTTCTATTTTTTTTGATGTAAGCATTTAATGCTATAATCTCCCCTCAACTGCTTTTGCTGCGTCCCACAGATTTTGGTATATTGTGTTTTCTTTTTCATTTGTCTTTTTTGTTTTTCCATTTCCATCTTAACTTATTTTTTTAATGCAGGAGCAGGAGCACGTTGTTTAATTTCCATGTGCTTCTATAGTTTCAAAAACACTTTTTGGTATTGATTTCTAGTTTAATTATATTATGCTCTGAGAAGATACTTAATATGTTTTCAATTTTTAAAAATTTATTGAGACTTGTTTTGTTGCCTAGCGTATGGCGTATCTTGGAGAATGTTACATGAAAAGAATATATATTCTGCAATTGCTAGATAGAGTGTTCTGTAAATGTCTGTTAGGTCCATTTTGTTTAAAGTCCAATTTAACACCAATGTTTCTTCTTCTTTCTTATTTCAGACAGAGTCTCACTCTGTCACTCAGGCTGGAGTCCAGTGGCACAATCTCATCTCACTTTAACCTCTGCCGCCTGGATTCAAGAGATTCTTGTGCCTCAGTCACCTGAGTAGCTGGGATTACAGGTGTGCACTACTACCCCAGCTAATTTTTTATTTTTTTTATTTTTTTTTATTTTTAGTAGAGACAGTGTTCTGTCATTTTGACCAGGCTGGTCTTGAACTCCTGGCCTCAAGTGATCCACCAACCTCGGCCTCCCAAAGTGCTGGGATTATGGGTGTGTACCACCACACCCAGCCAGGTCCAATGTCTCTTTGTTGATTTTCTGTGTAGACAATGTGTCTAATGCTGTGAGTCAGGTGTTGAAGTTCCTCAATATGATTGCATTTCTGTCTACCTCTCTCTTTAGGTCTACTAATACTTGTTTCATGAGTCTGAGTGCTCCAGTGATCCTTACCACATCTATAAAGTTTTCTTTTGACATGTAAAGTGGAATAGGCACTGTTTCTCGGCATTAAGACATGAACATTTTTTGGGTAGAGGGCATTATTTAGCCTACCACACCCCTCTGTAATGGTGCATTTGAGTGCTTATGCCTGTCCATAGATGCCTCTAATTCAGTGGTTCTCAAATGGGGACTTTTTGCTTCTAGAAGGGCACCAGAAAAATCTGGAGGTTTTTTTTTGTTTGTTTGTTTGTTTGTTTTGTCGTGACTAAGGATGCTACCAGCATTTAGTGGGTAAGTCAGGGATGATATTTAAAAAATCCTCCAGAGCACAGGACAGTCAGTCCAACACAACAAGGAAAAGGTGAGAAAGCCTTGATCTAGATAAATAGGTAATGGATGGAAGGAAAAAAAAAAGATTGATATAAAACTATAAGGTAAGTATTACAAGGCCTGGCGCTATGGCTGACTCCTGTAATCTCAGCACTTTGGGAGCCTGAGGCGAGCGGATCACGAGGTCAGGAGATTGAGACCATCCTGACTAACACAGCGAAACCCCGTCTCTACTAAAAATGCAAAAAAATTAGCTGAGCATGGTGACACACGCCTGTAGTCCCAGTTACTCGGGAGGCTGAGGCAGGAGAATCACTCCAATCCGGGAGGCGGAGGTTGCAGTGAGCAGAGATCGTGCCACTGCACTCCAGCCTGGGTGACAGAGGGAGACTCTGTTTCAAAATAAACAAATAAATAAATAAACAAATAAGTATTATAATAGTAGTATGAATGACTTGCAGAGGGAGAAATTCTTGATTCTTCTAAATAGTAATATTTGAAATGAGACATAAAGAATGAATTAAATTCCCTATAAAACGATCTGTGTTTTAGGTAGATTATCTATCTGTGTTAGATATTATGGAGAAGTGAGAATTCATGTGTAAATTTGTCATAGAATAGCATGGTGTGTCGCGTGCCTCTCCCAGAGCTTGAGTAGTGCTAAAGTATAAACTAAGAGATGGGTGAAAAGTCTTTTGGGAGATGTAATTTAGATTCACATGATTGCTGAACCGTGAAGACTGTGTGCTATGATATTGAACTTAGACAGTGTCTTGGGGGAGTGGAAAACCTCTCAGGGATTTAACAAATACAGTAATTTTAAAGTAGATCTTAGAGCAATGCTTGAAATTAGTTCACCTTTGTTAAGGATAAAACATATCAAAAATTTCAGGTGTATCCATAATTATGTTTTAGAAAATAGTTATATCTTAGAATTTTCCATGCAAAAGAGGCTTAGAGATTATCTATAGTAACTCCTACAATTTAATATTTTATAGTTGCCTGACATATTCAGACAAAAGAAAATAAAACTACTTTTATATTATTTATGTCAGTTGCTCATACAACACACTTTTGAGCTATGCGGAGGTGGTATTATTGTCAATATTTTACAGTTGTAAAAAAAAGCTAATTTTTATGTGATTTTATTGCAGTTAGTGCTGTTACTCCCTCACCCAACTACCAGGTAACCACCCTCACACAGTGTTTGTGAATCATTTACAGCATAGGAAGAATGAGTTTCAGAAATTTTATTCAACATAGCTCACAATGAAAGAGCAGAAAAAGGACAAGGGGTTAACGTCTATAGTCCTGGCTTACGTATCCATGTAAGTATTTATTTTCTGTGGTCTTCAGCAAGCAATATCTAATCTCTTCTATGAATTAGATTTTTTTTAATTATTAATTTTTACATGCAATATTTCTTATTGTGGGGATTCAAAGCAAAAAATGTAAATTCATTTATTTATTCAAATGTATTGAGTGCTGTAATGTGCCAAATAATGTTTTAGTTTGTTTGTTGTTTTTACATTGGGGATTTGAAAAGGAGCAAAATCTTGTCTGCACCCATGAGAAGTCATAGTTTAATAGGGGATAAATATTTGAAAACAAATTACTCCAACTGCTGTCCATGGTGGTTACTGGAAAGATTCCGTGCCCAGCTTTGCGGAGAACATGTAGAAGACCAAGTCACCCAGCCTAGGAAGAACAGCAAGGCTTTTTAGAGGAGGGAAGGCTGAGCTGGAACATTCAGAAGTGAAAACATGCTGTCATATACAATAAAGAGTTATTAATAATGAGGGAGTAAAAAATGGTTCTTTATTGGAAAAGGATATAGATGCTGAACTACTTTACATCAGCTGCCATAACAAAATACCACTGACTCAGTGATTTAAACAACAGAAATGCATTTTCTCATGGTTCAGGAGGCTCCACATCCAAGATCAAGGTTCTGATAAATTCAGCTTCTGATGAGGGTTTTCCTTCTAGTTTGTAGGTAGCCATGTCCTTACTGTATCCTCTTTACGGCCTTTCTTCTGTGTCAGTGTGGAGAGACAGCAAGTGCTAGTGTCTCTTTCTCTTTATATGAAAATGCCAATCATATAGGATTAGGGCCCCACCCTATGACCTCATTTACAATAGGATCACACTGGGATTTTACACTTCAACACATGAAGGGAGAGACAATTTAGTTCACAACAAACACTTACGTTTGGAAAATCGAAGAAAACTCAGGGCCTGAAAAACTAAAGGCCTCAGTTGTTTTAGAGTTCTGTGAAGAATCAGAGAAGAGCTGAATAAAAATGAGCTGTCACTGGTCGTAAGCACTGTGGGTTGGCTGTGAATGCATGGGGGAGCTGTGCCCATAGCTGTCAGAGTACAGAGCTCAAAGATTCGATTGCAGTTCATCAAAATTCCAAGCAAAATCACAACCCTAACAAATTAGGTTGCTCATATATCCTGCAGGGCAACAGAAGATGCCCATGGCACAGGATGTATATAACAAACTCTGGGAAATGGAAAAAAAAAAAAAATGCATACCAACAACATGTTAATTACCCTTCCTTACACTTAAAGCTATAAATGTCTCCCACTGTGATTGTGTTAGTAATGGGCTGTAAGACTTCTGTCCTCTGAGGAAAGCAATCTGAATATGGCCTAGATTTTCTAGGCTGTGTTTTGGAGAAGGCAAAAATGTCCTTGAATTTAGTAGATTTGTACTTTCTGGCAAAAATAAAAATAAATCAGATCAAGTAACAAACAAACTCTTCAAAACTCTTTAATAATAGCACATGCCTGATGAAGTTCAGTGAAGTGGAATGGAAATAGAATAACACTAGAATCAAACAGTTAATGAAATTCAGGAACCTACACTTGATGTAATTCGCTAGGACTTTCTTAAGTTCTCTGAGCCTCAGCTTTTTTAATTGGTAAAAGGGGTATAACAATGTCTAGCTTACAAGGATCTACAAGATGCATATATCATGTTTTTGGCAAAGCTCTACTCATGCTGGTGAGCAAGAGCTCCGCTATGCTCCTTTTCAGAGAAGCACCACTTTGTTTGACACCTTGGTCAAGTTAAAGAGGATTCTGAGTCATGGGGCAGAATATTCTGTTGGGAAGAAATCCACACTTGGAATCAGACTCAGATTTCAATCCTTACACCTGTCTTACTGGTGATGTGAACTGGTATTTACCTAATCCCACTAAGCTTTAATTCATTCATCACGGTGCTATTCTCTAAATGTTTGTGTCCCCTCAGAATTCCTATATTGAAACCTAATCACTAAAGTGATGGTATTATGAGGTGGGGCTTTGAAAGGTGATGAGGTCCTGAGGGCAGGGCCCTCCTGAATGGGATTAGTGCCCTTGTAAATTACCCAGCTTAAAGTTTTTTGTTATAGCAACCCACATGGACAAAGATACATGTATTTTCTTTAAACGAAGATAATAACACATTCTTCTCTGTATTATATTAGGATTAACTGTGAATATATATAGCACTAGGATATAGTAGCTTCAACAGATAGAAGGTTGTTTTTTGTATTTACTACCTTCTATATGTGTTTCAGCCATGGTAAGAGATACCATAACTTTGACATGATATATATGTTCTTGTTGTCTTGACCAGCCCTTGATATTCTTTACACTAGGACCAAAAATTCAGACGGGGGCTGAACCTACAGGTAAGGCCACATTGATGTGCACAATTCGGGAATATAGGAAAGTTCAGGGTAAAACTGAGACAGCAAATCACACTTTTTATATGAAATTTCTATTCATATCCCCTGGGAGAATGAATGATTACACATGTTATTTTTCACACATCTATGGAAAAATGGTCAAAATTAAAGCTCCAGGCTCAAGAACAGGCTTCAGATCAACATTACACAGATTGCAAGGGAGGCAGGTACCCTGCATCTAGGAGTACTTGCCAGCTGTGACATATTGTCTGACTGTGAAAGGCATTAGTTCCAATCTACCACTGATCTGGCTGCAATTAAAATTCAGGACAGTTTTTAAGAGGTATCATTTTATTGATTGACCACTGAGATACAAGAAAAAGATTTATTGAGATTATTTAAAATTCCCTCAGCTCTAAGGAAATATATACATATTTATATGTATATTATAAATATATATATATTTTATATATATATATTTTATATATACATAAAGCACAATAGTTGTCTTCTTCTTATATTTTTACTATTACTACCTAAACAATTTAGATAGATAAGTAGATAGCACTCCATAGATTTTAATTTACTGATTGACTTTACTAGCCACATTAATCCCTCTGAATTTTATTAAAATGTTTGGAATATCCATCAAGTTGATACAAGAACAAGGAATTCATCCACGCCAACTCCCAGATACTTTCAGTCAGTCTCTATAAGTTCTAATAAGTTTTGTCAAATGGGCTTGAAGGAGTTGGGGAGAAAAAGTCTTAATCATTTAGGAGTATAAGTGAATCTTTGCTGAATTTCAAATAAAAGACAGAATGAGAGTGAGAATGAGGAGGAAGCGAAGGACAGTGGAAGCAAGGTAGAGGAAGAGGGAAAGAGAGCAGAAGAGAGAGATAAAGAGATCTTAACCAACTTCATTTCTGTAGTGATTTCCAAATAGCAATGCTTCTCCCAGACACAAGTTCTTTCTACTTCTAAAACTGATGTTAATTAGATAAGAGAATGGAGACATTGCTTTGAGGAGTGGCGATCTTGACAAAAACCCATCTAACAGGAAGATTAAGATTCTAAAGATCTGTGTTACAAAGAGGGACACAGGCAGAGCATCTCTCACAGAAATTAGAGAAGCATGTAATGAAGAGAAACAGGGAGACCACTCAAACTCAGGAGTGTTCAATATAGCCATTTAGATATGGGTGGGGCTGGAGGCAAAGGAGAAGAGTAGGGGAACCTTCTGTGAATCCATCTGTTATGACAGGGCTTGGATATTGGAAGTGTCCAATATAAATCTCATCTTCTACTTATTCCCTTCTATCAGAAAGGGCTAGAAAACCAAGTGGAATTGCTCTTAAAAATACAAACTATCTGCAGAACCTGAGTCATTGGGAAAACAGAACAATGAAACTAGAGTAGAGTTTGTTTCCAGTTATGTCAGGTTGCTCATCATTTTTTCAACAAATTATGCCCGATCATACCTTTGTACCTCTGCATATGCTATTGTTTCAACCTGGAATAATATTTTTTCTCTCTGTTTCAAAATGGGTAAGTCTCATTTTTAAAATGTTCATCTCCAATACTAAGTCCGTCTGCCCAGTCTTTCTTGTCATTATGTCTCCCTCACCATTACAGATACAATAAATGTCTTTCTGCTCTAGGCCTCCCTGGAAACTTGCACCTCCCATGAGGACTGCATTTTCCCATTATGTCATAGTAACTAGTTTACTTGAATTTTCTTTACCAAAGGGATCTAGTAAATTTGCAAACATCTAACAAATGATAAAAAGACAATTGTTGGCGCATAGTGAAACTTGACATCTAGAATGTGAAATGATTTGGAAGTTCAGAAATCTAGTAGCTTACCAATATCTCTCAGCAGGAAGAAGCATCTCTATTACTTGTTTGTGATTTAAATTTTCAATTTTAATCTGTGGCGCACTCATAGAAAAAGGACAAAGATGTTAGAAATGGAAGCAGCATGCTAGTCCTAATGAAAGTGAAGTTCTGGCAGTCCACACAAATCAATACATATAAACATATAAACTACAAGAGCAAAGAGGCTACATCAGATTCAAAGGCCTAATCCAGAGGCTCAAAGTACCAAAACCAGGCAAAGGTGGAACAAAACTAACTGAAGACCTGTCTTCAGGTTTAATGCTCAAGAACTGTAAGATCCTTATTTACTCTAATGAGCTGTAAGATGGTACTAGTTGTGGGGAGGCTTAGCCTGTCAGTAGATTTTCAAGTGGTCATAGCTGTAGTCAGAGCAAGGAAAGGTTGAAGGGTAAGGAGTGGGCCTGGAAGAAAACAGAAGGAAAGTATTGTCAAGAACAGTGTCTGTGGACAAATGCAGCATCTGCTGTCTCGTGGGCTTATACATTACATGTGTTAGAATATGTTGTTTTAGGGAAGTCCATGTAATAACTTCACGACAAATAAATGGCCTCTCAGTTTTGCACCTGAGGGAGCTGAGACCTGAGACTGCTGAAGTGTCTTGTCCAAAATCACATACCAGCTGCACTTGTCATATGCCTCTTTCTCTCTGTTGACTCCACTTCCTTGCTGGCTCCGCTCTATTTTGCAGGAATCTGACTCCTGAAAACTACATTTTCCAGGCCTCCCTGGCTCCTAAATTTGCACTGGGCTTGACCAGTGAGGGACACGGAGATAAGAGTGAAACCAGAAAAGGAGAAACTATGGTGTCCTCTCCTTCTGTCTCTGCTTTGGTGGTACCTGGAGTAGTGGCTATGTCTTTGTGATTCCAGCTCCAGCTGCTCAACCTTCCTTCTAGGGTCAAAGCTCCCACTCAGTAAGTCCTCCTCATGGATCCCTGCTCCATAGGTTGATACTGGTAAAACCACCTCCTCCTTTATCACTCAGCCCTAGGGTTAGGAGTGTCATTCTGAAACAGTCAATTCTATATTTTCAGCTTTTTTTAAAACCATATCTATAACCATCTTTCTGTATTTAGTGTTCTTTAATAAACTACTTGCTATGAACCATGAGTCTTTATTTCCTGACTACACTCTGACAGATACATCTTTTTTTTTTTTTTTTTTTTTTTGAAACAGTGTCACTCTGCCACTAGGCTGGAGTGCAGTGGCATGATCTCAGCTCACTGCAGTCTCCAACTCACTGGTTCGAGCAATTCTCCTGCCTCAGCCTCTCGAGTAGCTGGGATTACAGGCACATGCTACCACACCCAGCTCATTTTTGTATTTTTAGTAGAGATGGGGTTTCATCATGTTGGCCAAGATGGTCTCGATCTCCTGACCTTGTGATCTGCCTGCCTCGGCGTCCCAAAGTGCTGGGATTACAGGCGTAAGCCACTGCACCTGGCCCAGGCATATCAGATAAGAAAACTCAGAAACTCTGGCCCACTGGTACATGGCTCATCTAATATGAAAAGGCAAGAATTGCAAGGTTATAAACCAGGGATTAAATGGGGTTTTTGTTTTTGTTTTTGTTTTTTCCTGTGAAGGGCCGGGTAGTTCACATTTTAGTATTTGGGGGGCCATAGAATCACAACTACTTAACTTTGACATTATAGCATGAAAGTGACCACAGACAATATACAAAAACTAGAGGCATTGCTGTGTTCCAATAAACCTTTAGGCAGTGAGATGGATTTAACACATGGGTCTTAGTTTGCCAATCCTTGTGTGAATTGGAACAAGACATTACAGCAATTAACTACATAGGTTGAATGACAGGGTATATACTGGATTTTTATCAAGTAACTTCATTCATTTTCCTTTTTGCCAGAGAGGTTTCTGAAAAGAATTCAGCATACACAGAGTTATCCGGCTTCCGATTTATAGTTTTGGGAACCCATCTGGATTGGTGGGACGCTAATCACAGACACTGAAAGGGTGGAATCAAATGCTTTGCCCCATTTCCTCAAGTTTATCAATGAGAATAGAATCTAGCACTTGCAGTAACTGGATTATTTTGAGTAAAAGAGAGGGAGAGAGAAAGACAGAATGACAATTAGGAATTACGAGGTTTACTTGTTGGCTAATAACAGTAACTTTCTTTGGTGGTGCGATAATATTTGAAGTAACCTGCTAAATTAATGAAAAGCTACCTTTTGTTTCTGCTTTACAGGGAAACTTTTTTTTTTTTTTTTTTTTTTTTTTTTTTTTTATGAAAGCATATTTGCAGGAATTTTTAAATTCTGAAAAGTAGGTTGCTGTCAATGTAGGAATGAGAAGACCCAGGTACTTCAAATCAATGTAACTATATGAACTTGCAAAAGTCCCCTCCCTTCTCCAGCCTTTAGTCATAGTTTTTTAAGGTCTTGGTTTTCATCATGTCATGTTGATCTTCTTTGTAGAGCATCTTCTGACCCTTTGGGTGTATGGGTTCAATTTTCAGAGCTAGAGTGAACCAGGCAAAGGCACCATATGTGAGGATTTGTGCCAGAGTGCAAGATACTAGAACTCAGCTGAATCAGAAGATGGACTAACCTGGAGAAGCATAGCGCAGCTTAATAAAACATTGAAGTGGCCGGGAGCCGTAGCTCACAGCTGTAATCCCAGCACTTTAGGAGGCCGAGGCCGGCGGATCACGAGGTCAGGAGTTCGAGACCAGCCTGACCAACATGGTGAAACCCCGACTCTACTAAAAATACAAAAATTAGCTGGGCATGGTGGTGTGTGTCTGTAATTGCAGCTACTCAGGAGGCTGAAGCAGGAGAATCACTTGAACTCGGGAGGTGGAGGTTGCAGTGAGCCAAGATTGCACCACTACACTCCAGCCTGGGTGACAGAGTGAGAATCCATCTCAAAATAAACAAATAAATAAATAAATAAAATCACTGAAGTGTGCCTCATGTTCAAAAAGGGAAAGTAGCAGGGGGAACTACAGGAAATCTACTTTTGGAATTTCTAGAAGTGACATGTGAGATGACATGTGGAGTGTGATAGGCAAAGAAAATTAGGGCTCAAACTGGAAATAAGAAGTCCATTTTTCAGGCTGTGTCTTGCCGCTTCCTTATCATGGAGGCATCAAAACAAATACCTCTTCAGGTGGAGACTGAAGGCTAATTTAGGGTGAGTAATTATTTGCACATTAAAAAATTATTTTGATCATATGCCAATTGTTCTTCATTCTAAAATCATAGTGGACTGTGGATATATGTATAGGAAGGGCAGGCACCGATCTGTCAGTCTGCGAGTATGTGTGTGTATGCCTGTGCCAGAGGAGGCCTATGCTCCAGGGCATTTTCCCTCAAATGCCTTCAAAGTGTGAGCCCTCAATGTTGGATGCATTACTTTCTGTCTTGATTAGAAGCCAAAATGGGCTATCTAAATAAATAGCTGGAAACAAAACATGCATTTGTGCTTTAAGTACTCATTAATCATTTATCATGACTTTCTAAGAAGTGTCAGACAGGTATTGAGTAAAAGATGTATTGTCAAATGGATCAGTTAATCTGGCTTTTTTCTCACTTAACTATACAGGGGCATGTTTAGAAGTCAGAGTTGAATAATTACACATATACGCATACACACACTCACAGACATGTGGCTATATTCACACATGAGCACACCTATATATGGATATGTCACACATGTCTTATATAATCCATCAAATATTGATTCAGTGGTTGTCATATATTATGCATTGTGCTAGTATATATATATTTTTTTGTGTGTGTATACACACACACACACGAACTGACTGCTTATAAATAGCAAATTTTAAACATGAAGGGATATAATTCAAACATTTATACCAAATGTTTAAGTGATACACAGCACGCACTCTAAAACATTCTTTAAGCATTCTTTGACAAAATAAAGCTAAACCTAAGATACATTTCCAAATCAAATGTAAATGATTTTGGTGCCATCTGTGTTTTGTATTATGAAAGCCACTGAGGCTGTTTTTTTATTGTGTTTTTGGCTTGCCTACCACATGGTCAGTGCTATACACACATATGCAGATGCCCTCATGAAGCTTACCATCCAGTGAGATTTTTAAAGGCCCTAGTACTGACCTCATCTCTGAATTATAACTTATAATGTAGTATGAAATAGCTGAAATAAACCTCAGAAATCATATATGCTAATTGTTGGTTATTCTAAAATGTAAAACATAGATTTAGCAAAAGAGATGTGATCTGTGAAAAGTTACTCTAGTGGGTAACTAAAGTTACTGGTTGAAACTGAAACCAATGGTCCCCTGAGTCTTCTCAGGTTCGTGCTACTTCCTACACACTCCTGGAATTTGAAACCCTGGAAGTTTTACTCTTGCGCTTGTCAGATTTGTAAACATTTCCGAAGATTCCCCCAAGAACCACCTCGGAGTCTGTGTTGTGGCATAATTGCAACTGGAGAAGCCCCACTTTAATCTGTTTTATTCAAATACCCTTTTAGAAAAAAGGGACTCTGCTGTTTGCTAAAATAAATATAAAAAACCTAATTTCTGAGGAGGCATCAAAGATTGAAGTGGCAGTTAAAACTAACTCAAACTTCTTGTCTAGTTTCTCCTGCTAGATAGATAAGCAGACCCCATTCATGGAAGAGTTTCCTGTGGCTCAGAGGGGAAGTTACTTGCCTCAAATAATAGAGAGACTAACATAGAGCCCCATTGTCTTGTCTTCAGCTCCAGCTCCCCTGATTGTGCCCCACCTCAAACCACAGATAAATTTACTATGTTTCTGAAATCGTAACAAAAACAAACAAGCAAAATACCACATTTGCTTTCCTTGAAGGACTTCAGAGGACAAAGAGGGTGAACCTTTTAATACAAGTGCAAAACGTAGGTTTTGCATATATATAGTGCCATGGTTTTGCACATATGGTGGTGTTGCATATATAGCAAAAAGTTAGGCTTTGTGTATATAGTGCAATACTGGATCATGGTCAATGGAGTCATGAATCTAGAGAAATTCATAAGTGAACTGCAGACGAAGGTGGCGTGGTTTTGTGACTCTAGTAAAGTGTTTGAATTCTAGAATTGAGACTGATTTAACTTTTGGAATTAAGCAATCCACTATGAATTTAGTTTTATTGTATATGAACTAAGGGACTGTAGACACAGAACCAGTACTTGGATTAGAAGACATGGCTTTAAGATACAGCAGAACCACTCAGGAGCTGTGACCTCTTTATCTTTTAACCCCTCTCAAGTCTATGATTCCCTGTACATAAAATATTTGTGAAATGGCTTTTGTGAGGATCAAAAACAAGTGAAGGGCAAACCAGAATTTCTCTAGGTTTATTTCTGTGGATTTGATTCTGATTTCATCAGAATCACCTGGGTACTTATTAAAATGAATGTTCTGATCAGTCTGTTTTCAACAGCTACAGAACCTCTGAAAATTTAATGTTTTTTTTCTTATTATCTGAAGGCCATTAAAGAAAATTAAAGATTCTGATCTTAAGTAGCATTGATGTTTGGTCCTCAAGCACTCACACATTATTATGCTAAATTGAATTACTGAGGTCCTTCTAGGGTCTTTTCGTGCCCATTGTAGTCATCCTCCAAAACTTTCACTGTGGCTGCTAGACAACCTCCTTTCTCTTCTCAGTTGTACCTGTTGACCTTTCCTTTCCTTTATAGAACTCATTATGCAGGTTAAGAATCATTAACATTCCTTTGATTTTTTTAATAGCACCATGAAATAGTAAATCACTGGGTTTTATTTTGAATTGCAAGTTCAAAGTTAAGCCAGAATTCAATGAGATTAGAGGGCTACTGCTTCTTAGAGGGGGGCACTGAAAACAGGAAATGCACTGTCAGTGTTTTTGAGACCCTCAGTTGGATGTGTTGGCTTTCATGCGGCAAAGAAAAAGTTTACAATGAAAGAAAAATGCTTTCTCAAATCCGGCCCAGTAGAGGGAGAGACTATGTGTTCAATCTTCTCCCACTTCCTGCATGGGGTGTTGGACTTGGTTTCCAACTCTCTGGCATGTAGAACTCACTGCCATGCTCAGAACACCCTCAAGGCTCTCCACTGCCTACAGCATAAATTCCTAACACTTAGGCTTGGCATTCAATGGCTTCCCTCTGTGGTTCTTGTCAGGCCTTTGAGCCCAAGCCTGCACGAATACATCCCCTGGTTCGATCCCGGGTTTTGGCACCAAATATCAAGTGCATCTGTGTGAAGAGACCACCAAACAGGCTTTGTGTGAGCAATAAAGCTTTTAATTCACTTGGGTGCAGGTGGGCTGACTCTGAAAAGAGAGTCAGTGAAGGGAGATGGGGAAGGAGTTGCTTTATAGGAGTTGGGTAGGTAATGGAAAATTACAGTAAGAGGTGGTTATCTATTGTTAGCAGAGGAGGGGGTCACAAGGTACATGGTGGGGAGATCATAAAACTCATTATCCAGAAGAAGAATGTCACAAAGTTGATTGATCAGCTAAGGTAGGGCAGGGACAAGTCACAGTGGTAGAATGTTGTAATGTTGGTTAATCAGTTAGGGCAGGAACTGTCCGTTTTACTTCTTTGTGATTTTTCAACTGCTCCAGACTTCTTGCACCTGCAGGCCATCTGGACGTATATGTGCAGGTCACTGGCATTATAATGGCTGAGCTTTAGCTTAGAGGCCTGAGAGTTCTCACTCATCTTTCAAATCTGATTTTTCAGTATTCTTTCATAGCAACTGTCTATTGCAGTACAGTGGGTCATGTCAACCCTTCCAAATATGGCAAGCTCTTTCCTACCACTGGGCTTTTGCTTGTGCTTTTTCACTAGTCTGTAATACTTTTCTGCACATATAGATATATATAGAGAGCAGCTGGAGGCAGACAAATCTTAGGCAGATAGGGGAAGGTCCCCAGTGAAACTGCATCTTCAAGTCAAAGACATTTTAAAGCCTGAAATCCACAGTCAAGGTTTAGAACCCCTTTCCCATTTGGTGTGCTTTCCTCTAATGGATCCCCACCCTTCACCCAATTTACATATACCTATCCTTCCCTAATTTTTTTTTTTTTTGAGATAGTGTTTCACTCTTATCCCCCAAACTAGAGTGCAGTGGCATGATCTTGGCTCACTGCAGCCTCTGCCTCCTGGGTTCAAGCGATTCTTCTGTCTCAGCATCCCGAGTAGCTGGAATTACAGTCGCATGTCACCATGCATGGCTAATTTTTGTATTTTTAGTAGAGACAGTGTTTCACCACGTTAGCCACCTAATTGGTTTTATACATTGTCATGCCCACCTTTGAATGGTGCCTTTCTTTTAGCTTTTTATTGCATACTTACAAACCAATCAGCACATACTCCCCCATTCTGAGCTGATAAAAGCCTTGCATCCAGCTAGACTGAGGGAGAGACCCTCTGACTTCTGGTGGGGAACCTCCCTCGCATCCCATCTCTGCTGAGAGCTGCTTCATTGCTCAGTAAAACTTTTCTCCACCCACCTGACTCTTCAATTGTCAATGTAAGCTCATTCTTCTTGGATGCAGGACAAGAACTTGGGACCCTACCAAATACAGGTATGAAGAAAGCAGTCGCACAGTGGCCCTCTGCCCTCTGCCAGTGGAAGGCAGCCACCCCATGTGATGGGAAGCAGCACCGGGGCTGAATTAGCCCTGGAGCCATGAGTTGAGTAGACAGGGCATCTCCTGCAGTGAGCCCAGGCCCAAAGAAGGCCAGGCAGTGTCATTGCCAGCCAGAGGTCTCCAACTGGCAAAGTGACTGAGAAATAAAATCCTATGTGAGATATATATATATATATATATATATATATATATATATATATATATGTGTGTGTATATATATATCTGTATATCTGAGATATATATATATATGTACATCTGAGTAACAGCCTTCTAGTCTTCTTTCAAGTATAATTAAATATCATCTGTTTAATCAGACTTTCCTCAATTTTGTAGCCTCAGTGATCTCTTGTTATTCCTGCACTCTTATTAAGGTTTTCATCTGTGCCTCACATTTGGTACATATTTCATTTTATTATAATATGCACTTTTATTATTGCTCATGATCTTTGTCTAGACTCCAGTGCAAACTACAAAACCATATTTTTCTTATTCTGTCTGACCCACCCTTTAAACTGTAGAATAGCATTTAGGATTTCATGGAGGATTGGGTTATTATAAAGATAATTATCATCACTACTAACAGAACTATGATATGAATAGAGGATGTTTCATAAAAGTTAAGATTATGTCAGAGAGAGGGAGAGAAAGAATTGTTTCTGGTGGGGTTCTGGACACCATAAAACACTCAATGATTATGGCACACAGAGGTGACTATGCAGGGAACCTTCTCGAGCAAAGAGGAGGAGAATTCAGCTACTGAAATAGCCCAAGTGTGAGATCAAGCTTTGAGATATTCCATGAGAAATGAATTTCCCACTTTCCTATATTGACCTTCAATGGATATGAAGCAAGCTAGTTTACAATGTGAATCCACATAGACTGATCCTATAGACATTCTAGTTTGAATGCCAAGAGATTCACTCAAATGGCTTCCATTGAAAATAAACAACCTTGTCAAAGGGATTTGAACACATGAGCCAAGATTGAATGATCATGAATCAGATATAACTCCTGAAATTTAGATCATTCAAGGCAGGGAATACCAGCAGTATTTGATTTTTAATGACAAATGGTACTCCTGCTTCTTTCCCATCATATTCAGCATGTGACTAAACATTTGGTACAAGAAGAGAGTAGTCTTAGAATCTTTCTATTATTCTGTGCATGACTTAGGAAACGTTGTTCATATTTGTTTTACTTTGACTTTTGCTTTTATCTTTATCTATTAATTGGGCTATTGCTACCTCCACTTTTAGCCTCAAGAGGTAGTACCTTTCCCATAAGAACAAGGATGTGGCCAAAGTTTGTAAATATTAAGATGCTACTTTCCTCAACGTATAGATTATACTTATGTGAAGATGTTATTATGGACAGCAGCATTTCCATTGTCATAGCCACCATCACAGACTGCCTCAGAGGTAGTGAGGGTCTTCTAAGAAGGGTCAGGATAAACTTCAGCTCAGGGTTGAATGATTGATGAAAATAAGAACTACATCTTTCATGAGCCTAGAATGCTTTCATCTGCATGTAGCAAAATATCTCATTGTCTTTTCACTAGTCTATCACAAGTGCTTAAGAGAGGGTAAAGTGCTTGGACAGAAGTCACCCAACATTTCACTTGAATAAAACTTATTCTCCTCACGATGAAGAAAGTCTAATTGCACATGGCTACTAACAAGGATTCTGTGATTTAACAAAATTAGGGCCTTTATATCTGGGGCTTTCTGGGGTGTTCCATCATGGATATACATTATTTCTGCAAGGCTGAGCCCTCATGTTTGTGTAAAAGCAAAGGGAAAATGGGTGGGTGGATGTTAGACTCCAGAAAGCTCCCAATGAATGTCTACTTATTCTGCTTTCCCCAGAATTGTGTCACATGCTAGCCTGACCTGAGACAGTGAGGATGTATCTATCCCCAACTCTAAAGTGGAGATGAAATGGGCTAAAGGGGGGTCAGAAAGAGTTATTGGAAATAAAGACATGAGTAAACTGTTCAGGGTCCTCCCTCAGTTGGCAATATCCTGGGGTAGGTCTTGAGGACTGTGATAAACAGGGTCTAGTCTCAGGCCTCAAACAACTTATGAGGGCATGTGAAAAAGACCATCAAAAAAGAAAGAGAGAGGAAGAAGGAAGAGGAGAAGACCTGCTTTCATTACTAGCAACCAGGCTACATTATTGAGGATCTGTACATTAACACTGAGAAACTTTGCTATTTGTTTGTTTGTTTATTTATTTATTTATTTATTTATTTAGATGGTGTTTTGCTCTTGCCGCCCAGGTTGGAGTGGAATGGCGTGACCTTGGCTCAGGGCAACCTCTGCCTTCCAGGTTCAAGCGATTCTCCTGCCTCAGCCTCTCGAGTAGCTGGGATTACAGGTGCCCACCACCATGCTCAGCTAATTCTTTTTGCATTTATAGTAGAGATGGGGTTTCACCATGTTGGCCAGGCTGGTCTCAAACTCTTGACCTCAGGTGATCCACCCATCTCAGTCTCCCAAAGTGCTAGGATTACAGGTGTGAGCCACTGCACCCAGCCTGCAATTTACTATACCTAAGCACACTCCACTGTCCACATGCATCCTTCTCTGAGACTGTTTTCAGTGTGAGTCTTCCTTGTTTAGTTGAAATTATTCTCTGTGCTACCCCCCATACACATGTATTGCCTTTCTACAGGTAATATCAATGACCTCTTCTCAGATAAAAGTCACTTATAATTCTAGAAAGTCTTTCTTTATTGAACGTCTACTAAAATTCTTGTAAAAAGTCTACAAAATCTACAACATAAAAGGAAGAGGAAGTTAAAAGAAAAAAAATGGGGAAAAATAAAAAGAAATAGCTCTAACAGCCACAAGCAATCCAATCAAAGCACTTGTGGATTATTTAATAATGAAGGCAGTGCTGTCTCTACAGAGAGAAGGCCATTTCCAGAGCTGTCCTTTGTGGCTGCAAGTAGGAGGAAAGAAAAGACATTTTCTATTGTAATCACACATGGCAGGGGAAAGAGAAACACCTAGAAGATACTAATAGCTTAGAAAGAAAACTAAATTGAGTGTGTAAAGAATGTCAGGAGAAATGTTGTGAATCTTTCTTATTCTTCTCCAGAGAGGAGGGTGGTGGGAGATGGAGGTAATCTTGCCAGATGTGAAAAAATATATATATTTTTTTGTTGAGACAGAGTCTTACTCTGTCACCCAGGCTGTAGTGCAGTGGTGCAATCTCGGCTCACTGCAACCTCTGCTATCCGAGTTCAAGGGATTCTCCTGCCTCCGCCTCCCAAGTACCTGGGATTACGGCGCCTGCCACCACGCCCAGCTAATTTTTGTAATTTTAGTAGAGATGGGGTTTCACCATCTTTGCCAGACTGGTCTTGAACTCCTGACATCGTAATCCACACACCTTGACCTCCCAAAGTGCTGGGATTACAGGCATGAGTTACTGTGCCCAGCTAAAATAATAAATAAATAAATAAATAAATAAATAAATAAATAAATAAAGGCTTGTCGTTTGTCTTTCTTGATCGCTAAACAGCCTAGAGTGGTGCCTGGTACAGGGTTATGCCATGAACAAATGAATGAATCAAGCTTAGTGATGGGGAATAGTTTTTTTTTTTTTAGAATTTCTATGTTCTCCATATTAGATGTGTAAATACATCTAGGTATCCCAGGCACCAAATTAGAAAGTCCCTAATACTATAAGCAGTTTCACGTATTGTACTTGAGGTAAAACATCTCCCACAAACCCCACTCTGCCTTCCATAAGGCCACTACCACCTGGGATCTCCCATGTCACTACCATAGTTTATGCTACTCAGATTATCTCTGCTAGTTCTCCTACAATTTCTCCCCTTCTCTTTTCATTCATTTATAAATACTAATCCTTCAACCTACATTGCTCCCTGATGTATCCTCTCTGAAGACACGAGGCAATAGCATCTCTCCAGAACCTGAGGTAGGAAAAAATTGCAGCATCATCTGTTTTTATGACAAATAATCTACCCTGATTATTGAATAGAACAGTAAAGTGTTTTCCAATTATATTATACCAACCACAGGAGACACTAAAACTCACTTTGCTGGTATACTCATAAATGAATTTAATACATATGCATTTATTTTATTTATGTTTACTTTTAAATAAAGGCTTTATATTTAAGGAGGTAACACCAAATGATTTTTTTAACAAATAATTTAAGCAATGAAATTGCTTTAATATGAAAATAAGTAAATAATATTACTTATTATTTGGAATAATAATATATGGAATAATATATGGAAGATTAGTAATGTTGAACCATTGAAAAATATTGGGAAAGTAACAATATGGAGCAGGTATCTGCAAACATTTTCCATAAAGAGCCAATGAAGTGATATTTTAGACTTACATGCCATAAGGCATCTGTTGCAAACTCTGATTCTACGGTTGTAATGCAAATGCAGACATAGACAATACGCAAACAAATGAGGGTGGTTGTGTTTCAACAGAACTTTATTTATGGACAATAAATATTAATAAAATGTAATTTTCTACCAGGTGCAGTGGCTCATGCTTGTAATCCCAGCACTTTGAGGGGCCCAGATGGGTGGATCACTTGGGTCAGGAGTTTGAGACCAGCCTGGCCAACATGGTGAAGCCCCATCTCTACTAAAAATACAAAAATTAGCCAGTTGTGGTGGTGCACACCTGTATTCCCAGATACTTGGGAGGCTGAGACATGAGTATCACTTGAACCCGGAAGGCAGAGGTTGCAGTGAGTTGAGACTGCACCACTGCACTCCAGCCTGAGTGACAGCGAGACTGTGACTCAAAAAAAGAAAAAAAAACCCCAAAAAACGTAATTTTCACATATCATAAAATATGTTCCTTCTTTTAATATTTTTTTGAACAATTTTAAAATGTAAAAATCATCCTTAGCTCACACATCCAACAAAAGAAAGCTATGGGCTGGATTTGCCCCAAAGGCCAAAGTTTGCAAACACCTGGAATAGAGGAGACAGTATGAATTTTCAAGTCATTCAAAACTGAGTTCTACTTAACTGGGATCTCCAGATCATTATGTTAAGTAAGACAGGCACAGAAAGACAAACATCTCATGTTCTCACTTATTTGTGGGATCTGAAAATCAAAACAATAGAACATATTGGCATCATAGAAGGATGGTTACCAGAGACTGGGAAAGGTAGTGGATGCCTGGGAGGGGAGGTTGTGTTGGTTAACAGGCAAAAATAGTTAGAAAGAATAAATAAGACCTACTATTTAATAGCACAATAGGGTGACTATAGTCAATAATAATTGCACATTTTAAAATAACTTAAAGAGTGTAATTTGGTTGTTTGTAACTCAAGGGATAAATGCTTGAGGAGATGGATACCCCATTCTCCATGATGTGTTTATTTCATGTTGCATACCTGTATTGAAACATCTCATGTAACTCATAAATATATACACCTACTATATACCCATAAAAATTTTAAAAACTGGGTTCCAATCCTACTTCTGCTTCATATAGAGTTATGTGACTTTAGTGATGGGGCTTTGATTTATCAGCATAGATTATTTTTCTTTGCAAACACAGATGCTGAGTTAACTAGGATATAAGCTCAACCCAAAAGTGACTGCAACCCATTACATTCCCCTCCTTGCTCAGCTTTTCTCCCTTGGTAGTGATGTTGTCAACTGGGGTAGGAAAATGAACTGATTTAAAATTTGAGGAGTAAATAAAATTGCTCTGAAAGCTCTAAAATACAGTGCAAAATATAAGAGTTATTTTATATGTCAATATTTCCTGATGCTTATATGTGACAGACACTGTACTAAGGGTATAACCTGCATAAACTCACTGATTCTCACATCATCTGTAGTAGGTAAAACCAATCCCTTCATTGGAGGGATTGAAAACTTGAAAATGGAGATGTAGGATGTTAGGAGAATTGCCTATGGCTAAGAGTGAGGCAGTAGTACAGCCAGACTTCTCAGGAACTTGTCTAAAGTCATTTTGCTTTTTATTTTATTACTATTTTTTTTTGTTGTCGTTATCTGGACTGACACAAATTTAAACTCTGAGTCTGCCAGAATATAATGCATAATTTTATCATTACTATTTCATCTTTCCAATCTTCATTACTAATCTACAAACCAGGACAATTACCTACTGTACCTATTGCACTGGTTCAGACTTTGAGTCAAATGTGATCATAAAGACCTGTGCTTCCCATTTGCACCATACAAATGCATCATGCAGCTAATCTGTTATTATGCACTGCTCCAAGCCAGTTCAGTGAGAAGGAGATGCAGTTAATAAACAAATGTAGTGTGAACAAGTAATGTGATCATTAACTTTAACAGCACCTGGTACTGCTCACTTTTCTTTGCTTAGCAGAATCAACCATTGAATGTATTCAGATCAAGCAACCAATTGATATGAACAAAAATGGTCATAGATTCATTTCTTAAAGAATCTTAAAAATGCTATGCATTGCTATTTATGGATATCTAATGCATATATTCAAAGAGGAAGTTAGGTGAATTCACAGCTAGATAGAGCAAATTACTGAATGAGGAACAGCCAGCTAATTACATATTCAAGTCTTTTATTTTTGAAATCACACCATTTAGCCACTTCACTTGAGGACATCTGTGAATTGGTTCCTTTAAGCCTCTAAGCTGGTTTATATAAGTACTGGGATAAAACTAAAATGTCTTCCATTCACACAACAAGCCTCCAAAAATAATTGACTCCTTTAAGTGGACTGTTTCATTTTTCTCTTTTGTGTATAACAGACGTCTCCAGGAAGATAAAATTGGTACTCAGATTACTTTAGTTCTAACAGTGTTTTCTTGCACATTAATAGGGAAAGATTGTTGAAGCTTAGTGACCCTGAATGAAATTGCATTTAATAATTTTAAAAAACATCAGTATCTTTTAAAATTTTTCTGTATGTATAGTTTGTATTTGTTTAATATTAATTTGTACTCTATTCCAAGATGTAACTGCCTAATCCATAGCTTTACTTTGGTCCCACGGGATAACATCATAATTGTAAATAAAGGATAAGTAACTTGTTGATCAAGGCACACATTGCAAGAGAACAAGGAGGTCTGATTTTACTCTAAATTATTAAGATTGTGTCATTATAAGTGTTATTTAAGAATCCAAATATCTCCCACTTCTAACTGTTACAAGTCCAACAAGGACTTCTAAAAGTGACAAAAAAGTTACAAGACTGATCTAGAATCCATGAATACACTGTTATCAGAGGCTTTTTTTCTTTGAAAGATAAAAGGCAATGATTTCTCTTCATCTGAGACCTGCATTGTGAGGCTTTCACTGGCTACCCAGTGGAGAGTTTTCAAGTCTTAATTATAGACACATTTATTCCATTGTTTCCATATGGTACAGGACAAGGAAATGCAATTAGTAGAATATTGTAATTAACCTTCGGTCTGCATGCTCTTATAGATCTCAGGAACTAGCTGGAGACCACAAAATCCTTTGTATTGCAATGAGTGAGTCCTGGGATTCATCAGCACGAATAATCAAGGTAATTTATTTTGACAGGGAAAATCCATTGCTTTCCACATCCTGATGACCCAGATGGTGAGGAATTTTGATATGAAACATAAACTGCAGATGAACAATATTTACTTATTTATTAATTCCCTTTCTTCTTGTGTGCCTTTGTCTTTTTTTCTCTTTGTCTTCCTTTCTTTCTCCCTTCCTCATTTTTTCCCCCTCAGCCCAGCTTTGTGATAGACACTGGACTATGGATGTGACTTAAACCTGGTAGCTACCTCTTTTTTTTATTTTTAACTATCAAAGAGATTCACTCTTATAACATCCAGCCACAAAATTAAAACCACAAATTACCTCTTCATCTACAGCATTTATTTTAAGAAGGTTTACTTTATAGAGAGTTATATGGTAAATACTGAGAGTCTGAAATATCAATTTTTCTCTACCTAAGCCAATAAAGAACTAGAGTGACAGATTATGAGCTTTGGAATTGGATAGGCCATGAGTTGAAAATTCTGACTTGATCAGCTCATCAGTGTATTAATATGGACAACTCAATACACTGTAATTTGCTTTTTTTTTTTTTTTTCCAGACAGGGTCTCACTGTCTTGCCCAGGTTGGAGTGCAATGGCATAATCTCTGCTCACTGCAACCTCCGCCTCCCGGGTTCAAACAATTCTCCCACCTCAGCCTCCCGAGTAGCTGGAATTACAGGTGCATGCCATCATGCCCAGCTAATTTTTGTATTTTTTGGTAGAGAAGGGGTTTCACCTTGTTGGCCAGGCTGGTCTCAAAACTCCTGACCTCAAGTGATCCATCTGCCTCAGCCTCCCAAAGTGCTGGGATTACAAGTGTGAGCCACTGCGACTGGCCTAAATTTCTTAGTTAAACTTTTTTTTCTTCACTTATAAAAATGAGTTTATAAATCCACCTCATAGGGTTTAACTAAATGTTATTTAAGTGAAACATATAATGTGTAGCAGAAATGTAAAACATTATTTTTTTTACTGCCTATTTTTACTTTCCTGACTCTGTTCTGAGAACTGAGCTGAGTATTTAACTGTTCCCTGACCAAACTAAGAGTCGGGCTGTTTATTCTCACAGCCCAATAAGGAGATGCAGATGAACTGGGAAAGGAAGGAGTTTATTTCTGTAATCAGGTACAGGAAGAAGTCCTGGAAAATATTGCAAGACCAACTCAAAAATTACAAAGTTTTCCAGAGCTTACATAATTTCTAAGCTATATTTCTACATGTAAGTATATATAGCTTAGAAACTTATATACCTTCTAAGTTATATATCTGCATGCATTCATCTAAAGACATAAGTGATTAACTTCTTTCAATCTATAACTAAGATCTGAGTCCTAAAGACCTTCCTCTGGATCCTCAGTAAATTCACTTAATCTAAATGGGTCCAGGTGCTGGGGTGATTACCCT
Source organism: Chlorocebus sabaeus (assembly GCF_047675955.1). Classification (NCBI taxonomy): domain Eukaryota; kingdom Metazoa; phylum Chordata; class Mammalia; order Primates; family Cercopithecidae; genus Chlorocebus; species Chlorocebus sabaeus. The sequence continues at coordinate 140,905,182 of NC_132911.1, read as the reverse complement.
TATTTTGTCTCATGCTAAATCATGGAGGTTTGGAGAGTTCCTTCAGACCCCCAGTAAAATTTGGGGTTTGTGGAAGTTGTTTGTGGGGTTGTTTGTGGAAGCTTGGGGAATTTCTTTAGACCCCCAGTAAAATTTGCTTAATTCTAACTGGGTTCTATTAAGAATTCCTTCATTATCTTGTCATGCTTCAAGGACCAGGAAAGGCCTGGGCAAAACTCTTGGTGGGCTTTTGTTACATCCCAGCCTTTGTCTAAGGGCACTGGTTCTTTCAGCTTTTAATATTTAACTTAACCATTCAGTCAGTGCTGAAACTGTTGGTATGGAGGTTTGCCTGTTCAGCCACTAGGTAGACCTGGCCTGCCACATAACTGCTATCTAGGAAAGCAGGGAAGTTAATCAAGAAGTCTCATTGGTTGAACACAAACCATGCTATTTAAACTAATTATTGTGAATCATGAAGATTTTAAGAATTAGTTGCTGTTAAATAAAAGAATGTATGATTGAATCAATAAGAAACTTTAGTCATTTCTGCTATAATGAGAGCCCTGGATTCCTAAAAATCACCACACTTTGCAAAATTGTACAATAATAACCACAGAACTTACAGGAAGAATGGGGTTGGAGACACAAGATTAAAACAATTCATCGGTGAATCATAAAAGCAATGAAAAGATAGGAATCCAATACAAAGGTGGTAACAGTTTTACATGTTAAACGTTTTAGAACTGTAAGAGTTAAAGAGGAAAGAAATACAAAAAGTGATTCAACAGTCAAAGACAGGTTTATTTTCGAGAATAAACCTGAGAGGGGCTTCTGGCCGAGTTTGGTCAGTAGCACTCTCTCTTACAGACTAGGAGTATTTAAGGGTTCAGGGTGAGTAAACTTATCACAGAGTTAGAATGTTTCTGTGTCGGGGAGAAGTTTATTGTGGGGTTGGAATGTCTCTGGTTAGAGGGGAGGTTATTTTGGGGCTGACATCTCTCCGGCTGGAGGCGAGGTTATCTCGGGGCTGGCATGTCTCTGGTCAGGGAGGGGTTTATCTTAGGGTTAGAATGTTTCTTCTTGGAGATGTCATTTGTGGTTTATGGTCATGCTGGCCTTAGCCATGAGGCTGATGCTTTTTAGATTTAGGCAGTTTTTGATCAAGGGGAATTTTAGAATGACAGTGCTTGTCCAAGATGGTGATGCTCCTGCTCTGTCAAGACCTATGTGCATACTACAGTAAATGTGGCACTTTACTTTGAAGAATGCATGGAGGTTACCTATGGACTTGGGTTTCATACCAGCTCCAAGTTGTGAGATATTGTGAAATGGTGAAAGAATGGTGACCTGAAATCAGACAGAAGGGTGTAACACCATCTGTGAATGGGTGTGGCTCATAATCCTGGCAGAAAATGAGGTCACTCATACATGCTTGACATTTGTGCATTTTACATATTCCTATAAAACTTGATTCTGCTGCAGTTTTCTTTGTCTCATAGACAAGATCACATATAATCAATCAGAAAGGTAGTGTTATCCTCAAATTATTTCCTAGTATAGGCAATAGGGTTGGAACATACTAAAATTTTTACAACAAGTATTAGGGCTGGACAGACTGCTAGTCTCATGTGAAATATTACTAGAGCTATCAATTTTTTAATAGAATCCATATTGTTATTATGACTGGGATTTATCTTCTAAACCCCACGGTGAAGGAGTACCATTAATAATAACATTTAGATAACAGGATTAGCCAGCACTGTCCATTGTAAACTAGACTTTAGAGTCATCTAACTAATTGGTATAAGAAAAGAGACATGTTTCTTAGTGTAAACACCTTCTCTGAGAAAAAAAACAAAAACAAAAACAAAAACTGCTAAGTGACTTACCCTACCAACTCTCAAGCTATTTCTTAATATACTGGAATTTTAAAACAATACTTTCCCTAAATAATATTATTCATAATACACTGTAGTTCTTATGATCTTCTCCTCTCCATTGAAATAAAAGCCCCACGAGGACAAGAAACTTGGCATTTATGTTCAATGATACAGAGCCTAAAATGGAGCCTGGAAGGTCTTTGAAAAATATTAGTAGTTACTGAATGAATGAAGTATCAGTCAATCAGTTGTTGGTAGAAATAAAGAATGCTGATGTGCGCCCATTTGGTTTGAGTTATGCAAATCAAATACAGAGAGAAAAGACAGAGTTCAGACCCTCTGGCATAAGTTACTTAAATTGTTTTCTTAATGGTAGCCCTAGGCAAGGCTCTAGGATGAGAAGTTGTAAAGCAACTTTCAGTGGCTTCTGCAAAGTTTCTCTAACAAATATTTTGAAAACACTATAGTATGCTCCAGAAAATCCAGGATTATGCAAAGCAGCCAGGATCACTGTACCTACCTGCTACAGGTTTGTCTTGAGCTAGCTGGGAGGAAGTACAGGAAATTAGAGTTTTCACAGTTGTTTGTGAGGACTAAACTAGAGAAATATTGATTTGTGATGTTCATCAGGATCTACTTCATCATGGTTGTGATGATGTTATTTTTCCTTCAAGCTAGAGTTGCTGAAGGGAAAACAGAGGACTTGAATTTCTATTGCAATGCATTGAACATGGATACAGTGTCTAGCATTTGCAAGCAAATTTTTTTCAAAAACATTTTCTTATTTAAGCTCATAAGAAACAGTGCATTATGAATAACAATCGTCCTTCACAGATGCAGAATTAGGCTCTGGCAATTTTTTTACTGACATCACAAAGCCAATAATTAGAAAAGATTTGACTTGAAATTTAAATTCCTGATATTGTGGTCATTCATTGTATCAGCTTTCACAAAAAAAAAAAAAAAAAAAAAAAAAAAAGGAAAAAGAAAAATTGAGATAGCTTTCAATTAGTGACATAAGTGTTACAATAGAGATTGAAGGAAAGTGAGGATTCTTGCTACCTGACTAACGTTGGAGCCTATGTTGTAGCGGAAAATTCAGACAGCTAGGCTGTCTGGCTCTTACTGTTTTTTTCCTGCCCCCACTTCCATTCTCTCTGTCTACCTACTGTCACTAAACCATACTAAGTAAGTCCTCCTTATTTTTTTTTTTCTCTGTGCCCAGAATTCCTTTCCTCTAGGTGTCTGCTAGACTCACTCCTTCCATAAAGTCAGCTTTAAATATTCCCTGCCTATCTGACACCCTGTCTGCCTATCTAAGATCCTGCTCTATGATTCTCTGTATCACCTTCCATATTTTATTGGACCAAAAGTTGCCCAGATGTGCAGATCCTTAGTGATTTCGGAGTAGCTGCTAATAACTTGGTTGGATGGTTATGGACTTCAAAGTAAAACATACAAATATTGGCACAAAGTGATCAGAAGAAGAGCTGTGTAGCTGGACCTATAGAAGTGGACACAGACATTGAAGTTATTTGTAGGTGATGTGACTTCTTAACAGATTCAGAAGGTTCTCAATGAAAAGGTGTACAAAGTGGTATGCTCTGAAATGTCAGCCTCTTTACTAGCCATTCTTGTGGTTGCTCAGTTTGAATGTTTACAAAGTGGCCATGGTGGCAGACTTGCCATAGATTCAACAATATGGACTTCCACTTCTGAGGTTGGCTTGACATTTTATGCTTTTCTGAATTCAGATCCTGGAGTTCATTGTCATGTTCCTAAGTGCAAATTCCAGAGAGCATTTTTAACCTAGCTGTTTGGTATAGTTTAAGGTAGAGACTGGCAAACCACTTACAACCTGTTCATGTAAGTACATTTATATTGAAATGCTACTCTCATCCATTTATGTCTACCACTTATTTTGTGCCACAACAGCACAGAGTAATTGTGACAGAGACTGTGGACACAGAGCCTAATATCTTTACTATCTGATCCTTTACAGAAAAAGTGTGCCAATTTCTGCTTTAAAATGCATGTAGTTACTCCTGGAAGTAATACAGGGCCCGTGGCTGAGAATTCCCTACATCTCAGAGAAAAACATAAGACATAAATGGGAATCATGCGTATGGAAAATAGACTCCATTTCCATCTGCTTAGCATGCACATTGGGCATGCACAGCAAAATATTACAATGAAAAAGATGGCTTGGACACTATTCAAGAACCGTGGATGCTTGCATTAGTGGCATAAATATTATTCTGTGGCATTGTTCCATGTGTTCTATGACCAAAACTGTGCCTCAGTAAACAGGTATCTGGCAAGTGATAGTGGGCAATTCAGCTGTGTTAACGCTATTCAACTGTTTTAATCACTATTTCGTTTAAAAATCAGATAGCCCCTATCAGCACTCTCCTAGGTAATAGACACTGTGTTATGTGATTTATAACCTCTTTTAATCCTTACAACAACCTGAATATGGCAGATGTTATTATTTACTTTTAGAAGTGATACAATCTTGTTGTCATACTCCAGTTTTGTGTGTGTGTGTGTGTGCTCTCTGATGGCTAGTGATCAAATCTGATTCACATGCCTAGTGATTGCAAAGGCAGATTTCAAACAGGAGTATCTGAAGGCTGGAGAAATACGACAATCAATCGTGAACTCCTATACATTAAATTTGGGCACCTTTGTTTATTTGAAATCATCATCCCTTGCCATTTTATTGAGACCAGTGGAAGACAGTTGGTCATCCTTGGAAAGTGAATACTTGTATAATTCCAGAGCCAATTCTTCCTAAGGCTGACTGCATTTATGCTTCAGGCCCATCAGCAGAACTCTTATTTACTAGTAGGTACTGATACTTGCACTAGAACTTTTTCCTGAGGAATGAGAGTTTACGTCTCTTGTACTCTGCATTCCAACTTGCAGCTTCACTTTGCACCAATGTCCGAAGTAGAATTCAAGGTATGCCTTATGGTAAAACATCATGCTAGAAATGGACTCAGGTGTAAGTGGGCAGATATACCCTTCTTTTCTATTTGTATCATGTGCTTATGACCAATCTTATAGTTTGCTTTCCCAAGTGTACCACCTTTGCTTTATCGCCATATTGCTTGGATATCATCTGGAAAAACGTAACTAATTCCATTTAGTTTTTTTTTTACCCCAGAAGCTGAATGATGTTTCTTAGAGTCTCAGTGCACTTATTCTAACCTACATGATTGTTGACCTTCCGCCAACAGGTATGGTCATAATCCAAAATCTCATGCTGGTTTATCATCCCTCCAGATGACCAGATAGTCTTCCTAAGTCATCAGTGTCTGGCCTTAGTGAGTCTCCATAGATAAAGAAAATAGTTGATAATAATCACAGAATGATGACGGCATCTGGAACTTAATTTGTGCTATTGTTTGGAAATTCATGAAGACTGTTTTATTTAACACTTAATATATATTTATTGGTCAACTATTCAAGTCCCTCCCCTAGTGTAATACTGTTGAAATAAACATAGTTTCTGTTCTCAAGGAGATTAAAACATACCAGGATAGGCTGGGCATGGTGGCTCACGCCTGCCAACACTTTGGGAGGCCAAGGCAAAAAAAAAAAAAAAAAAAAAATATATATATATATATATATATATATATAAGAGCCAGGTGTGGTGTTGTGCGCCTGTAACCCCAGCTACTTGGGAGGCTGAGGCAGGACAATCCCTTCAACTTAGCAGGCAGAGGTTGCAGTGAGCTGAGATCATGCCACTGAACTCCAGCCTGGTCTGGGCGACAGCGTGAGACTACATCTCAACAAAATAAACAAAACAAACCAGGATAGATTGATGACGCTGCACTCCCATAATTCCATGTGATGTCACATTTTTTCAAGAACATGCATGAAGATGTTTTTCCTCACACAAAGAGTCTCATTAGATGTTAGAACCATGCTCTTGAACTTTTCCAGAAACATGAGCCAAATAAATGGCTATTTATTCTACATTATCCTGTTCGTGGTATTCTGTTATAGCAGCACAAAATGGACTAAGACACTAACACAGGCAGTTGCTCCACTTCCCTGTGTCTCAATTTCCAAATATTTTAAGTAAGAAACATAATAAGACCTTCCTTATAGGACCTTCTGGCTAATTGAATTAGAATGATAGAAAGTACACAGAAAAGGAGGTAGCACATGCTAATTCTTCAGTACATGTCAACTCACTACTGATCTCCCATTTTCTGTAAGCACATGTAGTAAAACATAGTTTTTAAAATTATTTTAATCCCCAGGTTTAGTAACACTCAAAAATATGGTAATTCTTATCAAAAGTGACTTAATTAATACGTTCATTTAGGTGTTCTTCCATATGCACTATTGAGTAATTCGTTTTGGAAAGAGATGTTTTGTTCCCCCATTTATCTAGTTTTTATTTTAAGGCATTTTCTCTAAATTCTCCTCCCATTTTGAACCACAAAAATATTCTGTAGTCCTGGAGGGACTTACTTACATCACAGGTGGGCCACAGTCACTAGTCCACATGTCCTGAGTGGATAGATTCAAATCTCTCAAATATCTGAAATACTAGCATCTTATTTGCTCTCTTTATCCCATGCATGTGAAAAAGTGAGAAACATATTTGGTTAAGTGTGACTCTGTAGATTCGAGTGTTCACTTGGCTGGGCTCTCCTATGTCTAAGTGGATTATGGAGGAATTAGATGGGGATCAAACCAGCTCATCTTAGCTGTCGTGGTATGTATCCTCCAGTCTATCTTTGTCAGTAATAAATATGAAATGTGGATTCTCTGATTGCCACGTATTTTCCAAGTGTTAGTTCCAAGTATTTATTCAAAATTTGAGCAGGGAAGGGGTATTTTATTGATCATCCCTAATCATACAGTCTGACAGAACATTCCTAAGTGTACAAATCACATTTTTAACGGCCAGAAGGGCAACGACAGGTAAGCAGTCTCCGTTTCAAGGTGATATTCAAACCGCATTGCCGCTCATGGGAGAATAATTTCCAAATGTTGCAAATTATTTAGCATAGATTTTCATATTTTTCAAAGCCAAACTTTAAAAATAACAATACTATTTTCGTTGGGAAAAATATTCTTTTTGATGAAGTAATGAGTGCTAATTGAAAATGAATTAACTACAACTTTTCCTTCACTTACTCCACGTGGGTTCAACAGATTGCGAAGGTAGAAATAAAGACATTCTTCTTGCTTTGGTGCTTTATTAATTTCCGGTGGCAGCCATAGCTTCACTCCAAAAAGACGAAGGCATCCTTTTTCTCTGACTTACCTTTGGGCTTGAGAGAGCTTGACACTGGGTTTTTTAATGCCAGAGGGGACATGAGCATCATTCTGTATTTAACAGGCACTCATGTTGCTGGTATAAAATCCAATACGCCTTTCTCTTTAAAGAGAAGTTATTTACAGTGATTTTTCTCCTCAAGGAGATACATTTACCAGTGCTGTGTCAATAATTCTGCAGAGGAAACGTGGCGATTACATCTAGAAAAAAGTGGCAAAAAATAGAATTAAATCATATTGTGAGTAAAGGTTTTCTTACCCAGTTTAGTGGGTAAAACTGAACTATATTCTGAAGGTGGCTAAGTGAAGAATGAAGGTCTTTCCATAATTTTATTGTCGTGAGGCAGAAATGAAATGCTATATATGAAAAAGGTATGCATAAAATAGAGAGGAGTTTGAAAATGTAATAATCATTATTAATGTTATTGAAGTAGATGCAGTCCATACAGGAAAATGAAAGGGAAAAAGCAGATTCAAATAACGTCATTAAGTTTAATTCCAATGTACACTTATCTAGCCTAGGTAGAGAGCTATAGATATAAAGAGACAAAGACACAGATCTACATGTAGACATATAGATACAGTCTGTAGTTTTTTTGTTCCCGTTTTTTTTTCCTCCCATATACTTAAGGTCGACTAGTATATCAGAGAGTTCTTGTAGGTAGAAATCTTGTAATTCTGTGACTCTTAGGGACTTTTTAATTTTGTTTTCTTTCTTTTTTTTGAGATGGAGTCTCACTCTTGTTGTCCAGGCTGGAGTGCAATGGTGTGATCTCGGCTCACTGTAACCTCCACCTCCCAGGTTCAAGCAATTCTCCTGCCTCAGCCTTCCGAGTAGCTGGGATTACAGCCGCCCGCCACTGTGATTGGCTAATTTTTTGTATTTTTAGTAGAGACAGGGTTTCACTATGTTGGCCAGGCTGGACTCGAACTCCTAACCTCATGATCTGCCCACCTCGGCCTCCTAAAATGCTGGGATTACAGGCGTGAGCCACCGGTGCCTGGCCGGGATGTTTTAATTGTTTTAATTTTAATTTTAATTTTTCCCTTAAGGTAAGTTTGGAAACATAACTCTTAGGGACTTTAAGGGTTATCTAGTTCTTCCTGATGACCCACTGGAGTTGTCTCGGTGACATGCTCTCCAGGTGGTCATTTGGACCACACGAGCACACTCCAAGGACAGGACACTTGCAGTGGACAGAGAATGTTTCCTCTTGAATAGCACTAAATGGCATACAGTGTATAAACAGCACTAGGCATAGAAAGGGCACCAAGTACATGTATGTACTTCATGCTCATTCTGCCTGGTCTCAATCTTCCTCCAGCAAGAAGGAAACACTCCTTTCTGCCATCGTAATCACCTATGCTATATAGTCACGAAAGGAGTGAGCATTCTTTCAGGGCATCTTCATTAATTTGAAGATATTTGCCTTAATTTAAGTCATGTTTTCTTCCTCTGTTCTCTCAACATCTTGAGATACTTCAGGTAAATATTTTTGGCTTTTGTGTCTTTCCCCAGCTCCATGATCACTTATCAATATCTCAAATAGTATAAAGGTGAATCTTTGACCAAGAAAATGGAGGACTACTGATTGCTAACAGGAGACAGTTTAAGAGATAAGGAACTATCAGGTGGGGCGTGGCTCATGCCTGTAATTCCAGCACTTTGGGAGGCCTAGGCAGGTGGATCACCTGAGGTCAGAAGTTGAAGACTGGTCTGGCCAACATGGTGAAACCCTGTCTCTACTAAAAATACAAAAAATTAGCCAGATGTGGTCATGGGTGCCTGTAATCCCTGCTACTCAGGAGGCTCAGACAGGAGAATCGCTTGAACCCAGGGGGCAGAAATTGCAGTGAGCCGAGATTGTGCCATTGCATGCCAGCCTGGGCAACAAGAGAGAAACCCCATCTCAAAAAAAAAAAAAAAAAAAAAAAAGAAAGAAAGAAAGAAAGAAAAAGGAGAAGGAGAGAGAGAGATTTAAGGAGCTATGTAATGAAAGAAGTCTGTGGCATTGCCTAATCCAGGAGCAGTATTGACCATGTAGACATGGATTCTTAAAAACAGAGTGCAGAATAGATAGAGCAGTTCCAAATGACACCATTCTTGAAATACTCCTATTATTATTTTTTAAATCTAAATTCAGTCCCCCAGCTTCACATCTTGACATAAAATTGGGCTTGATACCATTCCTCATGATGGATTCAAGGTGGAATTTGTCTTATACTGGTTTCGTATATAACACAAATGCATATACTTTTTGCTTACATACATGCAATCCAGTTATACATAGTCAGAAACCAAGGTTATTACAGGGTCTAGTTAACCCAGCAAAGTTCCAGCATGATTATTAATACCATCACCATTTTCCTCTGAAAATCATTGTTACTTAGACAACATATTCTACAGTCAGTCTATCATTGATAATATAAGGCTGAAAATGTCAACCAGGAATATTACCTTGACCAATGGTCATTTAAAATGTCTCCGAAGGTCGGATGTGGTGGTTGGCCGGGCGCGGTGGCTCACACCTGTAATCCCAGCACTTTGGGAGGCCAAAGTGGGAGGATCACGAGGTCAAGAGTTCGAGACCAGCCTGGTCAACATGTCAAAAACCCATCTCTATTAAAGATACAAAAAATTAACTGGGCATGGTGGCACGTGCCTGTAATCCCAGCTACTGGGGAGGCTGGAGCAGGAGAATCACTTGAACCCGAGAGGCAGAGGTTGCAGTGAGTCGAGATGGTGCCATTGCACTCCAGCATGGGTGAAAGGGCGAGACTCCATCTCAAAAAATAAAAACAAAAATAAAAATAAAAATAAATAAAATGTCTCTGAAAATGTTTATTCTAAGCTGTGGAATCTTTGAAAGTTTTTAGATCTCAAAAAGAATGCTGGATTCATTTTAATTTTCTTCTTACTGATGTCATTGAATGCTCAGTGGGTTCTTCTGTTTGCACACTTCCAATATCAGGGAATTCTGTCCCTCTAGATCAACTTCTTCTATTTGTTGACAATTCTGAATCCTAATGCTCTGACTTGGGACTGAGTTCAGTTTCCTGTTATCTTTTCCACTTTGGACCAGGCCCTGTATCTTGAAGGAAATATTCATAGTGATATGTTATACATAGAGTGGTTTCTATTTACCAGGCCCTGTGATAGATGCTTTAAATGTAAACATTTATCCAATTCTCACATCAAGATTCTAAGATTGGTACTACAAACATCTCCATGACAATTGGGAAACTAGGCTCAGAAAAATTAATTGATTAAGAGAAAGAGTTGGTATTCAAACTCAACCAGTTAAGCTCCACAATATCTGATCATAAACACTAGCTGAATTAATTTTGAAACTCACCCACTAAAGTATCTTCAGCATATCTGAATATAAGTGATTACGAACCCATACCTAAGGTTTTTTCTTCCCAGGTTAAGCAACCTCAGTTTCTTCTACATTTCTTCATGTTACTTATTTCCTATCTCATCTTATCCAATTGCTCTTGCAGACTGCAGTCCAGTTTTCCATAAGCCTGGTCAGTGATTTAATGTGGTCAAGGGAAAGAGGAGAGAACTGGGAGACAGGAACCTGATTATTTCTAACTGTGCCAGTGAGTTTCCAGGAACCATTGATCATGCTATTAAATATTATCCTGTTTCTTTCTCTAGTGGAATTTTAGAAGAGTTTCTGAACTTGGTGAAAAGTATTCTCACAACATTCCTAGTACAAACTGTTGTGTGATTTGGACATTTACTTCCTAATTCTAATGCTCAGTGTCCTTACTATGATATAAGTGGCACAGTCTCAATGATGAGCATGTAGGTCCCTATCACCCATACTGTCCTCCCCAAAGAGTAATAGTGGTTGCGACTGACTTAAGTTAGCTTTGAAGCTCTCTATATAAGAACCTAAGGTTCTGAATGATGGGAAGCTCGAAGGTGTTTGCTATGAATTGAAGCCTTTTTTATATCTTTCTGAGATAAAGGGGAATGAACATCTCAAGAAAGACTATAGAAATTTTTGTCTTTCTGCACATGATTCCCAAGGCCAAACTTGGGTGATTTCTCTTGGTTGACTCTTTTATTTTGGCTGTTTAAGGCAGCAAAAGAAAAAACAAACAAACAAAAAGAAATAAAACCAGAAAATAAGCAAGAGAGCTTAGAGACATCACAGTTTCCCTTCAATATTTACAATGTCATTATTCATTCACTAAAGAGTTACTCTCTGAAATGACTTTTTTCCTTTGTCAGCATTTGTACACTTCCTCCTAATCTTCTCTGGGTTGGCAATATATCGTGGTATACTCTGAATCAGAACTTAGAAAGAAATGTCTCATTCAGCTCTAAACAGTGGTGTGGGACACTAAATGGAGACTGAGATTGTCTCAGGAAGCCTAGATTACACATCCATTGAATTCTGTCAGAGTTGCATATTCATAGATCATACGTCACGCAGTGTGGCCAATTGACTTTGGCCTGTGAGTGTCTCATGCCTAGTCTCCATGATGCACAATTTCCACGAACGATTTTCATGCTGCTGGCCCTCTCCCCTCCAACAGACATCTACCCTCCCCTTGACCATCAGCTACACAAAGAATGGCACCAAAACCTTCAGCTACGTCCACTTAGGCGGAAGGACTTTGCACAAAGTAAGTCTACTGTATTAGTCTGTTTACATGCTGTTGATAAAGACATACCTGAGACTGGGAAATTTATGAAAAAAAGAAGTTTAATGGACTTAACAGTTCCACATGGCTAAGGAGGCCTCACAATCATGGTGGAAGGCAAGGAGGAGCAAGTCATGTCTTACAAAGAGAGAGCTTGTGCAAGAAAACTACTGCTTTGAAAACCACCAGATCTCATGAGACTTATTCACTATCACAAGAATAGCATGGGAAAGATCACCTCCATGATTCAATTACCTCTCCACAACCTCCTACCACGAAATGTTGGAATTATGGGAGTACAATTCAAGATGAGATTTGGGTGGGGACACAGCCAAACCATATCATCTACTGAGTAAAGAGACACATAAAAAGTGAGTGAACAAATCTCATTCTAATCCTGGAATATAAACTCCTGAAGGGAATTCACATCTTCTCCTTTCCCTTGGGCTCTGCATGGCAGTCAGCATAGGCATGAATGTGTCTGCAACACACCTCTTACTACTTGTTTAAATGTGAATTACATTCTGAATCTTTAAATAATAGTGGCTATAAATAATAGTGGCTAACAATAAGCTGCAGCTTAAAATGATGTGTAATAAACTACTCTGTTCTTACAGAATAATTTTAAGGACTATAGGAAAAAAAAATCAGTTTGGAAGAGTGTTGTAAAGTGCACAGAGTTACATCAATAATAATAATAGCATCCAAATAGCCATTATATGGTGCTTTTTAGTATAAGAGGTGCTAAGAATCAAAAGAACTTGACTCCTCAGTAGTCCGTAGTAGAAAGAACATGGGTGGTTGACTTTGAATTAGGCCACTATGTGCCAAGTCATCGCTGTACTTAACATTATCCCCAGAAGGTAAAATTTGTGAAAACCAATGGGCCAGTTGGGCTTCACACCCACCGCATAGCCAATGCTTTACGCCTCATTGAGGACTCTCCGGTGGCCACCTCACTAGAGCTAGTTGGAAATATCAAAACAGTCATTATTGTTGTAATGAGCTTTCATGTTTAATAGTTTCAAACATGAAGGATAGCTGGCTTTTCAGAGAGTGATCTATCAAACGATATGGTTCACCACCCATGAGGTAACCCAAATCCCACAGACTTTGTCACTGCCATAGACTCAGATTGAATTGGGGACAGTATGTGCAGGTGTTTTTAATCAGGACAGACAGGTTAACTGAACAGCTGTCTAACAAATGGCTACTTCTCTTTGATACCTGGAGTCCTTCAGCAAGGGCATCTGGAAGATTTCACCATATTTGCTGGCTTAATAGAAATAAAAATAATGATAATAAATAATAATAGTCTTAATAGTAAACAGTATTTATTTGTTTCAGGCACTCTGCTAGGAATTTTACATTTGTTATTTTAACCTTTAATACAAAACAATGCTATCATTATGTTCAGATTGCCCATTAAGAAAAATATATATCATAATTGTTGGTTAACAGATTATATTTCTGTAGCATAAATCATTTGGCTGTTGTGAAAATCTACATGAATTTGAGAGAATGACTTTACTGCCCTTATATTAAATAAATGAGACCATAACACCAAGGAGAAGAGGTCACAGTGTGTGGTTAATCAATGGCTGAGGTAGGGTTGAGAACTTCCTCTTGTCAAACCATAGATGCCTTCTTCATTAAAACTATTCAATGTTCTGTATTCAAAAAAATTCTTATTTTTTAATAAAGTATGTATTTTTAGTTGTATTGAAAAATACTTGATATACAAAATTGCACATATTTAATGTGCACAGTTTGATGAAATTCGACAGATGGATAAGCTCATGACACCATCGCCACAATCAAGGTACTAAATTTCTCTCACTTCCACAGATTTCCTTGTGTTTTTTGTTTGTTTGTTCATTTTTTGGTAAGAACACTTTACATAAGACCTATTTTTCTTAACATATTTTAAAGTGCCCAATACCATATTATTGACTATAGGTACTACGTTGTATAGCAAATCTTTGGAATTCCTCCTTAAGTAGGTGGTCCACAATTTTTTCCTGCGTTGAATATTTTCCTATGCTCCTCCACTGTAGGTCTGCTCTGCAGAATCGTCCACACTTCCATATTTCAGACTCAGAGTGCATTCAGCCTTCCTCAATGACTGTCTCCATTAGCAGCCAAAATTACCTACGAAATTCAGTATAGTGATTCCCCTTCTTTCCTCTTGGAAAAAAAAATGCTTTTTTTTTTGTTGTTATTTTTTGTTGTTGTTGTTGTTGTTTACTTGTCTATTTCCTCAAGGGTTTTACTGCCTTCTACTATGACCAAAAATAAGCCTATAAACATGGTGAATATGAAAAGGTGACCAGAAGCTCAGACGTGTTATTCTTTTACATTATTCTTCCTGAACTAGTGTTCACAAGTTAAGAAACGAATTTCTCAGATGGTAACTGACAGCTCCACAGGATTCATGCGCTTCTCTGTAGATCCAAACAGAGGCTTACCAACATCCTTCTATCCACCCATGAGTGGAAGACATCCTGCTCCTTTCTTACATTGACACCTTTTCCTATAATAATGTTGAAAAGGCTATATAATCTCAAATTTTTCAATTGAGTGCAAGTTAACCAATCCAATATTACATTTGAGAGACAAAACATGAAGGTGTGTTGATAGTAGGACATTGTGGAATAACCACCATGGGGGTGGTGGTGGGGTGGCTTCCAGCGAAACTACAGTGGCAAAACATCATAAGGATCACAGCAGTGGCAGACTTCAAGGGAACTATGGCAGCTACGTTCACCTTGGTTGCACGTGGCTAGGTTTCATCACTAGGGGTCTGCAGAAGGTGTGGCCCCTCTCAGATAAACCAGCGCCTTAACTGCTGAACTTCATGAGCCACTCAGCAGACACACACTGGAAACAAGGAGGTTGAATCTGAGGACCTTACAGATTTTTGCTAAGGATCTCAAAAGGCCCTCCAATATAACAGCATTGGTGTGAGTTTCTCCTTGCACTTCTCAGGAACAGGTATCCATAAGCCCTACTGGCCTGTAAAGGATAAAGAGACATTGCAATTACAGAGAGATTGTTTCTTGTAAGTGGTGGAAACTGTTCTCTGTTCAGAAATTCCTTATCTAACTCCCTCATAACCTGTAATTGGGGTAATAAATCCTTTTTCTCTCTCTTTAGCATATGATCCCATTTGCATGCTTTAACAGCGTTTTAATAATTGACATATTTTCATAATTATCAGGACTTAGTCACTACATTTTAGGCAAAGCATCCTGTATTGGACACCATTCAGAGTTGGGAAGAGGTTGAATATATGGGGAAAAAATGGCAGGAAGGACACCTGCTCAGCAGATAAGTAGCTAAAAAATTGCCATGCTGATGAGTACCAGCCATACACTAATTTCCCTGAAAGGTCTATTCTAGTAATTAACACATATTGAAGACAGAGAATCTTAGTGTTACAATATTTTAATATTTGCACATCATTAACCTTCTTCTTCTCTCTTTTACTACCAGCAAAGGACTTACTGTTATCTTAAGGCAGCATAGCCTTAAGGCCAGTCATTGGCAGCAATACTTCCTAATTCCTCAATTTCCTAGCTATTCGTTTCAAAATAAATATATGGATCCTATCCCCATATTTATTTTATTTTATGACTCTCCTATAGAACTCCAATATTTGTGGTATATCCATTTTTTTTAAATCTGTGATCTGCCAAAATGAATTGCCTGCCTGAATTCTAGAAAAATCAAGGGAGGTATGAGCTATGTAAAATAGAGATAGGGGAGCTGCAAAGATGCAGTGAATGCCTGAAAGAGATGAGGTCCCAGAAACACAAGCATCAAAGGTGCATCCTGATCTGTGTTTTGCAGAAGGGGTGTGTGCAATCCATTTTCAGAAAGGTCACAATGTGCTTCTTTCAGTTGAACTTTCTATTCTGACTTACTTTGTGCAGTCCACTAATTTCTTGAGAATATTTTGATTCCATCTATATTTGTGATTTCTTTTATCATGTTATCCCATGACAAAAGATGAATAAAGTTGCTGGAGAAAAACCCTTGAATCTGGTCACAATGATTGCAATTTACAGCGCACAGTTGTCTGTCGGCCATGTGCAAAACAATTCACTCCTGTGAACCTCACATCATGTCCTCAGGCAACATCTGTCTCCATGTCTGAATGGATCCCAGGAGTATGAACATTTCTCTAACACTGGTTATGAGTGGTCAATCAACAGCACAGCTCAGATCCTGGGGACCTCTGACTCTACTATCCCTTTAGCATGAAGAGACTATATCATCTAAGGGACAGTGAATAATGGTAAATATCCTAAGATTCATGCGCTTTCTAAACAAGCCCGGACCAGTGACTCTTTTTCTGGATTCCCAGACCTCCATGGGCTTCTGTCATAACACTGTATGTTCTTGTCATTACTGGTTTAGTTACACATCTTCCTTGAAGGAATGTAGGTTCTGAGGGTAGAGACTGTGCCTACCTTGTTATCCTACAGCTTGTATTCTACTTTAGAAAATCATTACAAAAATTAAAATGTGAAACAATGATAAATACTAATGAGAAAATAACATGGAGAAAGACAGCAAATGTTAAAGGCTGTTAAAGTTTTAAATTGGATAGTGAAGGGTAGCCTCTGAAAGACAGGTTACTGTTTTTCCTGTTTTCCTGATGATGAGCAGTGTGCTCAGAGAGGGTAAGTGGCTTGTTCATAGTGGCACAGCTAGAAGGAGAGTGAGCAGATTCAAACCTAGGTCTCGTGTTGCACCGCAGCAGTCCTCTACTGCCATGAGTTCCAGGGAAGACATGATAGGGCCTATGTCCCAAATCCCCTTGGGATGGTTAAATGTCTGCGTCAACTTAACTGGGGTGAAAGACGATTGGAGAGCTGATAAAACATATTTCTGGGTGTGTCTGTGAGGATGTTTCTGGAAGAGGTTAACGTTTGAATCAGTAGACTGAGTAAAGACAATCTGTCTTCACCATTGTAGGGGAGCATCATCCAATCAATTGAGGGCCCAAATAGAATAAAAAGTGGAGGAAGGGAGAATTTGCTCCCCCTGCCTAATTGCTTATTCCCAGACATCTGTCTTCTCCCATCCTTAACCTAGGGCTCACACCATCTGTTCTGCTATTGCTTAGGCCAATCTCTCATAATAAGTATCTTTAGATAGATAGACGATAGGTGCATAGATAGATTTGCTATTGGCCCTGTTTCTCTGAAGAACCTTAATATATCTGACTAATGAGTAAAACAATCTTGCTGGCTATGCTGTTGAGAACAGATAAGAAATAATTGCCTCTATAAACATACAATCTTTTAGAGAAGGCCTTTGAATATAACTGGGAAGGTCAATTAATTTTTTTTTAAATTAATGAATCTAATAAACAACTTTAAGGTAATAAAATCTTATTCCTTTTTCTTACTAAAAACACTGCCATTTGGAAAAGAGTCACTAATCCTGTAACAACAATAAGGAGGAGTGTAATAGGAGGGTGGGCTCTCCCAGTAATTTCTAAATATTATCATATAATAAGCACATTTATATTTCATAGTTCAATGAGTATTCTGAACAAAAGTCTATGTGGATTACCCCTGAGACTTTCTTTGTTAACTTTTATCTGTATATTTTACCTGTCATAAAACAATCATTTCAATTATTTGTATCTGTAAACTAGGAGAAAAGAAAACCTACTATCTAACTGGACAAAAATTGAGATTCAGAACTCTTGGAGGGATTAAATAAAATGACATAAGGAAAAAAAGCCAGTATAAATTTTAACACACAGGAAGTACCCAATAAAATGTGAGGTTTCTTGTTTGCTTTTTGTTTGTTTTAAGCAGGATTCAAAATATATACTCTTACAGTTAAATCAAATTCTGTGCTCAAACAGAAAAACCTGGTTGTCTGTATATTAAAATATTTGATTTAAGGTATCTTCAATCTTCTGTCACCTCCATCATTGGAAATTGAATAAAAAGAAATTCAAGTTAAATGTAAGGCTTTAAAAAAGTCTCAAATTTTCATAAAGCAAATGAATTGTAAAATGTCACCTCCGTGGGACAAGGGGCAGGGAATCAATATAAAAAGGAGACACACAGCATCACTGGTTTTCATTTTCAAAAGCACCACAGCTACTTTAACCCTGAACAGCGTATTCTTCTATTTACTTTTTAATACAGGATGGATTTTTCTTTTCCTGAGTTGAACTATATAAACAACAAGGACCAAAACAAATTAGAAGTGTCAATATTTCGTCTATGAAAATTTCAGATACTATATAGGATTTTCTTATTCCTCTTTCAAAATGTTCAGGTTATTTAACTATGTGGCGTTTTATGATTTCTCTTTCTTACTATAAATAGTGAATAGTATCTTTCAATATGTGGCTCAAATGCTGCCTCGGTGATTCATAAGACCATGGAATTACAGAAGTAGAATGAATGTGCAAGCTTTACTACCTATACGATCATTTTTTTTCTCTAGGTTTTTGTTGTGGTCTGAGGTCAGATTTATGTCTCAAGTTATGACTGTGCTCATTTTCTTGGTCTTTCTGTTTCTCTGTGCTACTACTATCCTTCCACTGGCATCCCTTTGAGCACCCTCTGAGTAACTTTAAGCAGAAATAAAGATTTTTATTCTTCTTGCTGATTGATCTCAATGGCTAGATAAAACCGGGAAAAAGGGAAGTAGAAAGGAAGAAGGACTGAGAAGACAGAAAAATAGGGAGATGTCAGAGCCCTCCAGAGAGAATAAGAGAAGTGGGAAAAAAAGGAGGAAGAATGACACAGCACCAAGCTCTGTTCAAGCGTGGACCATCCACACCGCTGATCGAATCCTGTGGATAACACAGTCTAGCGTCCTGGGAACTTGTCAGGCCCATGAGAAATTTTGAGGATGTGGACATCTTATATGAGGATGTAGGCATCAGAGAATAACTTGGGCGGGGCAAGGTGGCTCACGCCTGTAATCCCAGCACTTTGGGAGGCTGAGTTAGAGAATTAGGATTGGACTGTCAGAGCCTGTAGTCAATCTCCCTACATGTGAGATCCCTATACAGTGGATCAATCATCAGTATTTTTAGTTTGTTTGTTTTTAGGTTGTTGTAGCTTATGTTTTACAATGAACTCAATATGTACTCAATTGAGAAAAACAAAGACATATAAAAAACAAAAAGCAGCAAGACAAAATATATACAGGTCAAAAAGCAAGGACAATCTCATTTAATATCTAAGTTTTTATAGTCTTTTTTCTATTTATTTTACAGTTTTCACTTGACAAATACTTGTGATGTGATTACTATACATCAGGACTGGTAGGGATGGTTGAAATGATATTGTGCATGCAATTTGGTGTCTAGTATTTATTCAATTAACATGTTTTTAAAGGTATAATGTAGATAACTAAAAGGATAAGATAAACATCACTTTAATGACAGAATAATTCTTTTCTGTGATTATAGTGTCATTTATTTTACCTTTTATAAAAGAAAAATTAAGTCATTCTCATTATTTTACCATTATAAATAAGTCTGGATTGGGCATGTTTATGAAATAAATTTTGACTCTGATTTTTCACTTTTTTGTGGCTTCTTAATTACTCAATTGTTGTTTTTGTTTTTGGCATTGTTACTGAGGGGCTATTTAGCATTAGTCTTCGCTCCTTCAGAACTTACTATCTAATTAGACAAAAATTGAGATTCAGAAATGCCAAGAGGCTAGTCTAACGTCATACAGCTAATCCCTGGTGTGACTGGCTGATGTCTCCTGATTTGTCTTCTAGCTGTACTTTTTCTCACCGATTATACTTGAAGCACAGCTGGTTCTTTTCAGGAGGTAAAACATACTGTTTTCTAACCTTGATACATATTCACAAATCAGCCCCTAGTTATGCATCCTCTCCTCTTGTGGTAAAGTCTGCATAATGCCAGCACAGATGGATCAACCTGGAAAAGCAAGTCGCAGTTCTGAAAAGAATATAGCTTTGTCATCAGAGTTGAGGTTGAATTCCCTCTGTAACGCTAGTTATGTCAACTTCAACACGTTTCTTAACCAAACTTCTATTTTACGAATTGATTCATCTATAAAATGGACATAAACTTTGGTCACAGAGTATTGTTAAGGGTATTTATACCACAGGTGTATTTACATCACAGAAATTGGAAAATCGAAACAGCTGGGCTTTTTCGTCCCCAAATATGGTGGCCAGATTCAGCAAATAAAAATGTAGGATGCACAGTTAAACTTGAATTCCAGATTAACCTCAAATAACTGTTTACTATAAATAAACACATCTCCTGCAATATTTAGGATAGTGTATGCATGTGTGTGTGTGTGCGTGTATGTGCTATTTATCTGAAATATTGTTGCATTAGACATATAATACTTGGGACTCACTTTTACTAAACAACAACAGACTCTGCTGTTTATCTGCATTTCCAGTATTTTATCTGTAGACCCTATGAGAGAGGGGCTAGTTGTGAACATTTAACTGCATGTCATGGTTTATAGAATAGTCACTAGCACTTTTTGACATCAAATATGTGTCAACTTTCTTTTCATTCGTTCGTTCGTTCCTTCCTTTTCTTTTTCTTCCTTCCTTCCTTCTTTCCTTCCTTCCTTCCTTCCTTTCCTTCCTTTCTTCCTTCCTTCCTCCCTCCCTCCTTCCCTCCTTCCCTTCCCTTCCTTCCTTTCTCTCTCTCTTTCTTTCTGCTTCTCTATTTCCTTCTCTCTTTCACTTTCTTTCTTTCTTTGTCTGTCTCTCTCCTTCTTTCTTTCCTCTCTTCTTTCCCGAAATGTAACTATTCATGGGACAATTATATATCCTTTCTAAAAGAGCTATTAGACTTGAAAATTCTCTTTCACGAATATTATATAATATAAAGATGACACTAACAATTTCATTTGTGAAATATATTCATCATTGGAAGACTGAAGGCATAGCTTAATTTAAAACAATATAAATTGAAAATAAACATTTTAACACGACAGGTGTTTAACATGGCAGGTATTTATTAGACTTATACCACACAATGTTTATCTGAATTTTTTGTATTTTGATAATTAATGGATTTTCATAGAGTTGACTGTGGTGAATTTTTGATGTGTCAACTTGCCTAGGCTGAACTACACTTCCCAGAATTCTCTTGCTAGTATTATTTCAGTTTTCAGAGATTCTCTCCCAGTGATTGAAAGGTGAGAGGGAGGCAGTATCCATTTCGTAGCAAACATGCATTGTTGCTGATCTACTGATTCACTTGGAGTGCAAAGCTGAACTTGAGCCTGCTACTGTTTACCCTTCCTCCTGGATCTTCAGTCAATTCCTTCGATTCCGGGCCCTCTGTGTGTTTAGTTTCTTGATGGCAGAATTTGACTTCTGCAGAATTCCCACTTCTTTCAATTTCCTTCATATATCAAGTTTTTTGCTTCTGTTTTCTGAATAACAAACAAGAATTTCAGAGAATTGCAACAATAAATAGGCGCCTGTCTCCTTAGATTTCTGATGCATCACATTCCTGTGACCTTATTTCTCACAGATTCACACAAGTCATAAACTTGTAGTCAGTTTCTGTTGTTGTAGGGGTGGAGCAATGTTTTCTCCAGCTCTTGGCATCATACATAAACTGAGAGTCTCCAGGTGGAAACTTTAAATGTCATTATAACTAGGAAAAGCTGTTTAGTACATGTATGTGCATGTGTGTGTGCTTGTGTGTGTGTGTAAACTTGTATCTGCATTTTGCTGCAGCACATCTATGTCTAAGGGCATTTACCTGAAATATAAACGCAGATTCAATAAGTAATTTATACAAGACAGTTCATTATCATAATGGACTTATTTATAATTGCTCAAATCTAGAAACAACCCAAAGTCTATCAACAGGGTTATTAATAAGCAATGTATGATATATTTATATAATGGGATATTACTCAGCAATAAGAAAGAAAATAATGCTGACATAAAAAATTACACAAATAATTCACAAACACAGTATGTTGGGTGAAGGAAGAGGACACTGAAGACACAGATTATTTTTGCTTGACCTTGGTGTCACATAAATGGAATCACACCAAGGTCAAGCAAAAATAATCGATGTTGACATAAATCAGTAAAAGGTTGCCAGTGTGGGGAATTTGACAGAAGAAAGTGGTCTGGGGGAATTTTCTGTGTCATCAGAGTTAGGGTTGAATTCCCCAACTCTTTAAAAAAAAAATTTTTTTTTTTTTTTTTGAGTAAAAAAACCTTACCCGTCCTTTTGGAGTAGTGGTTTCATTAGTGAATAAAATTATAAAAATTCAGTGAACTGGGTATTTTACATCTGTGCATTTTATTTTCTTTAAAATTTCCCTAAAACATGTTAAGTTGACGTCAAACTTGAGAGACAGAGAGAAAGAGAGAGAGATTAAACAGGTAAGTATCAGGAATAAAAAAAGAGAACTTTATTACAGATCAATTATCATCAAAAATATTAGAGTATAATGAGTAGCTTCATGTTAGCACACATGGATATCTAGATAAAAAATATGTTCCTTGAAAAGAAAACAGGTTATTAACACTGACAGAAGTATAAAAAATCTAAATAGTATTATAAATCTAAATACATTAATTTGTAGTTTAAAATCTCACAAAGAAAACTCCAGGTACAGGTGTTTTTTCCACTCAACTTTAAATTGTGTTTGAGAATGCAATGGGCAAGGATAGTCTACACAAAATTGAAGAACAGCAGAACAAAATATTTCGCTTCTCTCAACGTGAAGACATTTTAGAAAGTTATAATAATCAGGACAGTGTTCTATCAGCACAAGCATAGACTCAATGTAGCAGATGGTTAATATAAACATAACTGATAAGAGAATTAAAAATTAGTCCCACTTATAAAAGATAAATAGCTTATTGTAAAGGTGGTATTATGGAACAGTAGGAAAGTACAAGGGTTCTCATATATGTTGCTGAGACAAGTGGATATAACACTGTAAAATATTACAGTAGACCCCCATCCCATACTAAAGGGAATTATAAAATGTGGCCTGATTCTACCTCTAAATGTGAAAGATAAAATGGATTATTTTTTAGATATTAATAGAGAAAAAAATTGAAATGGAAGAAAAAACAGCAGACATTAAATATCGATAAATAAGTCTCTACTAAAATCAATAACCTCTATTCATCAAAATATAATATTACAAAGTGATAACTAAAGCCACAAAGTTGGAGGATACGGTATTTATGAACACCTATAATCAATGAAAGTTTCATAACCAGAATATACATAAAGAACACCTAGAAATCAATAAGAAAAAATAACTCCAACAATTAAAAATAGGAGGTGGGTAAAGCCATAAGCAGGCCTCTATCAAAAGAGGACATCCAAAGGGCCAATAAACAGTGCTTCCTCAAAGGAACATGAATAAAACTCACAAAGATTTGCCAAATTCATAAAAATAACCTAAAAGAGATAAAATGGCAAAACTAAGTGATATTTAGTTCAATGTATGTTAAAGTAGACCAAAAAAAAAAAAAAAAAAAAAAAAGGCCACAGTAATTTTGGGGTTTGAATTCAAGATAACGGTTATCTTGAGAAGTAAAGAAAGATTAGTATTTGGCAGGGGCACAAAATCAACTCTGAGGTGTTGGTGATGTTTTACTGGATACTAGTCACCAGATGTGTTCACTTTCTGATCATGCTTTGAGCTCTATATTTGAACTCTTTCCTGTATGTATATTTCAATAATTTCAATAAAACCTCTAAAAACCCCAATAATAAAGAAAATGAGATAATTATTTATAGAGTGGAAACTTAAACCAAAAAAAAAAAAAAATCCATGAAAACATCACAAAAAATTATTTTATAACTTCGATGGAATGAAATTTTTTCTAAAAGTTAGAAATTTCACTGAAGGAGAAAATGAAATCCTGAATAAACAAAGTACTCATTAAGGGAAGTGAGTTTCTAGGCATGACAAAATAACACCATTCAGACAGTATTCTCAATCCTGATTCACTTACTCATTTGCACTTATTTAGCAAGTTTCTACAGTCAATAATTTAAAATGTAATTTTCAAACTGGAATTAACTGTGTCTGTACCTATTTAGCGACAGTCTGGTCCACAATAGCATCTATAGGAGGGTCCTGGCTTCTTTAGGTTCCTCCAAGATTTTAATCTTTTCAAATTTGCAGTAGTAGCTTTCATCTAAGGTACACATCTGACTGCACATTTGACCTGGGTAGTGTTGCTAATTACCCTCCTTACTGAATAACAAAATGCTGTTGGAGGTGTGTTAATGTAATGTTGTAAAAAGAATGAGGTCAGGAATGAGATCAATCTGAGTGAAAATCTCAGCTCTGTAACATCTTAACATCAAGGATTTTTGGCAAGTTATATGATTATAGTAACTGACATTAGAGAGCTTACTAATCACCAAGCACTCACCTAAGAAATGCCATAAACCTTTTTGTTTTGTCCTTGTAGCCACTCTATGAGTCATGTACAAGTTTTATTGAGATTTGACTGGTGAGATAAGCACAGGAAGCTTAAGATCTTACCTATAGTACTACTGATAAGTTTTGGAGCCCAGATTTTAATGTTTGCTGACTATTTAATGAACATATAATCATAACCACTAAGTTATGTTTTCTTCCTGTCTAGTTTACACAACTTTAAGCCTTAGTTTTCTCACTTAAAAATGAGGGATAATTTTATTTGCATGATAATCTTGTGTGGATGGCATTAAAAAGGTCACCAATGCCAAAGCATTTTCTACCAAGCTGGGCATATAAGCACATGCACTTGATACATATTTATTTTGAGATGGAGTCTCGCTCTGTCGCCAGGCTGCAATGCAGCGGCGCGATCTCGGCTCACCGCAACTTCTGACTCCCTGGTTTAAGCGATTCTCCTGCCTCAGCCTCTTGAGTAGCTGCGATTGTAGGCACGCACCACCATGCCCAGGTAATTTTTGTGTTTTTAGTATAGACGAAGTTTCACCGTGTTGGCCAGGATTGTCTTGATCTCCTGACCTCACGATCTGCCAGCTTTGGCCTCCCAAAGTGCTGGGATTACAGGCCTGAGCCACCGTGCCTGGCCGAGCCCATCTGTTTAACTGCTATTATGTGTTGCCTCATTTGGCTATGAATTTCTTCAGGGTATGGACTTTGCTTATCTGATTTTTAGACTCTAGTCACTGGCATTGTTTCCAACACAAATAATTGAAAAAATATTGAAATATTAGACCCCTGCTTTAAGAAGAAAACTCTACAATTAATATAGAGAATAGATTGTTTGGATATAAGGAATGGATAGCCTGACATAAAGATTTTTCTATACTAAATCATCTGATTTTAAAATAGTAAACGAATACATGAACAATTGAACACACAAGATGATATATCTTAAGTGATATATCCCATGTCTGAAGTATCCTTAGATACCTGAGAGCCTATCTAAGTGTGTACAGACACGAGCAGCATTTCAAAGGCAGGTCAGAAGGACGTGATGACAGATTTAAGACTTACGGCCATGAACGGAACACCAGGGCGCTCTCAAGCATCACCTCTGGGTTCTCAATTATAATGTCAAATCAGGCTTTTGACAAATCAGGTGCCTGAATGTATTTTTCCTCCTAGTTGCCCACAGCTCATGGTGGTAAGACTTCAGAATTAAGTAAAACTTGAAGTGGCATCTTCCTCTAGGCTGGGTGTCATCTCCAAGTGGAGATCTAAGCAGATTATACAAGCATAGTGACTGTATCAGCCCAGGTTTTTGCGAGGGCTTAGCATCTGCTTGAGTCTCAGTTAGAAAGTGATTTTTATTTCCTTTCTGAAGCTTTTCTAAAATGCTAAATTAACATAAATCGCTTTTTAAATCTAAAAGTATGAGTGGGATTTTAAAAATGCGTATTTTCTACCGTGCATGGTAGCCATAAATAGGCTGTAGCATCCAGCTTTAAAGTTCCTGACTAAGCCCATGTGTGTTGTGATAATCCCATTGGAGCAGCAAAGCCACAAACTGAAAAGAGAAAAGTGAATGTTTATGGGTCAAGAATTCTGCAAGTGGGTACCCTGGAGAACCTGAGACCGGTTTTACTGTGCAATTCTTCTACCTTAGAAATCTTCCTGCTCTCTCCCAGTAATTGAGAGCCACCACAGTGCTAATTCCTTGGATACTATCAATATTACCTATGACTGTAGGTTAGAAGATCAGGTCCTTCCCTACCGATTACTCATTGAATGACTCTCAGGAAGTACACTGGATATGTTCAATGGACAGCATCCACGTTGTCATCTTGCTCTGCTATTTTTAATGTAATAAAGGCTGGAAAGCAAAGTCAACTTTTCTTGGCTCTATTGCAACCAGGCATCCGACACAAATTTGGCTCCACAAATTACATTCACTTAAGTGATTTAGAAGAGAGGAGTGAAGAGGAGGCCGTCTTCCTGCTGTAATTTCTGGCAGAATGTCAAGTTTTGGCCATGTGGTTACCAAGAAGTGGTTGCTGCAGTAGTGATGGCAGCTGTATCAGCCACTTTTGCATCCCCCAGCACCTATAGCAGAATGTATTCTAAGCTTAACTGTTGCAAGCTCCTCCAGTCCTTCCAGGATTCCATAAACACATAATTCCTTGTGTTAATTTACATTCTATTTAAAATACTTACAGGGGTTTCTGTTCCCTACAGTGAGCCCAGATTGCTAAAGCAAGTCTCTCTCTGAGGCCACAGTTAATTTATCCCTTTAGTGAGACTAATGAAATGATTAAATGCCAGGCCTCAGAAGAAATTATTCCTTGAGTTTCATATTTTATATTATTTTTCTTTCAAACACAGGTTGGAAAATCAAAACCTGTAGACAAGTTTTCCCTCAGTATGTAATCCAAATGCTGTCAAATTAGAAATGAAATGTGTCTTGAAAACATTCAATTAAATGTTATATATTTTAAAATATCTGTTGTATGCCAAGCAGTACACCAGGTGGTGCTTATGTAATCACGAGCTAGATATATTCATTGACTTCAAGGAGCTCACCCTTTGTAAGGAGGGATAGAGAAACATGCAATTTCAATGCAGTGTCACAGAGATGCAATGATGACAGGCAAAGGTTTTGACGAAAGCAAAGCTAAGTGGCACTGATCCCACCTGGGAAATGAGATTTCATGGAAAGCTCAGAAGTAGAAGGTGTCTGATTGTAGCCATGATCAAAGAAAGTTAGGAATAAGTTACATAGCACTGTTGGCTGACTGCTCCACAATTTCTCCCCATTCCTCCAAACTGACCATTCCCACCTCCCACCATGGAGTTAAAACGCCATAGATTTGCATTAATAACCGCTTTTCCAGCTATTTTATGGGCACGTGACACAATTCTGGCAAAGAGACCTGAGGAAACATTTCAGGAGTGGTTCATGGGACTGTTTCCCTCCTAATAAAAATAATGGCACATGCAGGTTTAGTCCCATTATGTCTTCCTAGTCTTACATGCTGTTGTCTGAGAATGTGATGTTTGGTGCTGTGTCAACAACCTCAATACCTCCCGAGTGTATTAAAGTCTCTGAGCAAGGTCCTACAAGGTGAACTATTTTTCTGTCACAACTTGTCTTCAGAAATCTCTGAAGAGTGGCCTGACCACCAGCTCATCTTCTCCAAGATATCAAATACTGATCAGGTTCCACTGTCACCTGTGGGCATTCATCTTCCCATAAATGAAGGATGCAAATGGACAAAAGGAGATCATATGCAATTTTCCTTTCCCCTACTTCTCTCCAGTTTTGTCATCAGAATCAATAAAGTGACCAACAGGAAGCATTTTACCTTCTAAAGTATCCATTTGCTTCTGCCTTTGTTAATCATAGACTTCTCAATAACTTTGGCATCATTTATCTTTTTCAGGAGATGTGTCATTAATCACTTGTGCATTCAGACTGAGGAGATTCTAGAAATTCCAAGGAGAATAGTCATATTGAGACTCTGCCTTTTGGGATTTCCAAGCAAAGATACCAGTTTTGGGAATTCCAAGGGTGGCACAAAAATCATCTCTGTTATAGGGCTTCTCAGATTATAAATTTACTAGGAGAGCAGACAGCAGTAGAGTAACATTTTGATGTTGTTGTTGTTGTTGTTGCTGACATAGGGCTGATTTTGGGTATTTCAGAGAAACCCCACTGTAGAGTTTTACCTTGAACTAACGTCTTAACTTGGACCAAGTGCATGTCACTAACGTATTTCAAAAATTTGTCCCATAGCGAAGAGGAAAGTGGGCAAATTGAGACAACATATTATGAGAATTAACAGGCAGAAGGCTGATGTATGGGTCTGTCTGTCTTGCATTAAAATAGAAATAGATTCTCACCCAAATGCCTGCCTTGTGTGTATATTTATCACAAAAACCCACAGTGAGTTTTGATGGCTCCATTTACAATACCGGTCCCAGGCAGCTATTTTTTTCTCTCTACTTTTTTTTCTCTTCTGTTGACAAGAGATTTTGGGGGAAGGTTCCTTTTAGTCATTACTTTTCCAGAGCAGTCAGTATTGCCTTAGGAAAAAAATACTCCGAATATAACAAATCAGGTTTCATAGTGGGTTTGTGACAGTTCAGGCAGAAAGCAGATTTGTATGAAGTTTGAAATAATTGCTGATGGAGATCCTGCTTTGGAAAATTAGAACAAAGTTAGAGAAATTAACCTTGCTATAGGAGGAGGGCCCAAGTGGACAGGTGTTTAAGACAAATCTTCAGGCATCATTTCAGTTAGTGTAACACCTTTTTTGACCTGATCCACCAGTGATTCTCCTGCCATGTGGACCAGCGCTGATAAACCAGGAGGCTTCTGAGATGACCACCTTCTTTTTCTTCCTTATAACTTGAATGCCACGTCCTGATTTTCACACATGCTTTCCTGAGCAAAATATGTTGGACTGCGAAACCAGAATCAAATGCCTCTTCTTTTCTTTGCCCAAAGAACTCCTAACCACGTTTTAAGAGTCTGCTTTCATAACCAATTCTGGAAACACGACTTGACCCCAGAAGACCCACCTCTGTGTTTTTTGTGCTTTCCTTGTCAAGGTTGAGCTCACTGAGTGCAAACGCTGGGAGGCTTCTCTTTCTGGCAATGTGGCTGGGTTGTAGGAGTACCCTGAGGATCACATCCAGAAATTTTGACTCCAAAATGCTTTCTATTTTATTACTCCAAAGCTCAGTTTAATATTGTCGTTAACTACCTTATTAACAGTCAATGATTCCTCATTGCTCCTTAGTCCTTAAGCTATTTACTTGTTTGTTTGTTTGTTTATTTATTTATTTATTTATTTATTTATTTATTGAGACTGAGTCTTGCTCTGTCTCCCAGGCTGGAGTGCAGTGGCGCGATTTAGGCTCACTGCAACCTCCACCTCCCGGGTTCAAGCAATTCTCATACCTCAGCCTCCCCAGTAGCTGGGATTACAGGAACCCGCCACCACACCCAGCTAATTTTTGTGTGTATGTATCTATTTTATTATTATTATTATTTTAGGAGAGATGGGGTTTCACCATGTTGGTCAGGCTGGTCTCGAACTCCTGACCTCAAGTGTTCTGCCCAGCTTGGCTTCTCAAAGTGTTGGGATTATAAGCGTGAGCCACCATGCCTAGCCCCTAAGCTGTTTATTGTGGGGACAAAGGTCTCTGGGAGTTTTGCTCTGCTGTAACTAGTCTCAATCTCACAATTCTCCATTTTCTCAGCACCACCTGGAAAGCAACTGCTTCAGTTAGACTGATATCATTAATCTCAGGGCTAATTGTGCATGTACTTTCTTCTTTGTGTTGCTCACATAATAGAATGCACAGAACATTCCTTTACTTTCTTTTCCCTCTTTCAACTCTTTCAGTACCTATGTTCCCTGTCCCATCATATCTCCAATACTTTCCACCCTGTTTAAAACACCAGCGAATCTATCTTCCCATCTAGTCATTCTATTTCTAATCTTGTTACTTGTCACCATTACTTTTTACAAACTGAAACCAGAGTAATTTTTTACAAATCTGTAAATAGTATTATGGTTGACAATAAATATCTAATACGTGTTGGCCAGTGTCTTTAGCATTAAAAGGAAAGTTTAATGCATGTGTTTAGTAGTTCTACGTTTATATAGATATTTGCAAACTTCACAAATTAGATTCGTGTAATTCCCTCCCTTAATTTTGCAACACCAGAAAATAGGATGGTAAGTATATTCACAGTGGAAAGATACAGAATTTAGTGCCCAGGATGAGTCAGAATGCAGTTTATCCAAGCCGTGTACCACATGCTCCTTCCCAAAAGCCATGGTAACCGCCCCAGGCAAGGCATTTCCAGGATAATTTTTCTAATTGATTTGTCACATGTCATCAGGGTGCTCGTGCGGTTGAAATATCATTAGCGAATGTCCTTGACTTGCTTTCCAAAATAAGCCCACAATTAGAAACTCCAACACGGAAGAGCATTCACTGGGAGAAATTTTTAGAAGTGCACTTGGTGTGCTTAGGGAAGTGGATGGTAACTTTGCATTGAAATCACCAGTTTCTCTAAGCCTCTGATTTCTATGCTAGAACAGGCACTTATAAAAAGGCAGCATTAATTTTCTAAATGTTACAAGAGGGCAAGCGAATAGCTCTTGTTAATGGTTTCTCATAATCGCTTATCCATCTCTCTATCATTTTCTATTCATTGCTAAGAAAAGCAAAGAGAACAGAGAATAATGTACGTGCTGGGGCTTGGACTTAGCACTATGCAATTGTATCAACAATTCTAAAAGGTGGGTTTGACTGCAAAGTGTTAGAGTGAAGCTCAGAGAGGTTAAGGACTTGTTCAAAGTCACTCAGCCTGGAGGGGTCAGCGCTCTGGTTACAGATAGATCTGTCTGATGCAAGACCAAACACTTTCCACTACACCTTACCACGTCCTAGAACTAACTCGAATATACCATACTCAATATCAGGCCTTCCTCTTATCCCAGTTTCTTTGCTCATGCTGCTTTTCCCGTAATAATCTCCTCTGGGACCATGTAAAGATTTGAAACCAAATTTCAGCCTTGTTTTAAAAAAAAAAAAACCTCAAAATAATAAGCTTTGACTCCATCAATACCATTGATATGTTTTATACTTAATTTACACAAATTAGTATGGATACTATATAATTTTTCAAAATCAGTCTATTTGACTTTCATATTTTAGGTGAAGTCTTGGTTAGGAAAGAAGAGAATGTAAAGGAAAAATGGACATTTCCCAACCTCAGGTGATGGTGTGGAAGAGAAGACAGAAGAGAGCAAGAAAGTTAGTAGCCAGGGCCTTCATCCCTTCTGTTTCCTTCCACATGCTCCCTTGATGGCCCTTGGAGAACCTTCACCTTTACCTGGTCATGGTGCCCAGCATGGTGTGGGAACAATGGAAGTGATGACTGGAGAGACTGGCTGGAGTAGATTTCCTGGATGCCTAGAATGACTAACAATGCATGCATGTACATCGGGTTTTCAGAACAGCCAGGGAAGAGTTGGAGGTGTTGAAGGAAGTGTTGAAGACTGACGACCTCAGGTCAAAGTGAAGAGATCACAGTGTAAAAAGACTTCAAGATCAAGGCATATGGCTAGTTCTACGAACACCAGTCTTGGGTATTAGAACACCACTACAAAGGGCCAACAGCACACCCCATCTTCCATGGGGAAGTCCACAGAGGAGCCCGGAACAGCCATTCCACAGCAAACAAAAGCTGGGATCCCGAGGAAGCACCAGAGATGAGCAGGCTTCTTCTTTCCTCCATCACAAGAAGAAGCCACCATCAAAGGACGGGGAGGGAGAAAGGGTTGGATTTTTGAGAGACTGTTTCTAAAAAAATGATTAAGTGATAAACTTTGATTCATTTTTATCAAAATATATGAAATCTAAGTATTTCTCTACTACACAGAGGATAAGACTTGTGAAGAAGATCAGATTAAATGCAAAATAAATTTGTTTTTATTTATTTATACGTTTGAGTATAATTGTGAGTAAATGTGTGACCCTAATAAATAAATCTAACATTATTTAGCTTTGAGAAAGTCTTAAGCCATTTTTGTGGTAACTGCTGCTTCCTGCCTCTCCCCTGGCCTTGAAATCACCTGAAAAACTGTAAAATAGAAATGTGTGCTTCATTTGGGGGGTCAGTGTTGGTCAGTTTATAGATTGACCATGTTTTAGGCACAACACAGACCTAGCACAGTGCCCACCCTTTTGTAAAAGCTCAGCAAATAGAGACAGACTGATTAGCACTGATTCCTGACCACTACCTCTCACTGGATTACAAGATCAGAGCCATCAACTGCGCTGCTCTGTTAAAGGGAGGGCCCCTCCTCTGGCTGAAGAAGGCTCCAGTGGGGGTAAAGATGACAATTAGCATAGATGACCCCTTGCCTATGTCTCTGCTGAGTTGAACTGAACTCCACGGAACGTTTAATCCCAATTAGTCCTCCACACGCAACACACACAGGTCCCTGATAGTATATATCCAAACTCATAAACTATATGATATAGTCAATTGCAGCAAGTATAACAGTAATCAGGAATTACACATTGCATTTATAAATTGTTTTTGAATCTTCATCTGATTGCATTCTCTTCATCTCCCTGTGAGATATATGGAACACTTCATTGCATATCTTATTATCCCATTTTACAGAGGAGAACCTGTAAGAAATCTAGTTAAACTTGATTATTTAATGATATTGACTATTTCTTCAAAGTTTGCAGACATCCAAGGGTGAGGTGCTGGGCTCTCAGGGTTTCCACCATAATTATCCTTTAATGCATCTCTACTGGGAAATGTCATTCCAATTCTCCCCTCACTGTTCTGTTCCTTGGACTGCAATCCCTGCTAGGCCAATTTGCTTTCCATTATGCAAGAGTCTATGATAATTATGTTTATCCACCTTTTTACCAACCAAGGGAAGACTAGATCATGGAAATCAAAACCAAGCAAAGCAGCAAAGGGAACTGGAGTCCAGGTCTTGGTTCGTGTTCATGAACCTAGGTAAATTGTGCTCATAAACTCTAGGAATTTCTGGGACTAGGGTCCAGACAAGTCACTAGAGTTTATTTTGAGAGTCAGCCTGCATATCAAGCCTCAACTCTTGGTCTTATGTTCATGCCACTGGTTCTATTGACTCCCACCCATTAATAATGATAATCATAGGTGATGCTGTCAGTAATGACTGCAA
This sequence comes from Chlorocebus sabaeus, assembly GCF_047675955.1. Classification (NCBI taxonomy): domain Eukaryota; kingdom Metazoa; phylum Chordata; class Mammalia; order Primates; family Cercopithecidae; genus Chlorocebus; species Chlorocebus sabaeus. The sequence continues at coordinate 140,872,173 of NC_132911.1, read as the reverse complement.
CATTTCAAAGGAGGGAACTCTCCACACTGCCACTGACAAGCTGACACACTCAGAATCATCACATGAAGGGGAAAAATCCTTGCACTAGTTGGAGGACCAGGGAAATAAGAGAACTCAGAAGCTGGTGGGAAGGAGGCTGGTGGCATTGTGGTTTAGTGAGATTGGGAAGTGTGTCTTCCAGACACAGGGCATTATCTCACTTGAGCAGAATGAGCTCAAATAAAAAATGATAGAGAGAGTATTTTTTTCTTCTATGGTTTAATTTTCCATGTTATTTTCATGTTAAAACAAAAAATATCTACAGCTGGCACCCCCTGAATTATTTTACATGATCAAACCAATGGATTATGCTCATGAAATGGAAAGTGTTGACACAAATTAAAACAGAGAGAGAAATTTTTCTTTTCTAAAGTTGCACTTTCAATGTTAATTCGTTAGATATAATGTGGCATCAGACATAGAGGCTGTGTTCTATCTGGGATTTTTACATACCCTAAAGGAATAATTTAGGATAGAGATTTAACAGATCATTCAGCCCATAGGCTGCATACTGAGTACCTACTATGTGCCAGGTACTCTGGGAATTAACACATGAGAAGCACTGAAAATTATTTTTGTGATGAGTAAATAAATGCTCTTATAGAGCCTGGAAACACTGTGTTGTACTCAGCACCAGCAACATAGAGTTCTCTCTTTGTATGTTTGCACCTTTCACCAGCGTATATGTTTCTCTGGGGCAGAGAACTTTCATCTTCTACAATTGATATTTCTGTCACAACTCAGGGCTGCGTACATAGTAGAAAACACAGTTGATCTCAAACTTCCTGGTAACTAAGGTAAAAGAGAAACATTATTGACAACAATAATATTACAATAGTATATACATTGATTGAGCCCTACCTGCATGCCAGGAATTCTTGACACCCTTGTAATATTTGTTCTACTGTTACCACTATTTTTCATGTCAGAAAACTGAGCCTTTGAGTATGTATAATGTTCCCCAAATAACAGACCTAGTGAGTGATAAAACTGGGATTTAAATTGTGGTTATTCATACATATTGTGCTCATTACCTACACAATCAGCACATTTTAACTCTGCCTTTTTAGGGAACGCCTATCTTATGAAAGAAATTATGACTTCAAATATGATTAAAAAATACAAAGCACAACACTCCATGCAGTGTAACAGACAAACAGAAGAATCAAAGAATTGCCCTTTCCCTAAATGATTTTGTTCCCGCACATCTCTCCATAGGCATTCAGGGTGAGATCTTTTTCTTGAGTTATTCCAGTCATCAATCTGGAGAATTCTATTGTGCCTGCCCACTCAATCAGTGGCAGCTCGTTGCAAGAAATTTACAGTGATGTCAGCTTCTTTAAATTGATGATTGGAAAAAGTAGATGGATCTCAAACTCCCAGACAGTATCTGATGACCTAAATTAACTGTCACCTGGTTCTGCATTATGGATGGAAACCTGGTGTGACCTTGAGATATGGCCAACAGGAGATGGGCTGAAGTCTGTCTGGGGGCAGTGGCTGTCAAGACCCAAACGTGTTGAGTGACCGATTGATCTGAATAGTACTTTCCTATAAATTCTCAATCTTTTCTTTATGGTTCATGAAGTTCATTACAATTGTAATGTCGTTTTCTCTTTTCCCCAAATTCCCACTCAGTCCCATATTCCGTACTTGTAAATGTTGCTATTCGAATTCCCACTCTCATCATTGGCATTCTGTCTACCTCCCCCCACTGCACATCTGTCTCTTTGATGCCCTTTTTGTTTCTACATTAATTTTCATATTGGAGTTGAGACTCTGGACTGCTTTGAGCCTTCTCTCTTTTTTTATTCACTTTTTCATTGTGTTTCTAAGTCAATAGCATTCAATCCTATCTCTACTCCAACGACATGAAAAATTGTAAAAATAGTTCATTCATCCTCCATTGTAAACCAATTAAATAAAAATGTCTGGAGGTGGAGACTGACATTTGATATTTTGCATAAGTCCCTTATTTGCTGTTCAGTCCTAGGTGAAGTCATTCATTCCCACATCTCCAAATTCCTCCTTTGAGCTGATAACTTATAGCTGTATTTCCAGTTTTCTTTTCTGAGGTTCAGGTACGTATATCCAACTACTTGTTTGAAGCTTTCAACTAACTGTCCAATAGGCATCTACAATTCATTATGTCAAAAACCTGAACACTCAATGTATTCTCCAAACCTATTAAATCATCAAAACAAGGGAGGTCTAAGTCTCTGTTATTTGCAGGCTGTAGCTTTGAGTAAGTTACTTACATTTTAGTCTCTTCAACAGTGAGATGATTACAGCAATGTCTGCCTGAAAATGAGTTGAATTAATAATGCATGTAAAGTTCTTGCCATAAAACACAAGATGCATTGACATCAAGAAATGATTGCTTTTTCTGTTAACATATTGTAAGCCTCACAAGAGAGTACTAATATCTATCATTTCTAGCACTGTATCACCAACGACAAACACCTGGCCTGACACATCAGAAACACTCAATAAATATTTGTTTAATAATCACATTTCTGTGTTTCAAAGTATCAAGAATTTGAGGAAGAAACCAATAAAAAAAAACAGAGGAAAGTATAGAGGACAGCATGTCAGAACAGGTTAGCAATGAGGCCATTTGCTCATGGATGGGAACCCCAGTCTGTTGCCTATACCTAGGTCTTTCTAGTTTCCAGTACTATGACCTCTGAAAAGGTGACTTTCATACATTACCATATTATCAAGACATTTACCAGGCCGCAGGTTTCCTGAGGAGTTCCTAAATGTATATGTACAGGATTAGCAATAAATGCCTTTCATGCATATTACATTCAATCAACCCACAAACTTTATGAAATAAATTATATCATAATTTTCATTTTATAGACTCAGAAATACGAAATATTTTATCCAAGGTCACAATCTGGAGCTGGAACTAAGAAATGTAATAATCCCAAACCCCTGATCTTAACTATCATAATATAGTCAATGGAATACAATAATTGAGTGAGATACATCTGGGGATAAATGGGGCAAACTGAAGTCCAATCTAATTTAAATCTAAATCTGTAATCATAAGCGAATTCAAGAAGCAGCCATTGGTCCATTATTTACAAAACCATGATAATAAAGTTATCTAAGGTTTATTTTCTCACTGTCTTTTGAAGAAAAACACACTGAATTGTTTGTTTTTTTTTTTTTCTTTCTAATTAAAGTCTAATTAGCAGCCAAATCATCTGGTCAAAATAGGCAAGAAGGATGGGCACCCCTTGTTTAATTAAAATACAGGCCCTCTTTGTGCTGGTAGCAGACTCTTGAAGGCTCTTAATCCTTTGGTAGAGGCTTTGTTTGCACAGTTGAGATTAAAAATTGGACATTTTAAAAAGAGCTTCGCATTAAACCCAAACAATCATTTGGATACTATTAATGTCTCTGGTCTGCCTTTCTTTGTTTTGGAGACTGTATTATGCACATGGAATCCCAGTTCAAGGATTAATCTAAATTGGCTTTGTTATAGCAGATGACAGCACAGGGGTTTGTTCAAAATTAGCTTGTGCCTTCTGAGGCAGAGTCGGTTATGCACAGCTCCTCAGGGATCACCTCCAACAATCTCCACCAGCACTTATACCTCTAGCTGTTCATAGCCAGAGTTGTCTGCATAGACAGAAACTGCACAATGGGGCCATGATGTCAATAGATGACCCCCCTCCACATCTCCTGAATATCTGAGCGAGGAGGCTGCTGCGGCCTTAGACAATTGCACCTTGTTTTAGTACGATAGAAATCAACATCTCTGCCATAAAGAATATAACATCTTGGCCGGGCGCGGTGGCTCACGCCTGTAATCCCAGCACTTTGGGAGGCTGAGGTGGGCAGATCACAAGGTCAGGAGATCGAGACCATCCTGGCTAACACGGGGAAACCCCGTCTCTACTAAAAATACAAAAAATTAGCTGGGCGCGGTGGCGGGCACCTGTGGTCCCAGCTACTCGGGAGGCTGAGGCAGGAGAATGGCGGGAACCCGGGAGGCAAAGCTTGCAGTGAGCCGAGATCCGGCCACTGCACTCCAGCCTGGGCGACAGAGCGAGGCTCCGTCTCAAAAAAAAAAAAAAAAAAAAAAAAAGAATATAACATCTTCATGCTTGGGGACCGACTGCTGCTCTCTCCCTTCTGCTGCCCTCACCCCCAAATCACAGTGCTTTACCTCTTCATTGAGCAGGATTATTTCTTCTTCTTGGCCTCCTCTCCTCAACAACTATGTCCAGCTGTTTTTATTATAGCTTCCTGGATCATGTCCCCCTCAAGTTACACAGCCTTCCAGCTTTTACTAGCCATGTTCCATTAAAAAAGTCTACCACTCTCCATTCATTGACATTTCCAGAATATGTTATAAACATCTGCACTAAATGGAGAGCAAGTGCATTTATACTCACAAAAATATGTGAAATTCCAGGATTAATAACTTAAAAGCAGTCATTGCACTATTACATCATCTTGGCAATTTAATCGTTATATCTAAAATGACTGGTGCTCTGATTCTTGAAGCCTCCAGTGCAGAAAAGGGTCTATAAATAAATGTGTGCATTCTCCTTCCCTCTTTGACTCTTTCTGAGTGCCAAAATTATTTCACTATTTTTTCCCCAGTTTTTCAGACCCAAATCCTTGGGAGTCTTTTTTTGGTTTTAATAAGTGAACATTATTTTTTAAGGACAGTTGTAGTTTTACAGAAAATCTGAGGAAATTGTGCAGAGAGTTCCCATATACAACTCCCCCCCGCCACAACCGGTTTTCCCTTTTATTAATTTCTTGCATAAGTGTGCTACATTTGTTAAAATTAATTAACCAATAGTGATGCATTATTATTAACTAAAGCCTGTAGTTTAAGTTTCACTGTGTGTTACACAGTTCAATGCATTTTGACAAATGTGTAATGGTGTATATCCTTAAAAGTGTCATACAGAGTCTTTTCCCTGCCCTAAAAATTCTCTGTGCACCTTCTATTGATGCTTCTCTCAGGACCTGAGGTAATTCGATTTTTAGTATAAGTTTTATGTTAATCTGGCTAGAAGTTGTGCTGTGTTTAATGTTTGCCGTAGCTATAGATGCCAGAGGCTTCAGTTTTTTGTATTTTTTGTTTATTCCTTTTTCTGTCCTAGAAATAAAGAGGCTGTTTTTCTGATCATCACCAGCATGAAAATCTGGTAGGGCTTCTGAAGGTAAAACCTGGGAAATGTGTGTAAGCCTCCCTAAGACTGGTTCCCCAGGAGTTTGGAACTCTCCAACTACTCCACTCTTAGGTGTAGACATTTATAAAAATTACCTTTACATATACTTAGCAGTTCCTAGGGCGAGAAGCTACTGTTACAGGTAAGCTGATCTTAGCTGTTATTCTGTGTATCCATCTGCCTCCCTAGATTTAGGGTGATTGTTTGCCCAGTGATCTCAATTTTCCGATGAATCTAAGAAAATTCGTTGATTCTCACTTTGTTCAGTTTTGTTTTTCTTGTTACGAGAACAGGTGGAATGACTTCCAAGCTCTTTATCTGTCAGAACTAAAACCTAAAAGATCCCCTTGAGTATTTTTAATTCCTTTCTTATCACCATACTTTGCCTTTCAACCTAACTCATTTATTCACGCAACAATTTTTGTGCTGCTACACGTACGGCATTTACTGTCTAGTAATTCAGCAGCACAAAGCTGACGAAGTCCTTGTTCTCATGGGACCTAAATTTCATTTGACAATGAATAATACAGTAGGAAATAAATAAACAAGTTTTTCAGAGCAATAATGTTTATAAAATAGCAGAATAATATGAGAGCGGGTGATCAGGTGAAAGCAGAAGTAATTTAGTCTGGACAGTCCGGGAAGAAGTATTTTCAATGGTACAGTTCACTGAGAACTGAAAAGTTGTGAGCTATGGTGTAATCTAGAGGAAGAGCCTTCCAGGGAGAATGAATCCTAACTACAAGGGCCCTAAGGTTAGAACATGTTCAATGATTCAAAAACACGGGAAACACCACCATGACTGAAATCCACTGAGCACAACTCTGCCATGTCATGCACCTGAAGAGCAGACATAATGGTACAGATAAAGGCAAGCCTTGAAGGTTATGACAGCACTTTGGGTTTTATTCTAAGTCATTTGGAAAGTCATTGGAGTAGATATACATTGTATTAATCCATTTTCATGCTGCACGTAAAGACATTCCTGAGACTGGGCGATTTATAAAGAAAAAGAGGTTTATGGACTCACAGTTCCATGTGGCTGGGGTGACCTCACAATCATGGCAGAAGGTGAAAGGCGTGTCTTACATGGCAGCAAGCAAGAGAGAATGAGAGAGCCAGGTGAAAGCGGTTTCCCCTTATAAAACCATCAGATTTCATGAGACTTATTCACAACCATGAGAAGAGTATGGCGGGAAACTGCCTCCATGATTCAATTATCTTTCACTAGGTCCTCCCACAACACATGGGAATTATGGAAGCTATAATTCAAGATGAGATTTGGGTGGGGACACAAGAAAACTATATCAGACATTTCACATGATGTGTTTCTATTCACGTCTATACGCAATGGACAATAGTCAGTTTTATACATGGATGTGAGAGGTCATGGTGGCCAGGATCAGGATGATAGCATTGAAAGAAAGGAGACATGGATGGAGGTGGTAACTCTGGCATATCCTTAAAAGTAGAAGATTCAGAGCATAAGTTTTAATGGGTGGGGTGAAAGTGGGGAAAAGAATAGAAGATCAAGGAGATCTTACAGATTTTTGTTTGATTATGTTGTGTGTTGGTCAGATTCTGGCTATATTTTGAAGGTAGAAACAAGAAAATTTCATGATAAACTGAAAGTGAGGCACCCAAGAAAGAGACAGAGAAAATGACTGGAATGAACATGCTATCAATTGAGGTATGGGAAGCCATACATGGCGTTTCTTCCCCTGTTCTGACGCATAAAGTGTTGATAATTAATTGATCAATTCTTTTATGTTGTATTTGCATTCAGAAAAACCTAATACACATAGAATATAGTAAATGCAGAGAATAAGTCTGATTTGGTATGGTGATCTATCACTATCAAAAAGTCAAAAGAATCACATCTTTAGTTGAAGCTTGACAATGTTTTGTGAATGTTTTGGGCAATGGGAGTTCACTGCTTGCAGAGCAGAGCTCCCCCTGTAGGAACTTTGACTTGTCAATTGATGAGAAGTCTAACAATCACTAGACTTTCTACATAAATTAAAAATTAATTATTTGCAAATATGCCCAACTGTCAAATGGTATAATTAACTATCATTCAAATTTTTGTACATTAATAAAATAAGAGAACTGTCACATATAAAACAGTCAGACTCCCCAAAATAACCCTTGATTACATAGTAATAAGGCCCTCACTCACTCCACTATAAAACTACAGAAATGTCTTTATATTTATTGTTACACTTACTACATTAAATAGAAAGAAGTTTATATGTGTCTGCCTCCCGCTGCATCAGCAGTTCTTTAAAAATATGGCAAAGTGGACCATTCTTTGGAATACCCAAAGAAAGCTTTGAATATATTTTCCAAATATACATGCCTATACACACGAACATCTAATTTAGCAAATAATTGCATGGCTGGCCTCCTAAAGACCATCTGTGGAACTTTGATGGGGTCATCTGATACATTGCAGGACATGGCTTTTTCTGTGTTTCAATCTGATCCACATTAGGCTAAAATACTACTTGTGGAAGTAACAGAGGCTGCATCTGTGCTTTGGAAACCATACTTTGGAGTCTGGGAATTCAAACTTCTGTAGAGTAAAAGTCATTGTATCTTCAACTCCCTCTATAGCTCCTGATCCTCGTACAGAGACTCTGATACTTGCTGAAAGAAGAAATAGAAACACACTGGAAAACACCAAAATGCTAGTCAATGAAGGACAAACATCATTGGATTACTCTTATGTAAGACATCTAATATAGTCGAAGTTGTAGGAATACACAATAGAATGTTGTTTACCAGGGGATGGGGGAAGGGAATAGGGAGGGTTGTTGTTTAATAGGTATAAAGTTGCAGTTACACAAGGTGAGTAAGTTCCAGACATCTGCTGAAGTATAGGATGCTTTAAAAAACTTGTTAAGAGGGTGGATTTCATGTTAACTACTTTCATAAAAATAAAAATTAAATAAACAAAAAAGGCAAAAAAAAAAAAAAGAAAAAAGTTTACAAAGCTAAACAAGGAAACTTTTGGAAGTGATAGATATGTTTATTACCTGGATTTTGGTTATATTAACATGAGTGTGTACCTATGCCTAAACACACAAAAGTGTGTACATTAGTCATATGCAGTTTTTGTTATACCAATTATACCTGAATAAAGTTGTGGAAAAAAGACACTTGTCCTGAGAAGTTAAATTTTCACTTAAAAGTAGAAATCTTGTTGAATCTTCCAATAGAGTAGACTATACAGTTGGTGCTACTTTATTCCACTTAAGAGTTCTTGTTATGCTCCATATTTATATATTCTTAGTGAATGGTATTCAAATTTTAGTGTATTTGTTATTCAGGGAATTTTTATTACATTAGGCATAACTTGAATGATGTTATTGTATAATATAATGAGAAAAATAGACCAGGAAGGAACAATAGGGCCTGCAGAAGGAATTAAGTGCTGAATAGAAAACCAATGAGATGCTTGGGAAGCATCAGAGAAAATAATTAGTTCTCATTAAGAAGTCAAAGGAGAGTTTATTGAATTGTTACATGATATGTCATTTGCCTTTCTTTCTGGGTTCAACTCTCACCACCACCCTTGCTATTAGTCAGAATAGGACAACTTTATGCTTTAGTGACAAATAATTCCTCAGTCTCAATGGCTTAACAAAAAGCACCACCTAACAACACAATTTACATGAATTCTGTTGTAGATGACTCTCTTTGCAATGGTCCTTCACGTGGTAACTCAACAAACCAACCTGCCTTAACCTTTTGATACCTTCATTTCGAAGGCTCTCATGCTCACTGCCTTAGGGGAAGAAATGTACTGAAGAAGTATATGGAAAAGGGGCTTTTCAAAGTCACAGTTCAGGTAGAGCACGTGTTACTCCTGCTCAGATTTTATGGGTTAGAAATAGTCATGTGGTTCTTTCGGATTGCAAGGAGACTGGGAAGTGGTTGTCCACATGCCAAAAATAGAGAACTGATACAGGATGTGATGAGCCACGCACTGCCCCTTCCACACCCACTCTCATCATGATTCTAGTCTCACCATGACACTTAGATTCCTCGAACATACCCAAGACATATGTTACTTTGTTACCCACTATGCATATTTCCTTGGAATTGTCAGAAGATACTCTGGGTGGTATATACTGTCCCCTCAAACACTTGGCTACACTTTAATGTATCTGTTCCAGTGCCACCCTTCTTTCCCTTTCCACCTTGGAAACGTTGGTTATTTCTACATTTGGGAATTCTCCAGAACATCTTACGCATTTCAATTAGACTTGTACAACATATAGCATTTGCATCATTTCTTTCTTGTTTTATGTGTCTTTCTTCCTACTTTGTCCGTTTTTAGGTGGGTGGGTAGAGACATTTTATTGTATTTTGCTTATTTGTTTTTCACTGATTTTTGTTCATAGCACTTGCAAAGTATCTCACACATAACAATGCTTCATCAAAGGTTGCTCAATAGGCTGACTTTGTATCTAAAACTTAAAGAGTTAGAACATATTATTTTTAATTTTTTTCTTAAAATTCATCTTCTTCTTTAGGACTAGGTCAACAAGGGTCATGTTATCATCATTCTGTACATACTGGAAGTACCTAATCCTGTACAGATTAAGGGAACATTTATGGTCATTTTTCCACTTGACCAGTATCTTAGTCTAACCATTATTAATGGAAGTGAGATAGAGAAACTCAATTAGGATAAGAAAGAGATGATATCTCTAGCTCAAGAGTCACATCAAGAATAACTTAATTGTGTTAAACTTTTATTCTTCTGTCTCTAAGCTATAAAAAGCTCCACTCGATATATTATTTTCCTATTCTTAGCTTGAGAAATTATACTTCGTTTTTATACCTAATTTAGTTTCATTTCAAAATTTCATTAAAATGTTGCAGATTCTCTTCCTCTTTCAATGCAGATAGTTTGTCTGGACCCCAAATTATCCCCATCAGCACCTACCTGCTGCCAGACATTCTTTTCAGCTACATAAATAGGCATTTTATAACTAACCATATAATAGAAATATATGATTTATGTAGGCAGAACATAGTGTTTCATTAAAAGATACTAGAAAAGTTTAGACTTTGAGTTAAAACCAGGGTAATTACTTCATCATTACCTTGCCCACAGTTCTTTCATTTACAGCTGTTTGTTATTGGTCAATTCTCTGCTCTGTTTCCTTTGATAAAATTTATCATGGTCCATCAAATGGTCTTCAGCTCTCTCAGAAAGTGACTCTCTCTTGCATGTGTATTCTGTTTCCTCCACTTGAATATATATACCAAAAACAGCAGTGGAAATAATGAAATACAACACAGAATAAAGGTTTATGTTTTAGATAACTTAAGACCACAGTTTAATTCTCTCTCTTTCTCTGTCTCTCTCTCTCTCTCTCTGTATTCATCTAGTTAGCACTAAATTGGCACCAACTTTGCCAGTGAATTAGTCTGTTTTTATGCTGCTGATAAAGACATACCCAAGACTGGGTAATATATAAAGAAAAAGAGGATTAATGGACTCACAATAAGGTAAAAGGCATGTCTTACATGGCAGCAGACAAGAGAGAATGAGAGCCAAGTGAAAGGCAAAACCCCTTATAAAACCATCAGATCTCCTGAGACTTATTCACTACCCTTAGAACTGGGAACTGTCCCCATGATTTAGTTAACTTTTATTGGGTCCCTCCCACAACATGTGGGAATTATGGGGGCTACAGCTCAAGATGAGATTTGAGTGGGGACACAGCCAAACCATATCAGCCAGACATTATGTTAGGCACTGAAAAAAGGCAGATGAGTTGATCCTCTACTGCCTGAATGTTCCAGCAGAAAAGGAGAAACGTAAAGCTGTTTTGCAATTGAGTGTGAATACGGTTGTATTAAATGTGCAAAAGACATTTCAAAGGAAATGTGCAGTTTTTGCTGAAAGATGAATCAAAGAAGGCTTCCCAGAGAAAAGAAGAAACGTAGTCTAGGAGAATAAGAAGGATCTGTCCCGTAGTGGAGAACAAGAGGTTTCCTCAGCCAGGGGAAGTAGAAAACTTTGACTGCTGGTTTATATCCCACTTTAGACTGTCCCAGTGCTGTTGAGGGAGAGCAATTCTAGACTCAGACAGTCCACAATGCTCTGAGCTCCTATCATATGGCTCCAGGAGAGGGTGGATGATTTCTCCAAGCCATGACATTTTATTAAATAACAGGCATTAAAAAAGGATTGTTAAACTGTGTTTATTTCCCACTCTAGGCCTTTGTGTTTTGTTTTGCCTTTCCTCCCTCCCTCCTTTCCTTCTTTCCTTCCTCTCTCTCTCCCTCCATTCCTTCTTCCTTCTTTCCTCCTTCCTTCCTTTTACTCTAACACAGGGTGTTTATATTAACTAACATCACGATAACCCCTGTAATGTATACTGTGCAATCAAAGACATGTTATTGTTTCCTTATTTCCTCTTCTGCTTGTGAGGGGAGTTTTGTTTCCCAGGTCAGGTCAGGCCAAACAACTCTATATAAAAGATATTCCTCAAAAGGCATCAACAAGAGAGCAATTGCTGAGTTGAGAAAAAAGGTTAATGTAAGAAACTCCTGTGGAATCAGAAGTCAGGTTATGGCTTAAGCGATGGAGGCATTAAATGAACCACTGGGCTTGATGATAGAGAATCCTGAGAAGCTAAAATTTTCTCCAAAAGTTAAGGACTAAGACTCTTTACACCTTTGTCACCCAACACCTTAACACTCAACATAACCTGAACTCCTGTTCAGTAGTATTGTTCAGATCCCAAGTCTCTTATAGGACCAGGCCTAGTGGAATGAACATGATATATACAGGAAGATGAAGGAGTTTGGCTGAAAATCCAGCTTCACCACTTTCTAGCTATATGACTGGAAACTTACTTTATTTCTTGTTCTTTGTCCTAAATGGGACTAATAATCTCATTCCTATCTATCTCATAGGTATGGAGTAAAGATTTATGGTAATAGCAGCAATTCATAAAATAAAACCAATAATTGTTCTCATTGCTTTAGGGCTTAGCATATACATGTCTAAGTGCTAACTAAGTACTTTGCATATATTACCTCCTTCAGTCCTTACAAAAATTTTGTGAAATAAATAGCATTTATTTATAGATTTATAGGTTTAAAAAATCAGTCACAAAAGGGTCAACCTAAATTTTCCAAATTCACCCAGAAATTAATGGTAGAGGTAGAAGTCAACTCTAACTTTTTCCAGATTCCAAAGCTCATATCTTAGCTATGGATGAGAAATGACTTAAAATAATTCTATGGATTATTACTAACATGAATGCCATTTTGTATTTGTTATTTTGCCCATGGATCTGATGTTGTTTTCATGAGTAGCCAATGCCTATGACAATGACAGTTCTTTGGTGTCCCTTGTACCATTTTAAAAACTACACAGTTTCTTGCCATATAAATGTAAACCCTCCATTATTGTGAGGGAGGCATTCTCTGTTAAACTATAGTTAAATACACAGAAACTCAGAGAGGTTGTAATATACCTGAATGCTCAAGCTCTATAAATAGTGGGGATGCATGAGGACCCGAGGCAAGTTTTTTTCATTTTAGCATAGTATCTTGCATAAAATGATAATTCATCAAATATTAAACTTTCTTATTATAGTAAGAAATAAACAGATAAAACCAACATGCAGAAAAGAGTTAAGAATGACACCATATTTACATTGTTTACAAATAAAAAAATAAGTGTTTAGAGACACAGAGATACAAATGTTTTTCAGAGAGCTGAAAAACTAAGACAAAAGCACACGTGTGAAATAGGACAGCCCTATCAATGTACATGTAAGTGACATTTGTTACCAAACGGCTTCCCTGGGAGAGAGAGAGATTTCCGTGACTGAGCTTTATATTAAGAAATTCTTATGATTATGGAATTAATGACTGTGAGATAATGGTTAAAAAAGTATGTTCATGCAGGAGGAGAGGTTGACCTTCAGTGCAGTCTCAGTGCAGTCCTTAGCCAGCCCCATGGAAATCTTAAACCTCAAATGATCATTGAGAGTCGTTCCAAGATGAGGTAAGGAGGTTCAGTCACTATACCTCCATGTCTAAGAGTCGCTGGAGGCAGGTCTCTTTAGGAAGGAAATGTGTCTTTAGACTTGAAGTTGGCGAATTAAGTCCTTCATTCTTGAAGAAAAGATCTTGACTTCACATAACAATGTGATATCTGAAGGTTAAATACTACAACCTGGCCTAATTTGTATCAGGATACTATTAACCCCATCTCTAAGAGTGAATTTCATTCTTTAATGCCCTTTTTGTAGTGTGTGCCTGACATAAAGAGCCATTATTGAAAATCTCAGGGTGGTGATGTACCTCCTATTTGTGCATTCTTTATTATTTTGGTAAATGATACGTCTTCCAGGGTCTTCTGTGGAAGATAATCATCTGCTGGGAGTCAGGGAGCAGTGGTGGTTCCAGTATTACACAATATATGTTCTTAATGATGCCTACTTGTATCATCCTTTTTATCCTATCTGGAACCATCTGCAATGCAATTCAGGTATTTCTAGATACTTATGTGAGCCACCAATTTTACCATGCATCTAGAACTAGCCTTGTAGCATGTTTTCACTATCTCCTGGGGACTTTGCCAAGACATATGACTTGGAAGAGTCTTCTCAAATTGATAAATTCCCCCTATTTAATCTTAAATTCTTCATCCTATCTTTGTATAGCACCCTCAGAATCCAAACCCATGTGACCTTTGCCAACTTGCTCTCAGTTGAGGTTTGTTAGGTCCTACAGTTTATATGATGCATAGCCCCTTTCTTCCTTTACAAGGACCAATTTGTCCCATCAGAATATGTTGTAACTTAACCCTAGTTATTGGCCTAACATCCAAGAGAGGAGTTGAGGGAGGATCTACATGGGGCACATGTTGTCCTTCTAGGAAGAAGTTTCATATCATCTTCAAGCAATAGGACAGTAGGTACTTCTGCAGGATCGGAAGATTCCAGGGAACATAGAGATTTGAAACTTTTTCATGCATCAGCTAAGATGAATCAGAATCTCATTCTTTCATAACCAGAATTCTGGAATGGCATAAAAGATGTTCCTAGTTGGGAGTTTATTTTTGGAGTTTGACTACTCCTACAATTAAGTAATTAACCATGTCCGCAGCTTTCTCTGCCATACAGCTGCAGGAGACGAGATCCTCTCTATGTGTTCCAAAGAGACCCTCCGGTTTTCACATTAAGCTCTTACTTGCTGATTAAACAATCTCAACTTCTTATTATTTATTTTTTAAGCAATACTTGGGCTTAGCTATAGATTCCCAATTTCATTGTTTTCATAGTGGCTATTTCCCCCTATTTTTTCAAATAACATTTATTGGACCAGATAATGAACTGCTTTCTAATGCCACTTCATTCCACTTCAACACCAACAAAACCTTGAATAAATGCACTGCTACTTTTTGTGAAGTCCTGATTTCTGATGGGATCCTCACTGTCTGCAGGAGATAGGTGCTACAGCTCCAACTCTCATCCCAGGATCAGCTTTCTCAGATCATTTCCAGCACCGGTTGTGGATTTCTTCAGAAGCAGACTCTTAGACACATGTTAGCATGCAGAAAGATTATTAGGAAGTGTTTCTGGGATGAACTACATTCATGGTAACTGAGAAAGCAGAACTAGGTAAAAGGAAATGTGAATTTATGAAGTTATCTCATTGGAGGTCTCAACCTAAGGGAGATTCTGATGCTTTGATGACCCTTCAGAGTTGTTCTGATTTGGGATTGGGGGAGCTGTTATTTTATCTTCGCTCCATCAGTCATTAAATATGGTATGGCCAAGGAAGGTAGCGTGATTTTGAGAAAGCTTATATTCTCCATCTGAGACAATTCCCACAGGGAGCTGACAACAGATAGCTTTCCAGTGACAGCACTCCCAGCAGCTGAGGGACTAATCCTGTCATTCCTGAAAGGAGGATCTGGATGGCACATCAGTGTTCATTTCCATATCACAGATGATGTTAAAACTGTGGTTCAATGCATTGTTATTTCTAAGGTTATGCTGATGACTAATTTAAAAGGACTCACCTCCTCAGATTAGAAACCATTAAATGGTAAAAGAGACATTCATTTTTTCCCATATCTACAATTGTTTTAATTTTGTTTTTCTTAGCAGGCTATCTGTTTCATTCCAAATTACACGAAATTTTCAACAAGTTAACAAAACTCATTATTGCATGGTGATGACATTTTGGGAACAATTTTACTTTATACTGCTACCTCTTCCACCAACCTCCTTAATTCATCAAAGAAGGTCACTGAGCCATTATTCTTGTGGTAAATGCACCTACATATTGAATATTCCCGTCTGTGCAAATAAGAAAATAATGCTTTCCTTCTTCCTAAAGGATGAGATAGTTTCTTAAGTAACTGACCCAGAGCCATATAATTAAATGCTTGTGGATGACTTATATATGAATATATTAGCCCATTTAGTCCTTAAAACTTCTTCATGTAAGCATTTTATAGATGAGAATTTGCCTCCCAGAGAGGTGACTTTTCCAAAGGGGAAATGAATAGGGATGTGGGGTGAAGATGAAGATTTAAAAGGAAAAAATATATGTTTAATGTGAACTCCACAGGAGACGTGGAGGTTCCACAATTCATGGAGGTTCCATAGCTCTTGAAGTCTTTGCAACAGCATCAGTGGCATTCCCTTTGCACTGAGGAAAGACCTGATGACTCAGAGACATGTAGAGCAAAGATCTGAACCATATTGTCTTTCAAATTTCAAAACCCAAATCCTTTCCACTCTATTACACTGTTTTTATTTGTTAAATATTTGTGAAAAATGCTAACTTTCCATTCCTTAAATAAAGTTTTAATTATAATCATAACAACAATTATAGCTAAAATGAACACCTCTCCTTTTGTTACTGAATCTAGACAAATTAAAAATGTCTTTTCTGGCTGGACTCAGTGACTCATGCCTGTAATCCCAGCACTTTGGAAGGCTGAGGTGGACAGATCACTTGAGACCGGGAGTTTGAGACCAGCCTGGGCTACATGGCAAAATCCCGTCTCTACCAAAAATGCAAAAATTAGCTGGGCATGGTGGTGCACACCTGTAATCTCAACTACTCAGAAGGCTGAGGTATAAGAATTGCTTGAACCCTGCAGGCAAAGGTTGCAGTGACCCAAGACTGTGCCATTGTATTCCAGCCTAGGTGAGAGAGTGAGACTCAAACCAAAAAAAAAAAAAAAAAAAAAGTCTTTTCTCACATGATTATCTGTGGGCCGGATTATACCATGTCATTGCAGTACAGTCTAATCAGTCTAATTTGCAAACCACTGAATCCCTGGCATATAGAGGTGACCTCAAAACAGAGAATCACTGCGAAGTGGCCACCTGGTGATGGGAGGTGCTATTTCATTTCCATGGCCCTCTACCTGCCTTTTCTGACTGATAATTATCAGGTGCATCTCCAAAGAATGTAACTCTTCTTTAATGATCCAGGGACCCCAGTGAAGATGGCCGGGTGGTACTGTAAGCAGCTGGAAAAGATAAAATATTTATCTTTCTTGCACCTCCACATTTTATATAAGATAGGGGTATACATATCCTAGAATACCACACATTCCTCCTTAATTTACTAAGAGAAAAAGAAAGTTCGCTATGTTTTGTTTTCTATATTTCATCATCTTTTAACTTTTGATTCTGTGGCCCTTTCTCTGGGCATTTTCACTCAGCTTTTACTCTATCAATAATTGCCTGGCATGTTCTGTGTTACACATGACGCTTCCTTCCCACTGATCACATTCACCGATGCCAAAACAAGACCGTACTGTATTCACTGACTTATCTCCAGGGCTGACACAATACTCAGTCAAGCTGAAGTGAATCAATTCATCTCTCAATTCAAAATTCTTATGTGGCTCCTGAAATCTCACCTTCTAGAATTACCTCCTTCTCCCATATGTATCTGACATTGCTTCAAAATCCTTTGTCTGATACTTAAACTAATACTCCTTATTAGTCAGGCATCAGCCAGAGAAGCAAAACCATTACACAAAGACACACACACACACACACACACTTATTTGTTACAGAGAATTTGGTGTATGCTACTGTGGATCTAGTTAAGTAATCTCTACGAGCAGTTTTCCTACAGCTTAAAGTCCACAAGCAGGCAGGCAGGCAGGAAGGGAATATGTTGAGCAGGATGAAGCCCTTTGAGCATAAATTGGACAGCACACAAAGAGACTGAAATTTGTATCTATTCTTGTTGCAACTAATCTTGGCACATGGGTATCCTGAAGAAACCAGGGTCTCATCATCATGGAGGTAAACACACATAGATAGGAGCCAGAAAAGCTGAATGAGAATCCACGGAAGGTAGAACAATTGCAAGCCAAAATACTGCTTCATGCCAGTGAATTGAGTCAGTAGATCAGCAGCAAAACTGGTGAGAACCTCTGTTGTGGCCCCATCTAACTGGGAAGAACATTCTAGATGTATTTCAGACTACCCTAGTTGTTGTCTCACAGAACCATCACATCATCCTACCCCACTTGCCATCAATTTTCAGTGACTGCTTACTTGTTTATAGAAGAATTCACCTAAATTACTTATCTTAGTATCATGTTTTTGTTATTGAAACTCTAGGGACTATAATCTTTATTGTCATCCACTATGTTGCCCACCATTGCCCTGGTGCTTATGTTTATTTATTGTATGGTTTGATTGAACACTTTTTATACAGCAGGCTTTATTCTAGGTCAGAAAGCAGGGTGGGCAGAGGGTAGCCCTAAATACATAGACAAGGTGCCTAATCTCATGGAGCTTTTATTCAGCAGGTGGTGGTGGTGTCCAGTTAATGTTAAAAGGACTTAATAATCAAACAAGCATTACTCTTTGCTCCAGTAATGCAGGGCTACTTGTAGATCCCAAGATATGCTGAGATTCTTTACACCTCTGTTATTTGCACAAATGTGAGCCTCTGTCCTGTCTCTCTGCTCAGGAAGCAATAATGTGGAAGCAAGTTACAAAAAATAAATGGGGTGTACATTTGGCACTTGAGGAGAGGAGATAAATGCTTTGTTGGGAGGTGGTCAAAGCTATTGGTGAAATGACTACCTTCTGTAATTCCTGAGCACCTGGCTGTTCCTCAGTTTGTATGGCAAAACAACTTAGGGCAGTTGGACTGGAAATGTAATTGAGTGATTCCATTCTGGCAGCATGGAAAGGGAGCCTTTCCAATACAAATAGTGCATTTCAACAGCCGATGTCTCTGGTTACGGAGAGGCAGCACAGGAAATTATCCTGTCTCTGGCTAAACCGTGTAGGTTGCACGGTTGCCTCTATCATTTACTGGCTGTGTAACTGAGCAAGGTGCTTCCTGTCTCTGAATCTGCCTCAAGAGTTACAAAGTTTGTATGAGAAAATACATGTGATTCACATAAAACTATGTATGTTACGTCGTACATTCTTAGCAAATGGTAGCTTATTTTCACTTTTATATATATTCAGAAAATACACATGGGAATTGTTCATGAGTTAGAGAAATTTATTTTCTTCCATACAAACATTCCAAAGAATAAGAGTAGGAAAAGACAAGTTTTATTTTAAATATGTGTATTCTTGAAGGTTTGCATTCCGGTTAAACTGTGCTGAAAAATGTGTTTGGATCTGAGGATAACTGGAATACCATGCTTTTCTCCTTACAGTAAAGGTGACAGAGGTTAAAGGCAGGGGCAACAGAGCTGGGGAACAGCTGTCTTTCTCAGGTGGGCCCCTCTTGTCTGACTTCTGCTCTAAGTCATAAAACTCAAGGTCCATTTAGACATAGGAGATTTTGAGAAGGCAACTCACGAGAGGGATAGAGGTTTGGGTAAAGCAGACTTGGGTGGGGTCTAGCTACCATGAATGAAGGTCTCATGGGAAAAAAAAAATGGCAGTGAAAGCCAATATGTCCAGTAACTTCAATGACATTGACTTAGTTTCCCTTTCTGGGAGTGTTTAACTTCAGACCACTGTAAGAAGGTAAAACCAAGATTCAGATCGGTGCTTTCCTGCTGGATTTTAAACCTTATATTTCCAGAGCCTGAAATACACTACTGTAGAAATTCCCACATGACCTGTTGCTTGTCATTGCCTGCCACTCTTCAACTATTTGCAGCTCCTCCTTCATCCAGCTGTCCACATGCAACCCATTGAGTCGCACCTGAGCTTCTTCAGTCAACTATTTCTCCATTGGTCCCAAGTCTTCAGCTCTGACACTCTCATTACAACCAAAATTTCTTCATACTTAGATCATGACTCAGTGCACAATTCTCCTATGCCCTTGAATTGATGCATCCTGGGAGAAATTACTTACCCAGTCCTACCAGGTCCTTGTTCAGTTCCTAACTGTGGAGTTCCTTCAGTGTAATGATATTGTCTGAACATCATGCTCTCCTGGAATGCTACACCTTTGACATCCATATTTCTAATATAATCAATTTCTAAGTACTTCAGTTTTTATTAATGTAAAACAAAGACTGCCAAATTTAATATCACATTTCTCATTAACAAAATATAAAGTTCTACATAAACATATCTCAGCTTGGTAGATGCATACCTCTATTGCACCCTACATGATTCCCCACCTTGTATGTGGGAGAACGCAATATTCAAAATGCCAGAAGGTATCTTCTGTTCTGAGAAATTGCTGGTGAGATTTTAGTGCACTAGGAAGACACATCTGTCTAGTACTGGGTCTTTAAAGTCAAGCTTTGAAAATTACGCTCCTGCAGATAGCTTCAACCTTCAGGCATGAGACTGGGGAACTTTGACAGGGAAAAGCAAAGGAAGCCTCGATCTTATTAACCTATGCTTTCATGCCCCCAGAAGCAACCTCCAGGCCTGGTTGCCACAGGAAGCCCTGGAAACTTTGGCAGGAATGAGACAACGCTGCTTTAACACTGGATGAATTATGGAATTGCCTTGTCAGCTCAGAGGAGGCTCTGTATTCCAGCTGGCCTGTCCTGGTTTCTGAGTAGCTGTGCTAAGTGGACAGGATTATGGGAAATATTCCAGAATGGCCATATTTCAAATCCAGTCTAATGGGAGGAGGCTGCTTTGATGTGAGTTAGGGTGTCCCAAACTTAGTAATGTACGCACAGTCTTTATGATGCTATCTAAATTACATTCCTCCTTACTTTACCGACATCTTAGTTAAGTGTTTTTATTAAAAGAGTATAAACTTCATGTTATCACTGTGAATGGAAAATCAGTATGACCTGCCATGAAATGCTTAATTGTTAAAAAAATGAATAAACATAATGAAAACAACAACTGTTTTCATTTAAGATTATTGATATAATTAGAATGAACCACCATATTTGTAACTGTTTTCTGTTCATCGTATTTGTTAGTTTGTTTCAAGAATAGTTTTATTGAGATGTAATTCATATACTGTACAATTTCAACTTAAGAGATTGGAATTCATTATTCATATTCTTAAAAGAAAAAGCTGAAAAACTGGTATTAAACAACTTTTGTTGGACTTATCAGAAAACTGGGGTTGCATGACAAGCCACCACCCTGAAATGTATATAGACAGGTAAATTTAAAGAGTGATACCTGAGATTTGCTTATTAGAACAGAAGATGCTGAAGCCATAAGCTGTTAAAATTAAATAGTAATTTTTGAAGAACTGCTGATATCCAAGTTTGGACAATTGTGAGAATGAGAAATTATTGAGGGTTACTGACCTAGGAAGATCACCACACTTTTGTAAGTTCTGGCAATAGGAATCCAGCCAGGTTCTCATAGTGAAGAAGCCAGACAAACTCCCTTGTGACTCTAGGATGGGGAGATGAAGGTCAATTCTTGGGAATTGTCCAGAGTATTATCCATAACAAATGCACATTTCCTAGATTATAAAACTTTACCAAAACCTTATCTCACCTAGACAAAGAGCATGTCTCCTGTTCCAGATCCCTCAAGACATCCTATCTCATGTAAGGATGAAAACAAAGGTTAAGAAACATGGGTAAAGGTCACAGGCCAGAAAAATTGGCTTATGAAAACAGTAAGAGATAATCAAAAGATTATGGAACCTTCTTCTCTCCAGTTTACCACCACACCAATCAGACTTCAGTACATTCACAGTGTATAAACCAGCTGAAAGAGCTTCAAGACACACACTTTCTGAGGAAAAGTATTTAGGGAAACCCAACATCAAGAAGAAAGACAAAAACAAGAACACTAGAGGAATTAGAAGTCTCTAATACCTCAAATAAAATAAAAATTAAACATAATTCAATTCTTAATAAATCCTCACACTAAGAACCAACTAACTTTGGTTCCTAATAGCTGGTACATCATGTTTTGCTTTCAATGAAAAGTCAAAAGTCATACCAATTGACAAGAAAAACATATAACATGTATGAAGTGACAAAGCAATTGTCAGAACCAAACTTAGATCTGACACAGATGTTGGAATTATCAGACAGAATATTAAAAAAACTCTGATTAGTGTGCTAAGGCTTATCAGTAAAGGTAGACAACATAAAGTAACAGTTTGGTAATGATAGCAGAAATTTAAGAATTAAGAAGTAATTAAAAGAAAATATTAGAAATAAAAAAATCACTGTATCATAAATGAAGAATGTTTTCAATGGACACATCTGTAGACTGAGCATCACCAAAGAAAGACTTAGTAAACTTGAAACAGGTTGATAGAAACTACCAAATTAAAAGGCAAACAGTAAGAAAGAAAACATCATACAAAACAGAACAGAGCATTCAAGAAGTGTATGGAAATTTTAAAAGGAATAATATATGTCTAATTGAAATGCCTGAAGAAGATAGTGAACAGAATAAATATTAGAAGCAATAATGACCAAGAACATTTGAAAATGTAAAACACATACACATTCACCCACACATACACACATGCATACACATACACAGAGAGAGAGAGAGAGAGAGAGAGAGAGAGAGAGAGAGAGAGAGAGAGAAAGATTGAGGGAACTGAGAAGCAACACAGATTGCAAAAAATTTCTACTTAGGTATATTGTATTCAAACTGCAGAAAAGCAAAGGCAACCAGACATGGTGGCTTATGTCTGTAATCCCAGCACTTTGAGAGGCTGAGGTGGGCAGATCACTTGAGGTCAGCAGTTTGAGACCAGCCTGGCCAACGTGAAGAAACCTCATCTTTACTAAAAATACAAAAAAAAAAAAAAAAAAAAAAAATTAGCTGGGCGTGGTAGCAAATGCTTATAATCCCAGCTACCCTAGAGGCTAAGGCAAGAGATTTACTTGAATTCGGCAGGCAGAAGTTGAAGTGAGCCAAGATGGCACCACTGCACTCTAGACTGGGCGGCAGAACGAGACTCCATCTCAAAAAAGAAAGCAAAGACAAACAGTACAATGGAAGAAACCAGAAGGAATCCAGGGGTTAGAGTGGAGGCACAACTTACCTGTAGAGGAACAAGAATAAGAATTACAGAGGGCTTGTTGTCACAAATGACGCAAGCAAAAAGAGACTTGATTAAAATATCCATATTGTTGTTAGAAAAAGAAAAACCCACCAATCTATAATTTTACATTCAGTGAAATTATTCCTGAAGAGTGAATGAGAAACAAAGACTTTTGTGGACAAACACAAACTAAGAGAATTCATTGCTGAAAGATCTTTTCTTCAAGAAAGAAGAAAAAGTTCTTTGACAGAAAGCAAAATTATGTAGGTCAGAAACACAAATCTGTATAAAGAAAGAGTATCAGAGAAAGAAAAAAATAAAGATAGGAGCTGCAGGCAGAGCAAGATGACTGATTCACCGATCACCCTCAGGCACACCAAATTGAACCACTATCCACACAAGAAAACACCTTCATGAGAACCAAAAATCAGGTTTGTAATCACAGTACCTATATTTAACATCATATCACAGAAAGAAGCACCGAAGTGGTGGGAAGGAAAGTCTTTATTTGCAGACCTCATTCCCCAGCAGCAAGCATGTGGTGTGGAAAGAGAATCTGTGAGCTTCAGAAAGAAAGAACATGGTGATGGGTGGACTTTGTGTTGGAACTCAGTCCTGCCCTGTCACAGTGGAAAGCCACACCAGCAGAACTCAGCAGGCACCCATTGAGAAGTATTTGGACCAGCCCTAGCAAGAGGGAAATCACTCATCTCAGTAGCTGAAACTTGAGTTCTGGCAAGCCTTGCCACCACAGGCTAAAGTGCTGTGAGGTTCTAAGTAAATTTGAAAGGCAGCCTTGGCCACAAGGACTACTCTTCTTGAGCAAGTTCCAGTGCTATGCTGGGCTTACAGCCAGTGGACACGGGGGGCATGTGACCCTGTGAGACATCAGCTGGCGTGACCACAGGAGTGCCTGCACCACCCCTTTCCCAACCTTACGCAGAGCAGCTCACAGGTCTGGAAGATATTCATTGCCTCCTCTTGAGGAAAAGAGAGGAAATAGTAAAGAAGATGTTGTCTTGGAACTTGGATACCAGCTTAGCCACAGGAGGATAGGGCACCAGGTAGAGTCAAGAGGCCTGCATTCCAGGCCCCAGTTCCAAGATGACATTTCTAGAAATATCCTGGGCTAGAAGGGAACCTACTACTTTAAAGAAAGACACAGTCATGGCAAGATTCATGACCTGCTGATTAAAGAGCCCTTGTACCCTAAATAATCAGCAGAAACACCCAGGCAATACTTGCTGTGGGCCCTGAGTGACACTCAGAGACTTTATGGATTAAGGTGTGACTCAGCAAATTCCCAGATGTAGTAGTTACAGGGAGAAACTCCTTAGGCTTGAGAAAAGGAGAGGTAAGAGTAAAGGGGACTTTGTCTTAAAACTTAGGTATCAGCTTGGACATATTGGGTAGAGCACCAAGTGGGCTGTTGTCATCCCTACTTCCAGGCTTTGGCTCTTAGATGGCATTTCTGGACCAGCCCGTGGCTGAAAGAAAGCCCATTGGTCTTAAGGGAGAACCTAAGGCCTGGCAGTATTCACCACGACCTGACTGAAAAGCCCTTGGCTGTTGAGTCAACATCAGTGGTAGCCACGCAGTACTTTCCATAGGCATGGGGTGGTAATGGTCATAAGGAGAGACTCCTCTGCTTGTGGAAAGGGAGGGAAGAGTGGAAAAGACTGTCTTGTGGCTTCATGCCAGCTCAGCTGCAATAGAATAGCATACTAGCTAGATTCCTAAGATTTCCATCTCTAGGTAAGCAGTGGTTCCAGGATATCATCTATGGACTTAACTGGGGCCCAGGAGAACTAAACCACCAGAAGGGAAGAATAAAAGCCTGCCTGACTTTGCCACCTGCTGATTGTAGAGCACTAGGGTCTTGAGTGAACATAGGTGGTAGCCAGGAAGTGGTTACTGTGTGCCTTGAGTAAGACCCAGTATGTGCTGGCTTCAGGTCTGACAGAGCACAATCCCTGGTGGTGGCCTCAGGGGTGGTTATGTCACTCTTTCCCTAGCTCTAGCCAGCTCAGCACAGAAAGAGATTTTGTTTGTTTGGAAAAAAGTGAAATAAGACAGCAAATCACTGCATGCTAATTCAGAGTATTCTTTTGGATGTTATACAAGATCACTAAAGTGGTATCTCTACATGTCTGTAAGAGCTACAGCATCACTGGGCTGGGGGTGCCTCCTAATGCAGATATGACTTCATAAACCAAAAATTTTTAGATTACAACACCCAGGTCCATTTAAATACCTGGAAACCCTTCTCAAGAAGGATGGGTACAAACAAGGCCAGGCTGTGAAGACTAAAATTCATGCTTAACTTTTCTATGCCCAGAACCTTGCAAACATCAACAAGCTTCAAAATCATCCAGGAAAGTATGACTTCACCAAATGAACTAAATAAAGCACCAAGGGGCAATCTTGGAGAGAAAGAGATACATGACTTCTCCGAGAATTCAAAGTAGCTGTTTTAAGGAAACTCAGTGAAATTCAAAATAACACGGAGAAAGAATTCAGAATTTTATCAGACAAATTTAACAAAGAGATTGAAATAATTGAAAAGAATCCAGCAGAAATTCATGAGTTGAAAAATGCAATTGATATACTGAAGACGACATCAGAGTCTCTTAACATCAAGGAGAACAAAGAATTAGTAAACTTAAAGACAGGTTATTTAAAAACTACATGGTCAGAGGATACAAAAATAAAAATAAAAAGAATTAAGTACACCTATGAGATCTAGAAAATATCCTCAAAAGGGAAAATTTAAGTGTTATTGGCCTTAAAGAGGAGGCAAAGAAAGAGATTGTGGTAGAAAGCTTATTTAGAAGAATAATAACAGAGAACTTCTTGAAATTAGAAAAATATACCAATATTCAAGTACAAGACAGTTATAAAACATCAAACAGATTTAACCCAAAGAAGGCTACCTCAAGGCATTTAATAATCAAACTCCCAGAGGTCAAGGATAAAGAAAGGATCCTAAAGGTAGAAAGAAAAAAGAAACA
This sequence comes from Chlorocebus sabaeus, assembly GCF_047675955.1. Taxonomy (NCBI): domain Eukaryota; kingdom Metazoa; phylum Chordata; class Mammalia; order Primates; family Cercopithecidae; genus Chlorocebus; species Chlorocebus sabaeus. The sequence continues at coordinate 140,846,468 of NC_132911.1, read as the reverse complement.
AATTCAATACAATGGAGCTCCAATACATGTGGCAGCAGACTTTTCAGTGGAAACCTTATAGTACAGAAAGGAGTGGCATGATATATTTAAACTGCTGAAGGGAAAAAAAAAATTATCCAAGAAACGTATATCCAGTTAAAATATCCTTTAAACATGAAGCAGTAATAAAGAGTTCCCTAAACAAACAAAAGCTAAAGGGATTTCATCAACACCACACCTGTCCTACAAGAAATGTGAAAGAAATGGAAAGAAAGAGACTTTAATGAGCAATAAGAAATCATCTAAAGGTGCAAAACTCACTGGTAATAGTAAATACATGGAAAAACACAGAATATTGTAACACTGTAATTGTGATGTGTAAACTACTTATATTTTGAGAAGAAAGATTAAAAGATCAACCAATAAAAAGTAACTACAACAAATTTTTAAGACCTAGAAAATATAATAAGATATAAATAGAAACAATGGAAATTGTAAAAGCAGGAGGAAGAGGTTAAAGTGTAGGTTTTATTAGATTTTCCTTTGCTTGTTTGTTAGTTTGTATGTTTGTTTATGCAGTCAGTGTTAGGTCATCACTAATTTAAAGTAAAGACTTATAGGATATGATTTACAGGTCTCATTGTAACATCAAATCAAAAAACATACAAAAGATACACAAAAATACAAAGAAGCAAAAAATTAAAACATACCACCAGAGAAAATAATCTTCACTAAAAGAAAGACAGGGAGAAAGTAAACAAGAGTAGACAACAAAACAACCCAGAAGACAAGTAACAAAATGGCAGGCATAAGTCCTTACTTATCAATAATCATATTGAATGTAAATGGAATTACTATTCAATCAGAAGACTTAGAGTGGCTGAATGAAAAAAAAAAAAAGAAAAAGGGAGACCCAGCATTCTGGTGCTTGTGAGAAATATACTTCACTTACAAATATACACATATACTAAAAACCAAGGGATGGAAAAAAGATAGTCTATGCCATTGGAAACCAAAAAAGAGCAGGGGTAGCTATACTTACATCACACAAAATAGATTTTAAGACAGAAACTATAAAAGAGACAAAGGTCATTATGTGATGATAAAAGAGTAAATTCTGCAATAGGTTATAATAATTATAAATATATATGCACCAAACACTGGAGCACCCATGTATATAAACATACATATAAATTCTTATTAAAGCTACAGAGCTAACTCCAGCACAATAATAGCTGGAGGCATCAACACCCCACTTTCAGCATTGAACAGAAAATCAACAAAGAAACTTCAGACTTAATCTTCACTGCAGACCAACTGGACCTAATAGATATTTACAAAACATTTTATTTACCAGCTACAGAATATACATTTGTCTTCTCTGAACATGGATAATTCTCAATGATAGACCATGTTTTAGATACAAGAAGAGTCTTAATTCAGAAAAGAGAAATTATATCAAATATGTTCTCTGATAATGACAAAATAAAACTAGAAATCAATGACAAGAGGAATTTTGGATACTGTACAAACACATAGAAATTAAACAATATTCTGGTGAATGACAAGTGAGTCAATAAAGAAATTAAGGATAATTTTCTTTAAATACCTTTGGAAAAAGATAATGGAAATAAAACATATCAAAACCTATGGTATACAGTGAAAGCAGTACTATGAGGAAAGAATATAGCTATAAGCACCTAATCAAAAAAGTAGAAAAACTACAAGCAAATAACCAAATGATGCACCTTGAAAAACCAGGAAAGCAAGAGTAATTGAATCTTAAAATTAGAAGAAGAAAATAAACAAAGATTAGAGTAGAAATAAATAAAAATAAATTGAAAAAAATACAAAAGATCAATGAAACAAAAAGTTGGTTTTTTTTGGAAAACATAAATAGAATTGACAAATCTTAAGCCAGAGTACCCAAGAAAAAAAGAGAGAAGATTACAAATCAGGGATGAAAAAGGAGACATTACAACAGATACCACAGAAATTCAAAGGATAATTGGGACCATTATGAACACCTATAGGGTAATAAATCGAAAAACCTAAATGAAATGGATAAAATTCCTTGATACACAAAATCTACTGTATTAGTTTGTCTTCACACTGCTATGAATACATACTGGAGACAGTAATTTAGAAAGGAAAGAGGTTTAATGGACTCACAGTTCCACATGGCTAGAGAGGCCTCACAATCATGATGGAAGGTAAAGAAGGAGCAAAGGGACATTTAACATGGCAGCAGGCAAGAGAGTGTGTGTGCAGGGAAACTGTCCTTTATGAAACCATCAGATCTTGTGAGACTTAATCACTATCATGAGAACAGCATAAGAAAACTCAGCCACATGATTCAAGTACTGCCCACCAGGTCCTTCCCATGACACATGGGGCGTATAGCAGGTACAATTCAAGATGAGATTTGGGTGTATATACAGCCAAATCATATCACTCCTCCCCTGGCCACTCTCAAGTCTAATGTCCTCACATTTCAAAATGAATTATGCCTTTCTAACAGTCCATCAACCCATTCCATCATTAACCTAAAGTTCAAGACCAAAGTCTCATTTGAGATAAGGCAAATCCCTTCCACCTATGAGCTTCTAAAATCAAAAGCACCTATGAGCTTGTAAAATCAAAAGATAAGTAATAGATACAATGACAGTACAGGCATTGGATAAATACACCTGTTCCCAATGAAAAATATTGGCCAAAATTAAGGGGCTATAGGCCCCATGCAAGTCTGAAATGTAGCAGGGCAGTCAAATCTTAAAACTCCAAAATAATCTCCTTTGACTCCATGTCTCACATCCAGGTCACTCTGATGCAAGAGGTGGGCTCCCACAGCCTTGGGCAGCTCCCCACTGTGGCTTTGCAAGGTCAAGCCTCCCTCCCAGCTGCTTTCATGGGCTGGCACTGAATGTCTGTAGCTTTTTCAGGTGCATAGTCAAGCTGTTGGTGAATCTACCATTCTGAGGCTTGAAGGATGGTGGCCCTCGTCTCACAGCTCCACTAGAAAGTGCCCCAGTGGCGACTTTGTGTGGTGACTCCAACACAACATTTTCCTTCTGCACTGGCCTAGCAGAGGTTCTCCATGAGGGTGCTACACCTGCAGGAAACCTCTGCCTGGAAATTCAGGCATTTTATACATCCTCTGAAATCTAGGCAGAGGTTCCCAAATATCAGTTCTTGACTTTTGTGCACCCTCAGGCTCAACACAACATGGAAGTTGCCAAGGCTTGGGACTTACACCCTCTGAAGTCACCACCTGAGCTGTATCTTGGCCCATTTTAGCCATGGTTTGAGCAGCTCTGATGCATGGCACACAGCAGAGAGTCCCTGGGCCTGGCCCACAAAACCATTTTCTTCCTTCTAGGCCTCTGGGCCTGTGATGGGAGGGGCTGCCTTGAAGATCTCTGACATGCCTTGGAGACATTTTGCCTGAGACATTTTTGCCTGTTGTCTTGGTGATTAACATCGGCTCCTCATTACTTGTGCAAATTTCTGTGGGCAGCTTAAATTTCTCCCCAGAAAATAGATTTCTCTTTTGTATTGTATTGTTAGGCTATACATTTTTCAAACACATATGCTCTGCTTCCTCTTGAACACTTTGCTGCTTAGAAATTTCTTCTGCCACATACCCTACATTATCTCTTTCAAGTTCAAAGTTCCACAGATCTCTAGGACAGGGGCAAAATGCCACCAGTCTCTTTGCATAGCAAGAGTGACCTTTGCTTCAGTTCCTAACAAGTTCCCCAAATCCATCTGAGACAAACTCAGCATGGACTTTATCATACATATCACTATCAGCATTTTGGTCAAAGCCATTTACCATGTCTCTAGAAAGTTCCAAACTTTCCCACATTTTCCTGTCTTCTTCTGAGCCCTCCAAAGTGTTCCAACCTCAGCCTGTTGCCCACATTTTCAGGTATCTTTATAGCAGTACCCCACTCTATTGGTACCAATTTACTCTATAGTTCCTTCTCACACAGTTATAAAACTGGGTAATTTATAAAGGAAAGAGGTTTGATGGACTCATAGTTCCACATGGCTGAGGAGGCCTCAAAATTGTAACAGAAGGCAGAGGAGAAACAAAGTCACATCTTACACGATGGTAGGCAAGAAAGAATGTGCAGAGGAACTGTCCTTTATAAAACCATCAAATCTCATGAGACTTATTCACTGTCAGGAGAACAGCATGGGAACACCCACCCCCATGATTCAATTACCTCCTACCAGGTCCCTCCCACAACATGTGGGGATTATAGGAGCTACAATTCAAGATGAGATTTGGGTGGGGATACAGTCAAATCATATCACCTACTATGATTGAACCAGGAAGAAACCCAAAACCTGAATAGACAAATAACAAGTAATGAGATTGAAGCTATAATAAAAAGTCTCACAACAAAGAAAAGTCTGAAACCTGATAATTTTACTGCTAAATTTTACCAAACATTTAGAGAACTAATAACATTCCTACTCAAACTACTTTGAAGAAATAGAGGAGGAGGGAATACTTCAAAAACTCATGCTACAATACGTGCCAGTATTACACTGTTGTCAAAACCAGACAAAGACACATCACAAAAAGAAAACTACAGGCCAATATTTCTGATGAATTTAGATGCAAAAATCTTCAATAACATATTAGCAAACTGAATGCAGCAACACATTAAAAAGATCATTGATTATGACCAAGTGAGATTAATCCCAGGGATGCAAGGATGGTTCAATATATGCAAGTCAATCAATATGATACATCCTATCAACAGAATGAAGGATAAAACCATATCATCATTTCAACTGATGCTGAAAAACTATTTGATAAAATTCAGCACCCTTCATAATAAAAACCCTCGAAAACCTGGTTATAGAAGGAATATACCTCAATGTAATAAAAGCCACATATGCCAGACTCACAGTTAGTATTATACTGAATAAGGAAAAACTAAAAGTGTTTCCTCCAAGATACAGAACATAAAAACAATGCCTACTTTCATCACTGTTATTCAACATAATACTTGGTGTCCTATATAGAGAAATTAGACAAGATAAGACAATAAAGAGTATCTGAATTGGAAAGGAAGAAATCAAATCATTCTTTTTAGCAGATGATACGATCTTATATTTGGAAATACCTAAAGAGCCCACAAAAAACTATTAGAACCTGAAGTTGGTAAAGTTGTAAGATTGAAAAAAAACAACATACAAAACTCAGTAGTATTTCTATATGCCAACAGCAAACAATCTGAAAAAGAAATCCAGAAAGTAATTTACATTAGCTAAAAATAAAATAAAATACATAGGAATTAACCAAGAAATGGCAGATCTCTACAACTACAACTATAAAATATTGATAATTGAAGAGGACTGTATTAGTCCATTCTCACACTGCTATGAAAAAATTGCCAACACTGGGTAATTCAGAAAAGAAAGAGATTTAATTGACTCACAATTCCACAGTGCTGGGGAGGCCTCAGGACAATTACAACCATGGTGGAAGGAGAAGCAAACACATCCTTTTTCACATGGTGGCAGAAAAGGGAAGAAGGAGCAAAGGGTGAAAAGCCACTTATAAAACCATCAGATTTCGTGAGAACTCACTATCATGAGAACAGCATGGAGGTAATCACTCCCATGATTCAATTACCTCCTACTACTTCCCTTCCATGACACATGGGGATTATGGAAACTACAATTCAAGATGAGATTTGGGTAGGGATACAACGAAACCATATCAAGGACGTACACAAAAAAATAAAAAGATACTCCATGTTCATGTTCATCTTGATTGGAAGCATCAAGATTGTTAAAATGTCAATACTACCTAAAGCAATCCATAGATTCAATTGAATCCCTATCAATCAAAATACCAATGATATTCTGCACAGAAATATGAAAAACAACTCTAAAATTTGTAAGAAACTACAAAAACCCCACAATAGTTAAAGCTATCCTCAGCAAAACGGACAAAACTGGGGAAATTACATTAGCTGACTTCACATTATACTATGAAACTATACTAACCAAAATAGCATGGTACTAGAATAAAAACAGACACAAAAACCAATGGATCAGAATGGAGAATCCAGAAACAAATCCATACATTTACAGTGAACTTATTTGCAACAAAACGGCCAAGAACATACATTAGAGAAAGAACAGGCTCTTCAATAAATGGTGCTGGGAAAACTGGATATGCAGAAGAATAAAACTAGACCCTTACATCTAATTTTATGAAAACGAATTAAAGACATAAATATAAGACAGCAGACTATGAAACTACTCAATGAAAACAATAGGGAGAACTCACTAGGACATTGGTCTTGGCAAATATTTTTTTGAGTAGTACCTCACAAGCACTGGGAACCAAAGCAAAAACGAACAAATGGAACACATCAGGGTAAAAAGCTTCAACAAAGCAAAGAAAACAATCAACAAAGTGTAGAGACAACCCACAGAATGAAAGAAAATATCTGAAAAACAGCCTTACAAAGAGTTAGTAACCAGAAAATATAAGAAGTTCAAATAGCTCTGTAGAAAAAAATGTAATAATCTAATTTAAAAATGGGCACAAGATCTGAGTAGACATTTCTCAAAAGAAGACATACAAATGACAATCAGGTATCTGAGAAAGTGCTTAACATCTTTGATCATCAGAGAAATGAAAATCAAATCAATTGTTCTCTTTCATGGCACTTCACTAATGTGAAGTGGTACAGTGTTATTTGATGGTAAAATTAAATTAGTAAAATATGTATATTGAAAACTTCAGGGTAACACCTATGTTTTAAGTAGTATGGTTTATCTAAATGGTCTCACACCTTATACAAAAATTATTTCAAGATGGGTTAAAGACTTAAATGTTAGACCTAAAACCATAAAAACCCTAGAAGAAAACCTAGGCAATACTATTCAGGACATAGGCATGGGCAAGGACTTCATGTCTAAAACACCAAAAGCAATGGCAACAAAAGTCAAAATAGACAAATGGGATCTAATTAAACTAAAGAGCTTCTGTGCAGCAAAATAAACCACCATCAGAGGGAACAGGCAACCTACAGAATGGGAGAAAATTTTTACAATCTACCCATCTGACAAAGGGCTAATATCCAGAATCTACAAAGAACATAAACAAACTTACAAGAAAAAATCAAACAACCCCATCAAAAAGTGAGCAAAGGACATGAACAGACACTTCTCAAAAGAAGACATTTACGCAGCCAACAGACATATGAAAAAATGCTCATCATCACTCGCCATCAGAGAAATGCAAATCCAAACCACAATGAGATAGCATCTCACACCAGTTAGAATGGCGATGATTTAAAAGTCAGGAAACAACAGGTGCTGGAGAGGATGTGGAGAAATAGGAACACTTTTACACTGTTGGTGGGACTGTAAACTATTTCAATCATTGTGGAAGACAGTGTGGCAATTACTCAAGGATCTAGAATTAGAAATACCATTTGACCCAATCATCCCATTACTGGGTATATACTGAAAAGATTATAAATCATGCTGCTATAGACACACATGCACACGTATGTTTATTGTGGCACTATTCACAATAGCAAAGACTTGGAACCAACCCAAATGTCCATAGACTGGATTAAGAAAATGTGGTGCATATACACCATGGAATACTATGCAGCCATAAAAAAGGATGAGTTCATGTCCTTTGTAGGGACATGGATGAAGCTGGAAACCATCATTCTCAGAAAACTATCACAAGGACAAAAAACCAAACACCGCATGTTCTCACCCTTAGGTGGGAATTGAACAATGAGAACACTTGGACACAGGAAGGGGAACATCACACACTGGGGCATGTCATGGGGTTGGGGAATGGGGGAGGGATAGCATTAGGAGATATACCTAATGTAAATGACGAGTTAATGAGTGCAGCACACCAACATGGCACATATATACATATGTAACAAACCTGCACGTTGTGCACATGTACCCTGGAACTTAAAGTATAATTTAATAAAATGACAAAAGAAAAAACGAAATGGTAAGAAATGCTCAATCAAAATCAGAAAAAGGGGAGGGCCAAAATACACATTTAATAAACGGAAAACATTACAAATATAGATGATATTAATCCAATTATATCAATACTCATTTTATTTGGAAATGATATTGATTAAAAACAGGCATTGTCAGAGTAGATGAAACAAACAAATGACACCAATATGTTGTCTACAAGAATCCCACTTCCACTATAAACACACAGATAGATTAAAAGTAAAGAGAAGAATAAAGATATATCAGGTTAACATTAATCAAAATAAAGCTATACTAGCTATATTAATTTCAAACAAACCATGTTTTTGAAGAAGGAAAATGACAAAAAAAAAAGAGAGAGAGAGAGAGACATTACGTAGTGATAAAGGAGTCAATAAGAAATGGCCATCTTATGAACCTATGAGATACTGGGGAAATCATTCCCACCCACCTGTGCATTAGTAATACAGGTTACTTTGGTTCAAAAAATGTATTTTTGCATATATAAATTTATGTATTTATTTTTATTTTTAAAATTTAAATTGTAATTGACAAATAACAATTATACATATTTATGAGATACAATGCAATACTTTAATATATACTTACAATGTGGAATGGTTAAATCAGTGTGATTAATAAATTGATCACCTCATACATTCTTTTGTGGTAAAGCATTTAAAATGGACTCTTCTGGCAATTACACATATACAATGCATTATTTATCATAGTCACTAGTCTGTGAAATAGATGGATAAAGCTTTCTTCTCCTGTTTAACTAAAACTTTGTACCCTTTGATCAACATCTCCCTTTTCCCCTTCCACCTATCTCATGCAGACTCTAGTAACCACTATTTTACTCTGTACTTCTATGAGCTCAACTCTTTAAAATTCCATAGAAAAGTGAGATATGTGGTATTTGTCTTTCTGTGACTGACTTATTTCACTTAGCACTACGTCCTCCAGGTTGATCTATGATGTCACAAACAACAGGATCCCCCCTGTCGTTTTAAAGCTGAATAGTATTTCATTGTGTCAATACATCACATTATGTTTATTTATTCATCTGATGGTGAACACTGAGGTTGCTGCCATATCTTAGCTATTGTGAATATGGAATAATGAACAGGGGAGTCCAGAACTCTCTTCTACATGTTGGTTTTACTTCCTTTGGATACATACCCAGTAAGATTGCTGGATTAGAGAGTAGTTCTATTTTTAGTTTTCTGAGGAACCCCTCATATTATTTTCCATAATGGTTGCATTTAAACTTATTTGTCTATCATAGTTACCTATTGTACAGATTATTCAATATTGATTCAAAGAGTTAAAATATCAGGACCTTAAGCCAAGTTTTTATTCTCCAAGTCCTTCTTTCTTTCTGCTTTTCCATTTTTTTGTTTTCTTTTAACATAAGATGGACGATTGCACCTATTCTGTTAGTATAACAACAACAATGACAAAAAATATAATAATTGTTACTATTATTATCATCATATAAATCTATATTTAGTCTTATCTCTCAGCCCATGTCGCTTGCAAGGAGACTGAATGAATAATGTTTGTATATTTTTTTTCACATGAAGCAATATTAAAGGTACATATTACCTTGTTTCCAATAAGAGATCTTTCCCTAGTTAGTTTCTCACTGGACTCATCTTATAAGAAATATAGGAAAGTATAGTATTGAGGAAACCTGGTATTTTTTAGGTCTTTTTCCCTTAGGAAATAAATGCAATAAGCCCCAGATGAATGAACAGAACCAGGCATAAAATTCCTGCTGTCAATCTGAAAAAATGGAACGCAGGCTTATTCATAGTTTCTGAAGTTTTCATTTTCTTCCAAGAAATGTTGTTAATAGCTCATCATGTGACAGATGAATATGATTTATATTATAATTATCAGTACTAACATAAAACTTCTCAAGGCCCGTAGAAACAGAATACATTGTATTATTTTCACAGTATCATTGTGGGTATTTATGCAATCTATTTGAGCTGTGCATTTGCAAGATTAAAATATATTAACAATTCATAATTTGTATTTAGTGCCTGCAATGTGCCAGAAACCGTGCGAAGGGCAGTGAAATGGGGAATGGTGTCTTCCCACCAACTAGGTCTTAGTACCTCATTGTCCACTAATCTGGATGTCTAGTATCTGATTATAGAATAAAAGTTCAGGTTACCATATCAGCCTACAATAAGAATAACTGGCATTATTATTGAAACTGACCTGGTTTCACATTTAATCTAAGCCCTTTTGCAATACATCATTGCATCAAGTCTTTGTATCAACTCGTCACATGAAGACATGAAGATAAAAGGAGTTTAACTTTGTTAAAACTATTGAGTGTACAAAAAATAAACAAAAAGAAACATTTTGTCTGCTTTTGTTTTGTTTGTTTTCTAATGCCAGACCAAGCTACTGTAGAAGAGACAAGAGGATGCTGCTGACCCTGCCTCACAGAAAACACCAAGGCCAAAGTCAAACTGTGTCTGCCACTGTTTCTGTCTAACTCTGTGTATCTTCCCACTGCCCTTTCATATTAAAGACCACCTCTAACAACAGCAGTGGTGGGCTCTGTGTCCTGCTGGCAAACTGCTTAATATCTTCGGCCCTCAACTCTTATGTAGCCACAAAGTTTAAACACAGTGATGGAAACTTGGAGTAATAGAGTATGATAGATTCAATGCTCATAACCAAAAGTAACATTTATTAAGCACTTATTATACTCAGTGCACTGTGCATAGTACTTTATGTTGGTTTTCTTGTATTCTTTCCTATGGCCTGTAGCTCAGCAAGCAGGCATCATTATTGCAGGCTGAACAGTGGTAGAACTGAGACCCAGATAGGGTAAATAATTAGTGTAAGTCCACACAACAAAGAAGTATACAGGTTTTGGCCAGTGTAGACTATCTCCAAAGTGGTGCTCTTCCGACTTACTCTGATACCAACTTGTGTATTGGAATTGAATTTGGATGCTAGCTACCCTGAGTTAGTCTCATATTTATAGGTATAAAGGCACAGCCCACAATGAGACTGCCCCTACTTTAGATGTGAACCACAAGTGGGATCACCAGGACAACGAGACATAAATCCAGGGTGTTCACACTGGTACAATAACTCACTACAGTGAAAAGTGCTATACTTATGATTAGATTACTGTAAAGGATACAAATCAGGATGAGCCAAATGAAGAGGTATATAGAGTGAGGTCTGAGAGGATCCTGAATACAGGGCTTCTGTGCCCTCTCTGCATGGAATTAGTTTGCATCACCCTGCTAACACATCAATGTGTTCAACAGCCAAGAAGCTCCACTGAGTCTTAGTATCCAGAGTTTTATTGGGGTTTCATTAAATAGGCATACTTGGTTGTATAAATTGTCATACAATTGAACGAATTCTCCAGTTGTCCTACCCTTATGGTGGTCAGACTGGGTCAAATCCCTCATTCTCTAATGGCACGGTTGGTGTTTTTAATGGTAGGCTCTTATCCTGATTCATTCTCTTATCATAAATTCAGGTGTGGCTCACAGGACCCATGAATAACAAAACAACTCTTATTACTCGGGAAATTCCAAGGATTTAGTCTCCCTTTGAGAAAACATGGAAAAAAGCCAAAGTATTTATTATACAACACTACTTTTCATGCGTACTGCATAACTGAAACAGACTCATCCTCCTCCACAACAGCCTCCTTTTTAAAACATTACAGTTATCAAGCTTTAGTGAGATTCTCATAATCACTCTGCAAGATTGGCAGGGTCATTTTCACCAGTTAATATAAAGAAACTGACCCTGTTTATTCACTTTCTGTTTGGATTCTTGTGTGTAGGAAAAGTGTGGGTGGCTAGAGAGAAAGGTGTGTCAGAAAGGGTAATGGAGGCTTTTTTCACTCTTAAGCTATCATGCTTTGCCCTTATAGGATTGCATTTCCTGGGAGCCCCCAGGCTACCCTAACTCTAGCAACCAGCCTGAAGCCTACAGAATGGGAAGCACTGCATGAGGGAAAGAGATGTCCAATGGGCTATGAGTATGTGGCTCTTCCAGCAGCTTTCTTTATCATATACTCTGGCAGGGAAGGCAGACATAGGCTACGATAACACTTGATGTTAGTGACGATCAAAACCTTTAAACTGATTCCTAGGAAATCCCAGACCCTGCCTGTCCCCTGACATATGCTTTGAGGATAATAATAATTTTACTACTCCTACTGCAACTAGTACTTCTAGTTAATTCTATTAGGTAGCCGCCATGTGACAGTCACTGTTCTTAGTGCTTCATTAAGTAATTTAATCCTCTAAACCATGCAATAATAAAAGTACTATTTTATTCTCAGATTACAAAATATAGTTACTCAGAGGTCTACCATCTTGCCAAAGCTTGAACATGTAGTAAATATTGCAGTTGTGACTCATGTATCACACTCCAGCGTTTTCTTTTGACCACCATGGGCTCTATGTCCATCATCTGGTAACCTCTATAGATAGTATCATGGTGTACGTTGCTGTATTTTAATTTGTTGGATCCTACTTGCCCCACCTGACTGTAAATTCCTTGAAAATTGATAGGCTGAAATCTTTATTTATTTTAATATTATTTTACAAATGTGCTAATACAAGATTTATTGAGCACTTCTTGTCAGTCAGTGCTCTAAGTAGTACAGATACAGTGATGACTAAAAGAGACAAAATGCTTATAGAACAGCAAGGAGGCCAATATAAAGCTTGGGCAGAGCCAGCAAGAGAGGCCGTGTGAAGGTGGTGAGAAAGGGAGGCAGGGGCCAGATCATAGAAGCATTTATAGATTGTGATATGGACTTTGGGGTTTATTCCAAGTACCATAAGAAACCACTGAGTCTTCTGGGCAAATAGTTAGTAATATAGTTTGGATCTGTGTCTTCACCCAAATCTCATGTCAAGGTGTAATCCCCAGTGTTGGAAGTGGGGTATGGTGAGAAGTGATTGGATTATGGGGGTGGACTTCCCTTTGCTGTTCTAGTGATAGAGTTCTCATAAGAACTGGTTGTTTAAAAGTGTGTAGTATTTCTTTCTCCCTCTCTCTTTCTCCTGCTCCAGGCTTATAAGAAGTGCCTGTCGACCCTTTGCCTTCTACCATGATTGTAAGTTTCCTGAGATCTCCCCAGCCATGTTTTCAGTTCAGCCTGTGGAACTGTGAGCCAATTAAACCTCTTTTTTCCGTAACTTACCCCATCTTAGGTATTTCTTTATGGCAGTGGGAGAATGGACTAAGACATCTGGCATCAACAAATGTCCTTGTGTACTCTGCAGAATAGACAATAGGGGCCATGTGGGAGTGGGAGGTGATAGGCCCTTAACTGGTTAATGTTATAGCCAGGTGGCGGGTGATGGCGACCAGGTAGAGATGGAAGTGATAAAAAGGGTGTGACTTTGGGATATACACAACTGGGAAGGCAGAAATGACAAAGTTGGTTTATGGTTCAGATGTAGGGAACAAGAGAAAGGAAGAAATCAAATTAACTATTGGCCTGAATTACTGAATGAATGAATGATAGCAGATCAATGAAGATGTGAGCAGTGGCATTAGTCTTTTTGGAGTCCATGGTATAGGCATCCTGGAATCATCACATTAAAGTAGTTTCAGGTATTGAAACTTAACTCTCAATCACTATTTATAAGCTCATTGGCTGTAGAAAAGTGAATTGCCATGGCTGAGCTTCAGCTTTTCTGACAATGAATTGAGAGCAGCAAAAATAAAGACAATTGTGCCTTCTTCATAGAATCTTTGTGTGACTTGCTGGGAGTTATAAGAACATTAACAGTGACGTAACTGGGAAAGGAAGGCAAGGTATGCCCTTGATCCAATATTCCGTGTAGGGAGGAAAAAGAACAAGGTCATGGGCAAATGGTATAAAAAATGTGTGTGTGCCCACTGCATTTGCTAAAGAGCCATACTGGGCCAAGTAATATGCACCATGCCTGAGAGGTTAAGTTGGGTACTGGTGTTGGGAGTGGGGATTGACTTAGGAGGTGAATGACAGTGTCCAGAGGGTGTCAACTGACAGCTGAGATAATGGAATATTGAATGAAGCCATCAAAGCTGAAACCGAGACTGTCTCCTGTCTTTCTGGGGGGTGGCCTTACTGAACACATTGGTGGCAGAATGCCCACCGTGTGGTTAGAGTATTTCAGTGAGGATTGTAAATTCTTTGGTGACTGGGATTTCTGGTCCAATCTCAGGCAGGGTTAAAGAGTATGTGTGAAAACACTTTGTTATGATAACAACAGCTTTTTTCTATTGAACAAGAGCACCATGCCAGGAATGGCTTGCCCTCACTATCTAAAAATTCTCTAGAGATGCCTCAAGGTAGGTTTCATGATTCTCCATGATTCTCATTTTACAATAGGTAATCTGAAGCTAAAAGAGGTTAAGCCAATTTGCCCAAGGTCACAGGACTTCTACCTGTAGAAGGCAAGGTTCTAACTTGGGCATGTTTGGCTTCCAAGACCTACTTTTTCATTTCACCACACTGCCTCTTGGCTATTGTACACACGTTATATTTTATCATTGCACTCTGGACTTCCCAGGCTGTCCCACCTTATCATCTCTCTCCTAATCACCCCTCTGGAAACCAAGCTGCTCAGTTTAATGAAACACAGGCCACTGTGATGTGAGGCAGATCCAGGGGGGGCCTAAGGATGAGATGAGGCTCCAATCTCTGCAACAGAGGATGTGGAAACCAACCTTCCTCATTAATCATGTGGTGTCAGCGATTCCACAACCTCACCTACTTCAGAGCCAACTAAATTCCAAACACAGTTATCTCCACCAAGAGCAATTAGCAAGACACACATTTAATATTGGGGAAGCAAGTCAATGTCAGGGGTGAGCGGTCTGCAAGACTTTGTTTTTTCCTGCTTTTGGACATGTAGAGGGGAGGCCTGTCCTCCCACGGAGGGCTTGGAAAGATACAGATTTCATTTCTCTGCAGCGTCTGTACTCTTTCTTTGCAACTGGCCTGCTGCCAGGAACGCTAATCTGATTTCTCAGGCAAACTAATCCTATTTCTCCCTCAGGTGCAAACTTCCCCTCTCTAATCATTCTCCTCTTTGCACCTTTAATTAACAAGCTGCTGTGATCAAGCAATCAAACCTTTTAAGCTTACATTATTATTACATTTTAAATACTGATGAAAGTACATATACGGTAAGGTGTTGGTGTTCTTTTCCCTTTGCACAGCCTTGGCTCCCTTAACGCATAGGGTGGGGAAGCAACTTTGATTTGGGGGAGATACACATGGATTTTGAAAATTTTCATAATTCAGATATCAGTTTAAATCTTTCCTTCTGTTTCCAGTAACCCACTTTCCAAATGACAAAGAGTAAAAATTCCAGTATTTTTTATTCCAGGAGCCACAATCATATAGACATTTTTTTAGCACTTGGCAGTTTACAAAGCTCTCACCGTTATTAACTCAAGGTTCTGACTGCTGCTTCTCTCTCCAGGCTCATCTTGTACCATTCTCCTCTCTTTATTACTCACTTGCTCTCTACGCATCACCCAGCCCCATGGTTCCTCTTTCAGGTCCTTGAATAAGCCATTTTATCTCTACCACAGGAATTTGCTGCTCCTTCCACATGGAAGTCTCCTACTCCCACCCCCTGCATTTTCCCCAACCCTTTCATCTAGGCACCTTATCCTTACTCTACAGATTTTACTTCCAACTTTCCTTCCCCAGGAAGTTTTCTTTGACCTCCCAACAAATCAGATTCCTTTGCTCTGCGTGATTCTTTTGGCCTAGGATTTCCTTATCTCAGTTGCAATCACATACTCTATTTATTTCATATACCTTGAGTGGTTGTTTAATTAATGCCTGTTGCACCTACTAGATTCTAACCTCTGGAGAGGGTGACCTTGGTTGTTCTTGCTATCATTTTATTCATGGCACATAGCACAGTGTCCTACATATTGTGGATACTCAATATTTATTCACTAAACAATCTTGTTCAATAGGAAACCCATTATGCACATCTGCAGATGCAGAAATTGAGGCTTAGAAAGGTAATGGAACTTGCTAGACTTCTCTTTCTTAGTCAGTGTTAGATACTGTCAGCAAATACAAACCGTAGCTTGCTAACACACACACACACACACACACACACACACACATGCACACACCACACTTTCCTTGAGGGTGAATAAGGAACATTCTAATTATTTTGCACTCTGTGTGTAGAAACAATGTGGAACTCTATGTTGTACATTACTGATTGCCAAGTTTATTGCAAAATTTGGGATGAAACTCTGATCTCCAATGCTCTGAAACACCACATTTGTGTGCCAGTGATTATCATGTTGTTTCTGGACAGCAGACTTATCATTTTATACTCTGCTTTGTGATGCTGGGGCTATGACTTGGCCAACTAAACTTCTGTTTTGAAAATTGGCTTCTTTTTGTCATTGCCAATAGAGACTTCTGGAGGAAGACCAGAAGAAAGGGGAGAAAATGGAGGCGTATCCCTTCCTGTTTGCTCTATATGCCTGTTTTTGCTTCCTGTGCTTGTGCGTGTCACTGGTGCAACGGTCCTTCATGAAGAGGCGAGAAGTTTATTTAAATTTACAGTGTTTCTAACACTCACGAAACAAGCCACATTACCTACCCCTAGAGATACCAGCTCTTGCTGGCCAGCATACCTTAGCAACTATCTCATTCCCAGATCTATGACTCCTCCTCGGAATTCCTAAGTTTTAATAATTTCAACTTTTTATTTTTGTTCCTGTTTTTTCTTTCCAAATACTCAAAACCTGGTTAACAATCAGTATATCTATTTTTCATATCTATTTTTCTCTTTTAAAATAACTGGCACGATTTCTATCACCCCTTTAGATCCTGACTGATAATATTGATATGAATAAAGTCTATCACAAAAAGTTGTTGGGATAATTAAATAATAATGCGTAAAAAACGTTTTCTACATAACAAAGCGTTATGTAGTTGCACTTGTTCATTGTTATCCTGAAGACTAAGATCTAGTCATTGCATGTGTGACTCCAGATATTAGAACTGTAATCATTTTGTCAATGCTACTGGGAGGCATATTTGATTCCAGCATAAAAATAAAAGTTGTATTCATAGCTGTTCATAAATTAAGATGATTATATGATGTCATGATTTTCTAACCAGTGAAGGAATTCCAGGCAAAGCTGGTTATAACTTCTATAATTTCTTTGCATATTGCATGTGAACTATGTGTGTGAGTCTGTGTGTCTGTATGTGTGTGTGTTCATTAATTCAGTCAAAAGTTAGCTATTTAATATCTACTGTGTGTATGTCTTAGTCCATTAAGTATGGTTATAACAAAATACACACCACTGGGTAGTGTAATAAAAAAGATTATTGGCTTACAATTCTGGTAGCTGGAAAGTTCAAAATTGGGCATCTTCATCTAGCAAGGTCCTCATGATTACTGAGTCATGGCAGAAAGTGGAAGAACTCATGGTGGAAAGTGGAAGGGGAGTTGGCATGTGCAAAGAAATCATATGGTGAGAGAGCAAGGAAAAGAGAGAAACCAAGGAAGCCAGATTCTTTTTAACAACCCTCAGGACAGCATTAATCTATTTATGAGAAATCTGCCCCCATAACTCCAACACCTCCCATTAGGCCCCATCTCTCAACACCACCAAATTGGGGATCAAAATTCAACATAAGTTTAGGCAGGAACAATGAAACCATAGTGATATATCACTGTATAAGGCACTTAAAACAGTGAACAGGACATATGCTATGCCATAAGCAGCTTACATTTTACTAACAGAGATAAGACAAAATGCCAGTTGAATATAATAAAATAGATTGAGGGACATTGTAGAGGTAGATATATATTATTATGAGACCATATAGAGGAAGGAACTTACCCCCAAAATGTTTAAAATTTAGCCAAGCAAAGAAACTTTGTGTTCAGGGAATTAATAATGTCAACTGAAGAATCAGGTGGTTTACGAATTTGGAGTGGAGAGTTTTATTTCTTACAAGAAGTTGTGTCCTACAGGCTGGCCAACCTGAAGGCTGGAAGGCATAGCCTCTGGTAGAAACTGAAAGCACTTTGAAAAGAAAAGATGAGACAGGAATTTACATAGAATGGGCTGGCTAAGTGTACATATTCCCCAGGTTACAGGACGAGCTATGATACTCACAAAGCAGGAGCACATGTACACAGTAAACAAACAGTGATGTGACGTATGTCCCATATTCACTCTGGGTTGGAGACTTAACATTTAAATGCATTAAAATCATGCTTTATATGTCAAAAGGTGAAGCAGAGGCTACAGAGGCATCCTGTGTGCAGACCATTTAAACCACCCAGAACTAGTCCACAGCTTGTGGTCTTTTATCAGAAAGTAATGCTGACAGGTGTTTGTCGAAACGACAAGAAAGGAAGAGGGAATGGAAAGACTTAAAAAAAAAAAAAACTGCTTTGTGTTTAACCCTTAGGAAAAAATGTCTAAAGGTGGCTAGTGAAGAAGTTGGTATAGCAAGGCATGTCAGACCGTCTGTGTGGGTCCCCCTTGGCCAAGAGGAGGGTCTCTTCTTCTGTTTGGGAGGCTTAGGATTTTATTTTTATTTATTAAGAATAAACAATGACACGTGGATGTAGTGGGTTTAGGGTTGATGAGTTGGGGACAAGAGAAGATTGGCTAAGTGAGTACATGAGATATTAAAGAGGAATCAGAATGTGAAATAGAGAAAAAAACCAAGGTTCTGTACTTCCTGTATTTACTTCTCTATTTCTAATGTGCTTGGTTGGATTCCAATATGCCTTATGACTAAGCGTGCCCAGATTGTGGCAACGAGAAAGATGTGCATATGTGCATCCTAATTGAGCATATCAGAGTTTGACTTGTATTTCTATAGAAAACAACTATTCTAACCTTTCTATTTCAGCTTTTCCTCTTACTACAATGATTAGGTAGAAATTGCATAATCAGATATGAAAGTATACAAGATTGGCTGAGACAGCCCCTATCTTGAGAAAAGGTATCTGTGATAATTCCAAATGTCTGGTTGAGGCAACTGAAGTTTGGAGGGGTTCTATGGATTGCCTTTGGTTAGCCAAATAATTCAGATGCAACAGAGAAGCACCTTTCTAAATTCTGGTGTTAATATATTTTTCACAATATTATAGTGCTGGGATTGCATGCTTGTTTTTCAAAACATTTTAAATTATTTTGTAAGATTTTCAGACTTTCATTTCAATGTAGAATCTTTGTGTTTCGTATCTCACTTTTGTTATTAAGAGTTCATTATTTTTTCTGATTTTGTTGAAAAGCATAGGGGAATTTCAGGTTGGGGAAACATAGTTTGGTTACCACTTGTGCTTAACACATCTAGACTGTTGAAAGTAAAAGTAAACAATCATATTTGAGGATCTGCTCTGATTTTCTAAGGCAGAGCAACCCCTTGCAGTTAGCAGGCTTTAGCAGGTAAGGCTAAATGGAAGTTCATTAAGTAGTAGAATAAGGTGACTAAAGAAATATCTAAGATATAATTTAGACATTTCTAGAAAAACAGAAATACAAAATTATTACATTTTCACCCTTATTTAAATATTCAAGTAAATACACAATTTACATCTTTAACCCATACCTGAAGCAACTTCTGTCTTTGCGTCCTACCCAATTTTTAAAGTCTTTTGCTCTTTTGATTAACCCAAGAATGACAATGATCTCAAAGTGATATCTTCTCACCTATGTGTGGTTGTGGGTTAGAAGAAAATCATATCAAACAACATTTTCACCTTTCTTGCTATTGTTTGTTGTTTGCAAAAAGTCTTAAAATATATCCACTGGGGGCAAACAAATATGCACTTTGGTGCAAAAGTAATTGCAGTTTTTGTCATAGAAAGTAATGACAAAACACATAACTACTTTTGCACCAACCTAATAGTCACTTTTTTTTGGTCACTGCTATCTGAAGGGTTAAATCACAAATGACAGTCAGTATCAAAAAAGTTGAACATTAGACAATGGAGTGTTCCAACAGGCAGGCGGAGATCAACTGGGAAACCCTGAGTTGATAACGCCCAGGACAATACAGGCAGTTGCTAGAAGCATGGTTCGTGTACAGGGGCTAGACTCTAGCCAAAGGCAGGGGTTGTAATGGCAAGAGGAATATTCTGATGTTAGGGAGAACTGAGTTAAAGATTTGGACATATGCAGTAACAAGGCAAAAGTCAGGTAATCTAAATGGGGCATGGAGCCAATCAAGTGTTACGAGTGGCATCAAATGGCCTCTCCCAGAGCATGAGACCAGAGTGCTTTAAAAGGCCCTCATGCCCTCTATCAAGGCTTATCTTAGAAAGCAGGAAAGGGTCATGTCTCAGTGAAGGAATCAGGTAGTTGCACCTCTAGAGAAAGAAATAAGCTGAGACAGGAAATCAAAAACTGAATAGAGCTGTGCTAATATTAGTCAAGAATAAGGTTAAATAGGGCAGTAGATACTGTTCAGCAAGGAGAGCTCCAATAAACTGACTTAAATTTATGACATAATAAACACACACAAACACATGCACACATAATACATACACATATAGCATATACAGATACAAATATGCATATTTAATACATACATAGAGCATACACATACAAATACATGCCTAGTACATACACATATACACATACTTACACATAAAAATAGATATACACATAGCTGGGCATACACATGCACCTATATATGCATGTGCATGTACACATATGTATTCATGTGCATATACACACATGTATGCACACATATATACTTATGAGCACATATATACATATATTTAGTAACATCAAAGATGGTTTTGCAAATCTAGTGACATTTACCTAATTTTCTATAGTTTACAGGTGCTGTCAGATACATTATCTCATTTACTCAGACAATTTGGATTAAGCTCCCTTGGTGTTGTAGTTACCAAATCCTCTTTCATAGGGATATGGAATAAATCTAGCATGAAGCTGGCCAACCTGACCAGTGCCAAGGGCAACTTCAGTTACAGGTTATAAGGAGTGAACAGGGAAACAAATCTGTTCTAGGACAAAGAACATATAATCGTGCCGGAAAAGTCAAATATGTCACTGGGTGCAAAGAAGGAAAGCGTGATCCAAAAAGAGAGAGTGATCATAAGAGAGATGGAGAAGGAAACAGCTAAAAACAATAAAACAGGCTAGAGAAAGATTATTTATGTCAGGTCTTGTCCTAAGCTGGGGCCCTTTTGAGCCACATAGTGTCCTATCTTATGGGTGGCCAGCTACAAAATTTGTGTGTGCATGGATGTGAGTTAAAGGCTCAAAGTTTGAAGCATACAGTGTTTCTCATCATTTATCATAAGTAGGAAAAGAGTTTTGTAATCTCAGTTTCACATTGGAATCAGCTACATGAGTCAAAAGTTACATACACAATTTCAAATACCTCTAATTTTGAGCCAAATCCTATTAGAATCTGAGGTTTAAGAAACTTTCTTTGAAATGAAAAGTGGTGGACAGCCTCCTTTTTAAGTCAATTACAGCAAGGTGCTCTTCCATTGAAGCTGAGGAAAGAACAGAAGATATATCACGCTTAGAAATAGTCAAGGCTCACTAACTATTGAAACCTGTATTACTGGTAAAATGCACACTGTACATCATCAGACCAAAATAAATATTCTTCCTGGGAACTAGATTGGATCAATCATTTATTGGGAAACATGAGTCATTTTGAAGAAAAAGAAGTCACTTCTCTGCTAACGCCCATACTTCATTAGCTGAATGTAACAATGGAATTATATGAGCTTTCAAAGTTGAACAGGCTGTCAGGGGAGCACCTCTCCAAACTTCCCATTTTTAACAAGCAAGGGAACTCAATTCCAGAAATGTCAGGTAATCTACCTTACATAACACAATAGGTTAGTAGAGTATCTCAGACTACAGTCCAATTATTTATTCTAATTTTAAGCCAACTGCTTCTCATAATTAATGTGAGGAAAACAGAACATCTTTGCAATTTTTCTTAGAGCTCAGGATCATTAACTTACTTAAGTCTCATAAAATTAGTCATAGAAAATATCTTCATCAGTCATTTAAACACAGCTTAGGGTTTATTCAAGACCAAAATCTAACAATGGATGAATATATCTCCAGTGGGAGGCTGCATTGTTTTTATTGATAATAAATATCCCACTTTCCTCCAGCTACTTCCCTATGGAATTTCACACACAGGACAACTGCATTTTATGCTGCTAAATGTTGTTTGCACCAGGCTCACCTTTCTCTAGCCCTGTGACTATCAGCAAGTCCACTTCTTAAAGATTCTGTTTTCTTGTCAATCAAATTAAGTTTCTCACCTTTTCTAACTTCTTTAAAAGATTGTTGTAAATGGCAAACAACAAGATGAGGTGAAAACACACCATAGCTTTCAGCTCCAATAGTTTTATAAAAATAGTTTCAATGCATATATTTACCAAAAATTACATCAATGCAAGAGACTGCAGAAGAAAAGAACATTATTTACTATTGAATTTAGGTTGGAAATTACAATAGCATAACATTGGAAACTCAAAGATACACGTGGGTGAAGGATACTATATATATTATAATATATATTATATAGAAAATATCTAGTATAATATATATGTAATATTTAATATGTGTAATATATGTTATAATGTATAATATATTATATTTATATATTATAATATATAATATACACTTTATATTTATATATTATATATTTTATAATATATAATATATACTTTATATTTATATATTAAAATATATAATATACACTTTATATTTATATATTATATATTATAATATATAATATATACTTTATATTATATATTATATATTTATATGTTATGCAAACACATGGGTGAAGGGTCTAATATGTATATTATAATATATAATATATTACATTAATCCAAATTGTCTGAGTAAATGAGATAATATATCAGACAACACTTGTAAACTATAGAGTATTAGGTAAATGTTACTAGATTTGCAAAACTATCTTTGATGTTACTAAATATATGTATATATGTGTTCATGAGTATATATGTGTGCATATGCACATGAATACATATGTGCACATGCATATATATGTACATGTGTATGCACACATATCTGTATATGCCCAGTTATGTGTATGTCTATTTTTATGTGTAAATATGTGTGTATGTGTATTATGTATATAATGTATAATACATTATATTATATATAATATATAATACCCTTTACTCATGTGTTTTTATAATATATATGTGTGTGTATACATATTATGTGTATATATATTTCACCATATATATGTATGTATTTTTGTGTGTGTGTATAGTGTGTGTGTGTGTGTGTGTTTGTGTGTGTATTTGAGCTCACAAAGAAGCCAGGAAGCTTTTTTCTTTTAAAATCTTTGTCTTTAACAGTTTA
Source organism: Chlorocebus sabaeus (assembly GCF_047675955.1). NCBI lineage: Eukaryota > Metazoa > Chordata > Mammalia > Primates > Cercopithecidae > Chlorocebus > Chlorocebus sabaeus. The sequence goes on along the minus strand of NC_132911.1, from coordinate 140,823,056 downwards.
GGAGTTTTAAATCTAGTAGGAAAAACAAATCGAGCATATTGAAATAAGAATGTAACCTAAGCAAAATGCTTGTGAAAGCCCAGAGGACTTATTAATTAACACAAAAGACGAAGGAAGTCTTCACATAGGAGGTGACATTTTAAATGTCTTCAAGATACTGGACAATAAAAATACAAAAGATCTTTCAAAGCTCTGTGAACAGATGGTATAAAACAAAAAGGAATAAAAATTTCTTAGCAATCAATCTGTTACGTCTAGAGTTGTGGATGCTGGAACAGACACAATGTGAAAAGAGACTAAACAGAGGTTTGGGATACAAAATGTATTAAGGTACAGGAACTATATTAATAAAGTGATTCTGGTATATAATTATTAAATAGTTATACATATATTAGTGATTCATGCCCAACTCTTCTTTTACGGGTATGGGAGTATGATTCTTAAAATATGGATACCATTGAGATTATGGCTTTAAGTTAATATTCTCATGCAGGAATTTAACTGCAGGGATAAGGATCTGAAATTTATTCTTCAGCAGAATGAAGCAGAGCAATATTCCTCTTTTGAATCGGGACTAATGTGCTCATTGAAGTCTAAGTTTACATTCATCCTTTGATGTCAAAATCATGACTCATTCTGAAGTATATTGTCCATTGGATAGTACTATGTCTCCTTTATGAGGTCCTGCACTGTTTCAGCCATTTAACAAGATGACACTCCTCAATTTCACATTCTCCACATTTCCTGAGCACCTGCTCTATGACAGGCACTCTGTTGTGTTTTGGGTACACAGAGTTGAATATGAGAATGAGAGTTTTGTCTCACTATCTTCAGTCTTGCAGAGGATGCAGCTATAAGAACACATAAACCCAGTAATTATTTTCAGTCTACAAACAGGAAATGTGAGAAGTCTTTCTTGGAAGAAGAAGGAAGCCAGGTGCTTGAGTCAGCTGAGAGAAGGACTAAGAGAATCTGAGCAGGGCAGGAATGCTAGGTACTTGAGTGGAAGCACTGGTCAGGCATGGTCGAATCCCTTGCCAGGTTAATACAGGAAAGGAAAAAAAAAATCTAAGTGGATCCCATACCAGAGAAAGTGCATGTGAGTAAGAGGTGGATGTAGTAAATGTTTCAAGTGCCAAAAACAAGTTTAATGTGGGGATTAGAGAGGGCTACACTTGGTATACAGTGGTTCTCACAGATGTACTGTGATGCTCTGAGCCTTTACTTCTCTGCAGGTGTGTTCCTCTGAGTTCAGCATCTGACAGCCCCTTTTATCACGTATTTTTATAATTAGATGCCAGGAAAAATTTAAGTAGGCGTGTTTCTTCCTGATAATCAGAATTATGTAGCTTTCTGTCTTTTACTCTTTGCCATGGTAACAGGAAGTGTAGAGACTAATTTGGTGCTTCACTAGTCCTCTTGGTTATCATATTCCATTATTTGTTTTCTACAGATCTAATTTATATTTATATTTTCTTTAATTTGGTTTATGTATCATATTAGAGCATGGCTGGAGATAGTTTCCCCATCCTCTCTTTGCCACACCCATATGTGTACACACACAGGCACACACACCACACACACACACACACACACACAGAGTAGGACTCTTCTCTAAACTTCTACACTGGATGCCTTATTATTTCCAACAGACTTTAGAAGAAGTGATTGAAGCAGAAGAGGGCACTCTATTTATGCCTTTGCATACTTACTTAAATGTTCATTAAATGACTGCCAAGTTCCTAAATTCCAGGCATTGAATTAGGACTGGGAGCACAAGGATTAATGGGAAAATTTTCTTGCTATCTCATAATGAACAGTTGACCAGATCAGACAAAACAGACCTGTTTACTAATCACTGAAATACGATGGAATTTGTACAAAAGGAGGTATAGAACTGAGAAAGGAACTCGCCATTTTTGAACAATCCAGCTGGTTGTTCTATAACCGCTATTTTAGGTCAAGTTCAACCTGAGCTTTATTAGGTAGATACTATTCATTTCATTTTACTAATAAGGGTGACAATAGTTTAGGTAAATGATCTTATAGATAGAAACTGTGTGTGTGTGTGTGTGAGAGAGAGAGAGAGAGAGAGAGAGAGACAGAGACAGAGACAGAGAGAGAGAGAGAGAGAGAGAGAGAGAGAGAGAGAGAAAGTGAGCATATTCAAACTTGAATCTTTCTGATGTCAAAGGTAATTTTCTTTATTTTCCTGAGTTAGGCCAGATTTCAAAAGGAAGATACTATAGATTTTTGTTCTTCACAGAATATGAGTTTTACCCTCTAGCCAATGACTTATAGAGTCTCTTTAACCTTGGCTAAGTAAACATTTCAGTATTAGCATCCTTGTCTCCAACATGGAAGCAGTACCCAGAGATTTGTTGTGAGGATTAAATGTGGTAATGTATGCAAAATGTTTAGTAGTGTACTTACCCCTTGGGAAGTGCTCAATAAATAACACTTCAAACAATAACTTATTAAATAAAATGAGCTCAACAGGCAAAGGAAGATAAAAGTAATCAGGAAAAAAATTACTTGAATAACTGCAAGGTATGGTAGCTATTCTAGGAAATTTTTTTTAAAGATAAGAAAATCCTCAAGGAAGTGACATACAATATACAATCACTAGTTGAGTTCACAATGTTTTTTCCAAGTTAATCTAAATTACAAATCAAAATTTGTTCAAGAGAAAAGAGATTTGTGTTGCATGTATTAGACAGGGATGTGATTTCAGGAAGCAGTTATTTTGTAGGGAGATTGATCTTTTTAAACAATTGTCATCATTGGCCTCCCTGACTCTAATCTTTCCAACCCCTAATTTATCACTTCCACACTGAAATGAAATCAACCTTTGCATTGTCAAATTGTTTCACAGTGCTTTCTAGAACTATCATCGGTTCCCTATTATTGACCATATACAATTAAACAATTGTATCATTCATCCAAGGCCCCTCAAAACATGAAATCAATATGTTATTCCAGTCTTGTTTAAGAACATTGTTTGCCATAGACCATGATCACCAGAAATCCAGGGGTTAATTGGCATTCTCTGATTTTCAAGTTTGACTTTTATAACCCAAGATGTTTCTTACTCAAAACAGCCTCTTCACTGATTCGCCATGGCACAATCAGGTCCTGCCTAGAGACACTGCAGGTTTAACTGCAGGCAGTCAAGTCGCCCTCAGAGCTTGCTTCACCATCTCCTCCTTGCTTTTTGGGTCCACTCTCTCTGCCACCCTCAGACCCTCAGAGCCTGGACTAGCTCCAGTAGTCCTTTGAAAGTAAAAGAGAAATTCATACAAATTGTGTATCTTATATATGCCAAGCACTGATCTAGGGACTTTTGTAAATGACAATGTTTTCAAAATTAGAATAAGTCCCTGAGTGTGGAATTATTACCTTAATCTTGGCAGGTGAGAAAACTGAGGTGCAGAAAGGTCAAATTCATAGAGTTGTCGATTACTATTCAGTGATAGAGATGAAATGGATATTTAAAGTAGTTTTACCCTTAAAAAGATCTTAGCACGTTTGATCTGCTCACTCAGATTCCATACAGTCAAAAAATATCTTTTGAGGTCCTAAAAAATGGACAAATACTTTTTGTCCATATTGAGAATCTCCAAGAGAAGTGGAGGAAACCAGATACTGAAGTGTAAAGTATTCTAGGATGACCTGGTGGAGATATTCAGAGAGTTACTGTCACAAAGAGCAAGAGACTGATGTCAAGTCATTGTTCCCAATGGCTCCCCACTTTGCAAAGCCTCATGAGGTCTCACGCTCTCAATTACTAGGCCTCCTCTTCTCCACAGAATGGATGAGCAGTAAGAGTCCTTGCCTTTCAAACGCAGGTTCAAAAGGTGGCCTGTTTTTATACCTAATGCTCAGTTGGAGCCACATCCTATGTATTTACTCCATGTCTCTCCAGATATTAGATTTGCATGTGTAATTTGTATTCTTTTGATAAAATTATAACTGAGGATTCTTCTTTCACAGAAATATAGGCCACTTTTATAATGTTTAATGCAACACATCAGGAATTTAATCTGTGTCCTTCACAGAGCACGTTAAAATACAACCAAATTATAATGTCCTTGGAACACAATGCATTGGATTTCAAGATAAAGCAGATTATTATAAATATTAATATTTTCAAATTGATAGAATGAAATATTAAACTATTTCAAACAAGAATTTTGATGTGTAAATTAAATTTTTGTTAGTATTTCTAGCATTGTAGAATCGAGGAGCTGGATGACAGGGTGATTAAAGGTTACAGTTTATCTCATCAAGTTGCTGATAGATTAAATTTTAGTCTTTTCTGAGGAATTATGTAGAGAGAATATTTCTCCAAGTAAAACACGAGAAGCCAATGATCAACTAAAATGGATGACATTTGTTTATAAGTTCCCCTATTTTTCATGTTTTAGAACAGAATTCCCTCTATCTTTGATTGCTCAATACTGAAGGAAACTTCATAGTTTATGATTTTGAAAAAACAATGGAGTTGACCGGGCGTGGTGGCTCACGCTTGTAATCCCAGCACTTTGGGAGGCTGAGGCGGGTGGATCACGAGGTCAGGAGATCGAGACCATCCTGGCTAACATGGTGAAACCCTGTCTCTACTAAAAATACCAAAAATTAGCCAGGCATGGTGGCGGGCGCCTGTAGTGCAAGCTACTTGGGAGGCTGAGGCTGGAGAATAGAGTGAACCCAGGAGGCAGAGCTTGCAGTGAGCCAAAATCGCGCCACTGCACTCCAGTCTGAGAGACACAGCGAGACTCCGTCTAAAAAAAAAAAAAAAATGGAGTTTGTAGTTTATTATAATTACCATAGCTTCCAACTCAAAATGTGACTTCAAGTATGCATATGACTGAATAATTCAAGTGGGAACAGTGGCACCCTCTATATAAATGTCCTGAAAAACCCAGGGTACATCCTATGCTGTTTTACCATGCCAAGTGTAAAGAAATTAGAGGGGGAAGAACCCACAAGTTTACAATATTAATATCCTGGCTCTGCCACTCACATGCTATGTTAACCTTGGACAAATCAGTTTTACATAAAAGAAGACAAAGAGACTTTCTAATGTAATTCACGAGATTGTTGTAAGAATCTGGTAAGACACAGAGAAGACTGCATCAACCAAAACATAAAATCTAGCAGGATATAAAATATCAGACATTCCTTATGGAAAGAGTATTTACAAATCAAAGTAATCATGGAATTCTAAACAACGTATTTTTAAAAATGTGTTTCCTTATAGTAAGTTTTATATTTTATTACCAGAAGAGTAATAGCCTGTTTCATTTAGTTTGTCTATTTAAAATTCAGTCCTTTTTCCAAAGTCAGTCCACTTTTACAAAAATGCATTTGAGTTGGTTTTAATTAAAAATAGGTTTTTTATTTGTCTGTCTCTGCACCGAATGAATAATTATTTTTAATTAAAAATCAAGAAATGCAATGTACTTTAAACTTTGTTGTCTTTTCCAAATTTGGCTAGTATGTTGATTCTTAATTAATTCAGATAATTTTAGCAGACTCTAAACAACTTATTAAAACAAATAATTATTTTTTGTGTTTGTTTTGTATCAGGCCAGCCTTTATTTTAGATGCTACAAAAGGCTCATTGTTGAATACCACTTTTTGAATATCAACTTTTTCTGTGCGATTTTTTTTCCCACAGAAACCTCAGTGCTGATTTTGACTCAATATTTCTCATTTTCTCAATATAATGCATGAGATTAAAAATAAAAGCATATTACATTAAAAAAGAAAAGAAAGGAAATGCACAGAATACTGATTGCCAGAAGCAAGGATAATTAAATACATGTATGTAACTATATTTTATATCTGCATAGAAATAATCTGTAACACTAGAGGAAGATAGGTAAACACTTTCTTCAGTCACTTACCATAACCTAAAGTCATAGGATTCATATCACAGTAAATAGAGGAGTTTCTTGTTTCTCAAGTTCTGCCACTAACAGATACCCCATGCTCTTCATTAATCTACAGAATTTCTCTCTCATTAAGAGAGGACTTTACAATAAAGACCCGAAGCGTAGGACTAGGACTATATAGATTGGTGATGCTGCATTGCTTCCCTAGGGAGGAGGATCCCCAAAGGAAAAACATAGCAGATGAAGACCAGGCAAGAATAACTGTACATCTAGGTATATTCCCATTGACTAATATTGAAAAGAAATGAGAGAGTGAAGTTGGAAGTGCATGTCATGTTAAGCAGTGCAACCCTGGACACAAGTTTGATATGCATGGAGTTCAAGCAAAAGACAAGGCTCAGTGTGCTCTTCTTCAGAGCCAAGTGAGGAATTCTCATCAGTACCCAATACCCATGACAGAGACCGAACACAGTACATTGGCTGAAGAATCTCCTCTGAACTTCTCCCTTTGTCATGACCAAAACATCAATAAATTCCATAGACACTATCTTCACAGTATGTGCTGAATCCCGCCTCCTACCAACCATTCTGAAGGGTAGCCACTGTCATCTCTTGCATTTGTCTCCAAACGCGTGTGCTAAACCTACTCCTGCCATCCACGATCTTTGTAAACCACTATGATCTTTCGGAACTCCAAGTTAATCGTGGCATACTTAAAATCCTACTTAAGACGCTCTCATGACTTACCATAGCAAATAGCATGATATTCAAATTTCTTACAGTATTTGCCTGCAATGCCTTTCAGGACCTGCTCTTGGCTCTGACCACGTGTCTCATCAATCCCCTTATTATGTCTTCTTCTCTAGCCACACCGACCTTATCATTCACTCTTTAAAATATCAGCTCTTTTCTTCCTCAGGGCACTTGTTCCCAATGTTTTTGAGCTAGATATCTCTATGTTACCTCCCAACATTTATTTAATAGGATCTCAGCTTAATTGCAGTTCATCAGAGGCCTCCCAAGTACACACTATATAAAGTCCCTCATGCTCACCAAATCCACTGTTTTCTCCTGGAATGTGTAGGGGTGAGGATCTCATTATAATTGTGATAAGCATCTGATCAGAATTATTATTCTGATTTTATTACTTTGATTTATTGTTTGTTTTTCCCAAGATAAAATGAAGTGCATGAAAGTTTACAGCTATTACATACACTGGATGGATTTTTCCACTTATCATTAAATAATAGACTTATCTTAATATTTTCTGTATTCATTTATATTAGTATAATAATACAATTTTTATAGTTAATTTATTTAGCTTAATATTTATCTAGAATATTTCTTCATCTATTCAATCATCTTGTGAGGTTTTTGTTAATATCTATGTCAAATAAAATACAGGTAGATTTTTTAAAGCTTTTCTGAAAATTTCTAGTTTTAACAAGGGAATTTAATGTTTCTAGAGTTACTGAAATTAAATATATACTAGACTTTTTGCCTTATTATTTAATTTTAATGATCATTTTACTTATAATTTGTTAGTTTCAAGCTTTCTATAAGATTACTGGAAATTTTTCTCTCTAAAATTCTGTAAGATGTATATATATATTTGCTTGAAATGCTGTGCACAAATGTTAGCTAACAGCTTTATTTGACTCTAATTCACATACCATACACATTACCCTTTCAGAGTGTGTAATTCAATGGCTCTTAGTATATTTACAGAGTTGTGTTTACATTTTCATTATTCCAAAAAGCAACCCCATATTCCTTAACCATCACACCCTTACATGACTCTACCCCACACCCCCAGCCTTGGACAACCACTAATCTTTTCATCTCTATGTTCTGCTGTTCTGCACATTTCGTATAAATGGAATCAAATGATATTTGATTCGTTTATCACTTCTTTCACTTAACTAATTTTAACTGTTTAACACGCAGGCAACTACAAACATGAGAATGTAGTAATCCCTGTCTATATTAACTAGTGTTTAATTAATATACTATATCCCAGCAGCTAAGATGTGGGCTCAAAGCCAGAATTTTAGGATTGAATTTTGTACCCTTCTACTTGCTTACATGCTTTCTTTAGGTAATGGCTTAAGCTTTGTTTTCTTTTTAAAAATACGCATATGATATAAAGATAATGATAGTAATCTTATAACCGTTGTGTGGTTATAAGAATGAAAATAGTTCATGCATGTTACCGCAATGCCAAAGAGTAAACACTCAATAAATGTTAATTTCTCTAGAACTAACGGAATAAAAGAAACAAAAAATATCTACTACCACCACCGCCAGACCCATATCACTATAGGCAATATTTATTTGGATATCTGAATGCATATGGAGATTGACTGGCTCAGCATTGCTTTGAGATCCCATTTTCTTTGCCTGTGTTCAATTTTCTCCTTGTTTATGTTAATCTTCAGTGCTCTTATTACCTACAGACTCCTGTTTTTATTTTTCAGGTTTTAAGTATTCATTATTTCATCTTCAGGATTTGCCTTTACCCCAATTTTTTTCTGGAATTCTTATTAGACATCTGCTGGACTTTCTATCTCCTAAGTATCTTTATTTTTGAGAGAGAGAGAGATATATGTATATATATGTGTATATATGTATATGTATATGTATATATATGTGTGGGTGTGTATACATATGTTCCAACTCTTTATTTTACTTTGGTCTCATTCTGGCTAATTTTTGCATTTTTTTTTAGATCTCATTTCTAATTTAGTAAATCGCTCTTCAGTTGTGTCACTTACATTGTTCTAACTGTGCTTGTGTTCTTTGTCAAGGATCATATTTTAATTTTAGCATATATATTTAGTTCTCTAAATTATGTTTTTCTTAAGACTTAACTGCTCCATACTTTATGGTCGAAGTTGGCTTATTTCTTGAAAAATTTTAAATGTACTCATTTAAATTTATTTTTTGATTTTACCTCTAGTTCTTTTAATAAAAAAATTTATCTTGTTTTCTGACTTGCTAATTCTTCTTAATGATTATGTTAATAACTGATACATTATTCAACTAGTAATGGTGACCTTAATTGAGGAGTGAGATTTACTGCTTTAAAACACAAAGATAACCCTAAAGAAGCATTGGAAATTTTCAGAGCAGAGGGATATAGGATATAATTCCCAAGAAAACTAACAGACAAAATGTCTCAGTCTATTGATGAAAACACACAATACAGATTGGTGACATTTATTATAGGGAATATAGATACAAACAAAACTGGGAGTTTAATTATTACACATATAAATAAAAAAAAACTTTGTTAGCAAATAGAAATCTGACTTCAGTCTATTCAATAAAACCATTTGCTCATTTATTTTTATATTTATTTATTTATTGAGGTGGAGTCTTGCTCTGTTACCCAGACTGGCGTGCAGTGGTGTTATCTCAGCTCACTGCAACCTCCGCCGCCAGGGTTAAAGCGATTCTCCTGCCTCAGCCTCCCTCCTGAGTAGCTGGGATTACAGGTGCCCACCACCATGCCCAGCTAATTTTTGTTATTTTTAGTAGAGACGGGGTTTCGCCATGTTGGCCAGACTGGTCTCAAACTCCTGACCTCAGGTTATCCGCCCACCTCAATCTCCCAAAGTGCTGGGAATACAGGCATGAGCCACCACACTCAGCCCAATAAAGCTAAATTCTGAAAGCATTCAGAATTTTGCATTTGTAAGGGAATGTTTCTGAGTTAATAAAATACTTTATGATTTCATATTGTCACTCAGGTATAAGATAACTAAAATATATTCTCAAATATGCAAAAGTACATCATTTTTACTTTTAGTGTATTGATTTTATGAAGAGGGAAAAAACAAAAACAAAATTGATTTTTCCAGTTCAAAAATAAAACAACATAAAGAAATTAGAAAAAGTAAATCGTAGGCACGATGTTGTGTTATAGCTCTCCAGTACAGTTCAAGCTGCAAACCTGAAACTTTATACTAAAAGTTTTGTTAAAAATGTAGAGCTAGGCCTAAATATATTTTTTAAAAATAAATCTGATTAGATGATAATTTTACTACCTGCACTTTTAAGAAATACTACAGGAAGTTCACCAAATATGTTAAATAAAACAATCCTAAAATAAGAATATAATTGATTCATTATACACTTAATTAATACCAAAGCTTAGAGAGATTAAGAAAAATATCTAAGACAGAGAGCTAATAAATAGGAAATCAAGAATTCACACTGTGTTATATGTGATTCCAAACCCTGTGGTTGTAAATATAAAATTATTTATAAATAATGAGAGAGGGCATTGTTGCCTTGTGCTGGTTTTCAAGGGGAATGGTTCCAGCTTTTGCCCATTCAGTATGATATTGGCTGTGGGTTTGTCATAAATTGCTCTTATTATTTGGAGGTATGTTCCTTCAATACTTAGTTTATTGAGGAATGTTGCATTTTGTCAAAGGTCTTTTCTGCGTCTATTGAGATAATCATGTGTTTTTTGTCTTTAGTTCTGTTTATGTGATGAATTAAGTTTAATTTGCATATGTTGAACCAGCCTTGCATGCTGGAGATGAAGCCAACTTGATCATTATGGATAAGATTTTTCATGTGCTGCTGGATTCTGTTTGCCAGTATTTCATTGAGGATTTTTGCCCTGATGTTCATCAGAGATACTGGCCTGTATTTTTTTTTTTTTGGTTGTTTCTCTACCCAGGTTTTGGTATCAGGATAACGCTGGCCTCGTAAGATAAGTTAGGGAGAAGCCCCTCCTTTTCAATTGCTTAGAATAGCTTCAGAAGAAATGGTACAAGCTCCTCTTTACACCCCTGGTAGAATTCAGCTGTAAATCTGTCTAGTTCTGGGCTTTTCTTCTTTGGTAGGCTATTTATTACTGCCTCAATTTCAGAACTGATTATTGGTCTATTCAGGGATTCAACTTCTTCTCAGTTCAGTATTGGGAGGCTGTGTGTCTTCAGGAATTTATC